>NC_022017.1:12638270-12643055 GCF_000317375.1 Microtus ochrogaster
AGAGAGAGAGAGAGAGAGAGAGAGAGAGAGAGAGAGAAAGGGCTAGAGTTGCATTTACCCTTTCAAGAACTAGCCAAATGATTTAGGATCTGCCCCCATACTTTCCCTCACTCCCAACTCCACACGCCATCCCCCCTCCTCACCACAAGGTCCCATCTCTAAAAGGTCCACCGTATTTCAATAGGGCCACTCTGGGGAAACAAGCATTTGATACATGGGCCTCTGGGGGAACAGCCGGATCCTAACTAGAGCAATGAGGTTGCAGTGAGAGAATGAGCAAACACAGGACTTTGCCCTGGAGAGATGGCTTTGGGGACTGCGCAGAGTTGCTCTGTTGTTCTGAGCCGCTCTGCAGTCCTGCTAAGCAGCTTTCCCCAGGACGGGGCTGGGACCCTTTGCTCCTGCTTATTCGCCGCATCTCATCCATTTTGTCTGCTGCCTCCCAGATCTGACTGGCTGGCCAGGCTCTGCTGCCTGCCATCCTGCTGGCGATGAAAAGAAAGGGTGGCTGGCCAGCTACAACCCCTAAGAGGCTGGCGTGGTCCCTACCCCAGCACCCGGCACCACTGGCTGACTGTCTTCCTCATCACACCGCACCCAGCAATGCCTTCTCCTCCCTTCGCTGCTGGAAACCAGCCCAGGCCTGGCCCACTCGCTCTCTGTGGATTTTGTCTTGTGCCTCTCTCAGGGTGTTAAGCTGTAAAATTGGAGAACAGGGCAGGAAAGCAGCAAATTTGGTGGGTGAGGGGAGAGACTCAGGCTTCCCTGGAGTCCTGGGATTCACACATTTATAATTGACTCATTTCCCATGCATGGAGCTAGGGCAGTGGGGAAGAAGGGGTGTTTACAGAGAAAAGCAGCAAATTTTCGTTTATGTTTCAAGCACTTGGGAGGTGACCTGTGTTGTCTGCATGTCAAGCTGGGTCTGAATGAGGCCACTTCCCGAGTGATCGGTGTGTGTGTGTGTGTGTGTGTGTGTGTGTGTGTGTGTGTGTGCGCTACATATGGGGAGGTGTGTAGTCTGTGTGTGCTGGGTACGGTGTGTGTGTGTGTGTGCTACATATGGGGAAGTGTGTAGTCTGTGTGTGCTGGGTACGGTGTGTGTGGATGGGGGTGTCGCTATGCGTCTGGTATGTGACATGCAGTTGTGTGGGGAGGGTATACGTGGTGGAGTAGCTATGCAGTGGATGGAGAGTATGATTGCAATATTTGTGTCTTTGTGATGTGTGTGTAACATGTGTGATGTGGCAGGTATGTGTGGTATGTGCGATGCACGTTTGCGCTGAGTCTTGCATGTGTGGATGCATCTGTGGTGTGGGATGTTTGCCTTTGGAGGCTAGAAAACAACCTGAGGAAGTGAGTCAGCTCTCTCCTTCCGCCATGTCAGTCCTGGAGACCAAGCCCAGGGTGTCAGGCTTGGTGGCAGATACCTTTTCCTGCTGAACTTCTTGCTAGCCCTCATTGGGTTTTTTGAAACAGGGTCTCACATACTCCAGGCTGGCTTGGAACAGCTGCACAGAGTGACGAGGATAACTCTGTCCTTCTGATCTTCCTGCCTCCACCTCCCGAGGGCTGGGATTTTAGGTGGGCACTGCCTCCTCCTGGGGCTGGCTTGTTTAACATAAGCACAAAGTCTTGAACTTGTGCCTGTGCAACTTCATCCACGTTGCAGTTTGTGCCAAAATTTCACCCCCTTTTTAAAAAGCTAAATATACTAGTGCACCATGTTAATATTCCACCAGTGTTACAAAATGCCTGCGACAATTAAAGTTATTGGTGAATCAGCCTGCCTCCATCTTAGGCTTAAAAGCCATCTTATAGTAAAGACAAACTAGATTAATTCCTGTTTATTATTAAATCTGTTTCTCAAGGATTTGCTTATGCCCCACCTGTAACCTTAACTTCAAATAGTTCTGTACAGCCTGTTCCACGAAACGACAACCATGCCTGTGAAAAGTTATTATGACCACATTGTTTATGACCACTTGTTATAATCACCTGTTGTTATGACTACCTTGTTAGGACCACCTTGCAAGCATGTCTTTGTTTCAGGGGTTTGTTATATTCTGCTTCTGTAGCTCCCTATTCGTCTGCCAAACCCAGTTTGGAAACTCACTACTCCTGGACTATAAAAGTCCCTATCTTACCCATGTTCACGGCTGACCACTCGACCCCCATCTTAGAGGGAGACAGACCATATACAGGAATTTTTCTTTTTTCTTTTTTAAATATTTATTTATTATGCATACAATGTGTGTATGTCTGCAGGCCAGAAGAGGGCACCAGACCTCATTCCAGATGGTTGTGAGCCACCAGGTGGTTGTCGGGAATTGAACTCAGGACCTTTGGAAGAGCAGGCAATGCGTACAGGAATTTTTAAAAGCTTGCTTTTATTAATCGTTTGATGTAATTAATCTGGCCATGATGATTTGGGTTCGTGCTCTTTCTCCTTGGATCTGGGGGGAATTAACATTTTAAAGAGAAAGGTTTTATTTTTCTCTCATGGTTTTGCAGATTTCAGTCCGTGAGTAATGTGTTCCATTGTTTTGGGCCTGTCATTCATCTGTCATGGCAGAGGACAAGACAGAACAAAACTACTCACTACACAAGCCAGGGAACAAAGGAGAAAGAGACGGGGGTCTCACAGATCCCTTCAGAACACCTCTGAATGATCTAAGCATCTCAAAGTGATTTCACAGTCTCTTAATAGCTTCACTTTGGGACCCAACCCTTCATTGCCTGCAACCCCACAGGTATTCAGGGCCCACACTATATCCTGCATTGTGTTTACTTATGTATTTATTTTTTATTTATTGGAGGGGGTACACACATGGTATGGCATGTATGTGGAATTCAGAGGACTAATTAAAAGAGAGTTTACACCACTTTACACTTTACACCGCACGGACCCTGGGAATTGAATTCGTATGGTCAAGCTTGGCAGCAAGCACCATTATTCACTGAGTCATCTCATGTCTCCCTGGCCACACCTCCATCTGTTGATGGACATTCATATTGCATTCATCTTTTGAGACTTAAGATTGATGCTACTACAAACAGGGGTACGGGAACATCCAAGCCCCTGTTTTTAGAAACGAAACTGCTAGATCCTATGATGACTCTATTTTTAATTTCTGAGGAGTCACCAGGCAGTTTCCCAGCAGCAGCACCCAAGAGTCCCGACTTCGCAGCCTCCCCTACACTTTTTCTATCCTTTTTTATAATAGCAATCGTAGTGGGCGTGAGGTGGGAACGTCATTGTGATGTTCTAGATCGCTGATGTAAAATGTCTCTTAAGTTTGTTGCCCATTTGTATGTTTTCTTTGGGGCAATTCCCTTGTTCATTTCATAACTGGATTTTTTTTCTTCTTGGTTTTTAGGAGTTCCTTGTAGTCTGATCATGAACCCCTGATCAAGTAGACAGTTTGCAAACAGACCTTCCCATTCTCTCAACTGTCTTCCCCTCTGACTGCTTCCTTTGATGCACAAACATTTCTCACTTTTGTGTAGCCCAATCTTTTTTAAAGATTTTTTTTCTGTGTATGGGTGTTGTGCCTGCATGTAGGTGTGCACCACATGTGTGCAGTGCACACAGAAGCCAAAAGATCCCTGGAACTAGAGTTACAGATGGTTGTGAGCCATCATGTGGATGCTGGGAACCAAACCTGGCTCATCTGGAAAAGGAGCCAATGCTTCTAACCACTGAGCCATTTCTCTAGCCCCCATTTTTTCCAGCTTTAAAGTTTTAACTAGTTTATTTGGTGTGGTATGTGTGCGGCTACACATGCTATAACATACGTGTAACGGTCAAAGGACAATTTTCAGGAGTCAGTTCTCCCTTCCATCTTGTGGAGTTCAGGAATTGAACTCAGGTCATCAGGTTTAGCAAAAATACCTCTATTTGCTGAAGTCCTCTTGCTGACCCTGTTTTCTTTCTTTTTTTAAAATTGATTTTACTGAGTTCTACATTTTTCTCTGCTCTCCCCTCCCTCCCTCTCACCTCCCCTTCAACCCTCTCCCATGGTCCCCATGCTCCCAGTTTACCCAGGAGATCTTGACTGACCCTGTTTTCATATCTAAGGACTCATTACTAAATTTTGAAGATTTCCCCTAAGTTTTCTTCTAAGCGTTGTAAGGTTTTAGCTCCTATGTTTAGGTTTTTGAACCAATTTTTTTGTTGTTGTTTGTTTTCTATTTAATTTTATGTATGCTATAAAGGGAAAGTTCCACTTTGTTTTTTTGTTTGTTTTGGGGGCATATAGATGTCGTATCGTTTGTTGAAAAGACCCCTTTCCATGACTGAGAAACCCTGATCTCTTGGTCAAAATCATTGCATCACACGTGTGAAAGTCACCTTCTGGTCTCTGCATTTTATTCCATGGATCCATACAACACGTGCTTGGGGAGATGCTGTATTACGTTGACAATGGTAGCTTTGTGGCAGAAAGTATGAGCCCTCCAATTTTGTTCTTTCCACCCCCTCACCTGGGGCAAAGATTATTTAGGGTTCCCCAATATTTATCAAATTAAAAAAAAGGGATAAGGTTTTTAATGGGGATTGCAGTTAAAACTGTAGACTACACTGAATAGCACTGGCATCTGTGTTAGCTGTCCGTCACTGTGACAAAACACCAGATCATATTCACCTGTGAGATGGAAAGGTTTATCTTTGCTAATGGTTTTGGCTTTCTCCTTCGTTCCCGTGCCCGCCGTCAAGCAGAGCATCACAGTGGACACTGAGTGGTGATGCAAGCCGCTCACCTATGGCAGCCAAAAAGCAGAGAG
>NC_022017.1:12643155-12700288 GCF_000317375.1 Microtus ochrogaster
GAAGGCTGGGCTCCGAATCCTCTTTAAGGCCACACCTCCCTCCAGGGATTAACTTTCTTCTACTAGGTCCCACCCATCTCCAGTCCCACTACTGGGAGCTGGAGAGATGGCCCAGCAGTTAAGAGCACTGCTGCCCATGCAGAGGACTCAGGCTTGGTTCTCAGCACCCTTGTCAGCTCACCATTGTCTGTAACTCCAGTTTTGAGAGATCCGGATGTCTTCGAGCCTTTGCAGGTATCAGGAACACATATACACTTGCGGGCAAAACTCTACACACATAAAACAAATCTGAATGTAATTAAGTCAGTTTTGTTTCCATATATTAACAATGAAAAATCCAAAAAGGAAATTAAGGAAACAACCCTAGCCCTTGCCCCAGCCCTTCTGCTGCTTCCAGAGCAACAGCCTTTCCCACCTCAGGCTGTTGCTACAGCAATGTTCTGTGGTGCACATACAGACAAACAGGCACACACGGAAATCAAAATAAACGTTTAAAAGTCCCGCTACTTCCCAACAACATCAAGCCACTGACAGCAAGGCCTTTGGGGACTGTGCAAGATCTAAACTATAGCAATCCTAACAGCATTACGTTTTCTAGTCTGAACAAACACTGGTTTTCCTTCTGTTTGTATTTTGTTTGCACTGGATCCCTCAGAACTGGAATTACCCATGCATCTCCATGTGTCTTAGTCACTGTTCTGTTGCTGTGAAGATACCATGATCAAGGCAATTATTATAAGAAAAAGCATTTAATGGGGCTTTATTATAGTTTCAGAGGTTTAGTCCATTATATCATGGCAGGAAGCATGGCAGTGTGCAGGTAGACACTGAAGCAGTAGCTGAGAAATGAACTCTGGTCTGTAGATTTTGGGCTTGGCATGCTGTAACTGGATGTTTCTCTCCTGCCCGCCAGATCCCAAATAACCATTCTGAGGCTTAATATTAATTACAAGCTGTTTGGCCTATTAGCTCAGGCTTATTATTAGCTAGCTCTTACAACTCAAATTAACCCATTTCTATTATTCTATATTTTACCATGATAAAGGCTTGTGGCTTCTTGCTTCTTCTGCTTGCTTCTCTGGTGATGCTGGCATCCCTCAGACTCTGCCTTCTTTCTCCCTGTATCTGTTTGGATTTCCCACCTAGCTATATTCTGCCTGACTATTGGCCAAATCAATTTCTTCATTAACCAATGATAATAAGACACATTCATAGCATACAGAAGGAAATTCCACATCAGCATGGGTGTTTGAAACCTCAACCCCAGTGACACACTTCCTCCAACAAAATCACATCTGTTAATCCTTTTAATCCTTTCTAATACTGCCACTCCTTGGTGACTAAGCATTCAAATATATGAGTCTCTGTATGTCATTCTTATTCAAATCAACACACCATGGTTCTGAACCACCATATGGGAGCTGGGAACCAAACGCAGGTCCTCTGCAAGAGTAATAAGTGCTCTTAACCACTGAGCCATCCCTCCAACCCCAAAACCAAATTTTGCATTGATTTTGTGTCCTACAACTCAGCTGAATTTCTTAGTTCTAACAGTGTGTGTGTGTGTGTGTGTGTGTGTGCGCGCGCGTGCAAAGGTTCTTGAGATAATCATTTGAGGAAGAAAGTGATGTCTCTCATTTTTTTTTTCAAGACAAGGTTTCTCAATAGCTTTGGTTCCTGTTCTGGAACTAGCTCTGTAGACCAGGCTGGCCTCGAACTCTCAGAGATCTACCTGCCTCTGTCTCCTGAGTGCTGGGATTAAAGGCATATACCAATGCTGCCAGCAAAAGTGATGTTTATTGATCAATGATGTAATCTGTCCAACAGAGACCAGTCTAAGAGATGAATGTCATAGGGATCCTGTGGATGATGGGGTCTCCTATTCTCTGAAGTAATCTATGTGACTTTATGTTTGGAGGCAATGTCTAGTTAAAGCCTTACAAGTCAGATAATTTTGCTTTCATATTAAAATATTCTTTCATATTTAAAAAAGTAAATTACAGTAATTTATTTAGTCAGGGTGGGAGCCATTGCACAGGTACGGCAATCAGAGGATAGCTTGAGGACATTGATTCTTTCCACCACATGGGCCTGGGGATTGAGCTCAGGTCATCTGGCTTGGTGGCAAGTGCCTTTACCCACTAAACCATCTCACTGGCCCTCATGTTTGTACTTTTTAATGATTTGTTTTAAATATATGACAGGCTACAAAGTTAAGAAGGTTCAAACAGCTGTCTTATGAAAAGTATCTTCCTGCCGGGCAATGGTGGCACATGAGTTCGAGGCCAGCCTGGTCTACAAGATTTAGTTCCAGGGCAGGCACCAAAGCTACAGAGAAACCTGTCTCAAGAAGAGAAAAAAGAAAAGTATGTTCCCCAGAAAACAGCTTGCATCCAGTCGGATTTCTTAAAATTCTTCCCAGGAAGGACTAAGGACCTCCACAGCATTTAGAAGCACATACAATTTTTTTTTTTTTTTATTTTCACTAACACTGCCCTCTTAGAGACGCGCTTTGGCCTCTTCCCTCTTCCATTTCCAGAGCCCATCTTGGGAACTGTTTCGCGTGAGTGACCTAAACTGTTCTTCTTTCCTCTGAATAACTGCATGTTTCTCCAGCAGACATTTGTACAATCACGTCTTCGAGGGACCTTGAGACTCTTTCCAATTTCTGGTATTATAAATAATGACTATTAGGATCTTGAGTGACGTTTTGGCAACATGACTCAGCCAAAGAAATCTAACGAGCAATGGTTGCTTATCTTTGGATGGGCCTACGTAAGAATTCCTCTCAGATCTCAGTGCGGATGCAGGGTGTCCCTTCTCTTGCGAAGTTCCAGTTTTTTCCTTTATGGATTCTGCATTTCCCGTGTGAGATCATTCACTCTTTGCTTTGGAATGCTGGGGGTTTCAAAGCCAAGTTTATGGCTCACATTAACAACAGTGTAGCACAACTTACTGCACATTTATGGGCTTTCATTATTTCCTTCCTCTGAATTTCTCTTTAGTTTCCAAAGATATCTATTTCATTCCTTGATATCACATATAATTTTGTATGCTGTCTCAAGCATTTTGTGTAATGAAACAAGTATAAACATATACATGCATGAAAATGTCCCCACTTATCCCACCACCACCATCCCTGTGCATAAGCAACACATAAATTAGTAGCAATATCCATAGCGGTGAACTTGATCTCTCTTCTACCCAGAGTAAAGTGAAGCACCCATCTCTTTCTCCCCTCAGTCTTTTGCAGGGTCCCTTGGTTCCCAGTACTGTCTGCCCAGTGCCTTATTAGCCTGTTTCTGGTTACTTCCGGTTCACCATAGTGCTTCCTGCCCCACGTAAGGTCAAGAGAAATACTGACCTGGAATCCCACAGTCTGTAAAACCTATACCAAGAGCTGGGATGAAGGGGAAGACAAGTGCAGGTGCTTAAAGGAGCGGGGGTGGGGGTAGGGGGTGGGAAGGGATGGAGACAGAGCAGGAGGAGGGAGAGAATTCCTGGGGTGTCCTGTCACTAACCCCACTCCCACAGTCAGCTGCACACCCCCGCCAGTCATGCCATGCCACCCACCAGCGTTCTTTCTCCTCGGTGGGAGAAAGCAATTAGCATCCCAGCAGCAGGATCAAGATAGATGGGGAGACTAGCGCTCTCATCTCACGGAGGCTGCTGCACACAAGGCAGTGGGGGTGGTTTGGTTGTAATGTGGTCCCTGCAGGCTGAGTTGCAGATTTGTGGCTCATCTGCCTTCGAGGTGCCAAACAGCTGGACACGCTGCAGCCTGGGGACCAAAGACACTTAAGCCAGACCTGGCTGGCTGCCAGCTCCTGTGGGGGTGGCTGTTGAAAGCCTGGAGATGCAGGCATGGCTCTGTTTGCAATATCTGGGGTGGACATGGGGCGTCCAGGCATTAGCTTGAGGAGTGCTGTGGGAAATGACATACAGGACTCGAGATCCAGAACCTTTCTCCTTCCCTGGGGCTTCTCCCTCAGCACAGAGAGCTCGAGGACGGGTGGGAGCAGAGTGGAGGGTTCCTTCTCAGAGCTAAGATATTTCCAAGACGCTGTGCCTTTTCCTGCAGAACAAGCATTTATGTTCCCAGGCCCACAGAACCCTCGGAAGGATTAAATAATGATGTGTCTGCTCACCAGTCTTCATGCTAGATGTCTGGCGTGCAGTAATGATGTATGTGTTGGTCATGGGGTATGTGCCAACATTCGGTAACAATGTATAAAGGAATCTTCATGCCACCCTAATCAGATAATGTCTTTTTTTTTTTTTTCCCAAAGGAAATTGAAGGCCAGAGATGGAGAGAAAGACCTTCCTGTGCACAGCTGGCGATCGGCAGCATTGGAATCAAACCCAAGTAACTCAGTCTCAGAGTCTGGACCCTGGAGTTCTGTGACAAGTCTGCAAAGAGCCCCAAGTCATGCCTCACCCCAGAAGACGCACACCAAAGGTAAATCATTGTCACTGGTTCTGACTTGTGCTGGGATATGAGCCCTTTGAAGGCTAAGTCTACGCTTGCCCTGCTCTCCCCAGCTTCCCTTCTTGATGCGCCAGAGGGACTCTGGCTATGCTCCTAGTGCTGTGCCCTAGGGCACGGTGCATTGTTTATAACAACGTCTCTCCTGCCTACCTTGCCCCTCTCCTCAGCACTTAACACAGCTCTTCATGTACATAGGTGCTTGGTGTTCACCTAAGCTATTCCTCTGGACTGGAGAGTTGGCTCCGCAGTTAAAAGTGCTGGTCACTCTTCTTGAGGACCCACGTTTTAGTCCCAGCACCCACACGGTGGCTTACAATCATCTATAACTCCAGTTCCAGGGGACCCAATGTCATCTTCTGCCCTCTACTGACACCAGGCTCACAGGTAGTGCATAGATATATATATATATGCAGGCAAAACACCACTATACACAAAAATAATTGAAACTCCCAAACTTTAGAGCATTCTTCCTCAGAGTCGGTAAGATGACTCAGCAGATAGTGTGACTGTCGAGCAGGAGCCCTGGAACCCACATAAAGGTATTAGGAGAAAACTGACTTCCACACGTACACTGTGGTTCTCATGCACTCACGCGTGCACACACACACACACACCTCCCCTACACACATCACATACACAATAATATAAATAAAAATTTTAAAAGAATTATTTCTTCTGAACCAGGTGAGGTGATAACATCTGTGATCTTAGCACTGAGGCAGGAGGATTGGAAGTTTCAGGTCAGCAAGAGCTACAGAGTAAAGGCATATCTCAAAAGCCCAAAGCAAACAAACAAACAGCCTGGTTAAGCAGTGCTGAGCAAGGCTGTGGAGAAAGGGAACGCCTGCGCAGCCTTGCTGCGAGTGTTAATTGCCGTGGCCAGTATGGGAAACATCTTGAAAATTCACAAAGGGAAAAAAAAAATCACTCTGGTGACTTAAATGTGAATGTTACCTATAGGCTCACATATTTGAATATTTGACCCCCGGTTGATGGAGCTGTTTGGGAAGGATGAGGAGGTGTGGCCTTGTTGGAGGAGGTGTGTCACTCGGGGAGAGCTTCAAGGTTTCAAAAGCCCAAGCCATTCCTAGTTAGCCCTGTCTCTCTGCCTTGTGGTTACAGATCAGGGTGTGAACTTCCAGCTGTCCGTTTATTTTGCCGCCATCATGAGCTCTGATCCTCTGATACCCTAAGCCAAATGAAATGCTTTCGTTTATAAGTTGTCTTGTTCATGGTGTATTGCCATTCCAACAGAAAAGTAATTAAAACGCCCATGAAACTACTGTGTAGTTGAACAGTCCCACTTCTGGGCATGTGTAGTATCCAAATGACACAAAATCAATATCAAAAGAAATAGATAAACTCCCGTGTTCATTGTAGCCGTATCCAAAATAACTGCTATGGATACAACCTAATTGTTTCCAGATGAATGCATAAGAAAATGCAATATGTATTTGCAATGAAGTATTATTTAGTCTTTTTCCTTCTCTATGTATGTGTCTGGTGTGTGTGTGTGTGTGTGTGTGTGTGTACTTGTGAATATGGAGGTCCAAGGTCGATGTCAGGAATCCTCCTGGATTATTTTTCCATCTTATTCATTGAGACAGGGTTTTTGTTTGTTTGTTTGTTTTGTTGGTTGGTGTTTTTGGGGGGACAGGGTCTCTCTGTGTAACAGCTCTGGCTGTCCTGGAACTCACTTCGTAGACCAGGCTGGCCTCAAACTCACAGAGATCCGAAGGCAGTGGTTTCTTAATCAAACTCAGCTTGTTGATCTGAGTACCCCTCCTAACCAGCCTGCTCTGGGGATCCCTGTGTCTGTCTTCCAGGGCTAGAATACCATCACGCCCACCCAGCATTTACTTGAGTTTTGAACCCCAGGCAGGAGGATCATGAATGTGGCCAGGCTGGCCTGTGTGAAACCATTGGATAAAAGAAGTAAAAGAGAGGCGGGGCTTGGATGTTCCTTCAGACAGCAACTTGTGTGAAGTGGTAGATGTATTAACTAGCTGGACTGGTTAGCAATAGTTATTAGCAATGATTCCTACTATATATGTGTCAAAGTATCATATGTATACTGTAAATATATTCAATTTTTGTTCTATTTTTCGAGACAGGGTTTCTCTGTGTAGTCCTGGCTGTCCTGGAACTCGCTCTGGCGAGTTCTAGGCTGGCTTTAAATATATACAATTTTAATGTGTTAAAACTGGAGAATATCTATATAACTATTGTCCAGCATAAGATCAACTTTTTTTTTTCTCTTGAGATAGGGTCTCATGTAACCCAGGCTAGCTTTAAACTTCTTATGTAGCCAAGGACAACCTTGAGTTTCTGATCCTCCTGCTTCTGACTTGAGAGTGCTAAGATTGTGGGTCTGAGCTGCCACAGTTTATTCGGGGCTGGGGAATGAACCCAGGGCTTTGCCCATGCCAGGCAAACATTCTGCTAGCCTTATACTGCCAGCCCCAAATTATATTTTTTACAAAAGAATTTGATATTTCCAAAAGCTCTGGACCTGGAACGTCATCACATGTTGCGATGTCAAACGTGTTTCACAGGCCAGCAGCTGTGGCAACACCCAGGAACCTGTTAGGAATCTGACTGGGGATACAGTAGCACACTTCCTGTGCATGAAGCCCTGGGTTCGATTCCCGGAACAGCATGAAACTGAGCTTGGTGGTGCATCCCTGAAAGCCCTATACTGGGGCGATGAATATGGAAGGGTGTTCTCAGCTGTGTGTCAAATTTGAGACTAGCATGGGATGTATGAAACTGCCAGAAAGAGAGGCAAGGGGAGAGAAGGGATCCATCTCAGGTTCTACCCGGACGTGTAGGATTATTTTTTATTGAATAAGACCCCACCTACTTGAGGCTCCTTAAAGTTAGAAAACAATTGCCCATAACTGCCCTCCCACCCCAGCCTAGACAACAAGTGTCATTTGTTCTGTGTGTATGGAAGGCTTATGTAAAAGCACATTCTTCTCACCTCTTGCAGTAATTACCAGCCATTTTCTAACCTCATCCCCAGCCAAACCATCATTGATGCCATTCAGCAGGAAGCTAACAAAGGCATCATTAGCCTGTCTCTCCCTTCTCCTCTCACCCTGTGTCGCCCATCCTCCCTCCACAGCCAGATGATCTCATTTGCACATAGACAGGATCATGGCACTCCCTGCTTGGAACCCAGTGGTGGTGCCCTCGCATTGCCCTGGGAACAGGTGGTAGCCTCTGCACCACTACCTGCCACCCTCCCTCTGGTTCTGCACTTCTCTCACCAAGGTGACCTGCTCTTCTAGCCGCGAGTCAAGCTGACTCTTGGCTCTGGGTCTTTGTGATGCCTGTTCCTAAGCTGGAGGTGCCCTGTTCTCTCTCTCTCTCTCTTCCTGGCTATTTCCCTTTCATCCTCTGTTCTGGGTGTAAGCATCACCTCCCCAGAGGCATGAGAAGAGACGACCCAGTGCATAAAGCAAGCCTTTACCCACAACATTCTCCCTGTCCTCCCAGGCTTCGACCTCAGCTATAGTTATGCTCACGTCTGATGGCTTGCAACTCTCTGCCCATGAGATTCTCATGCCCATAGGTTCCCTAAGCGTGAGGGGCGCTCTGCCTCCCTCTCCTGTATCCACAGCACCTCTTGCTGTGCTGACTCATTGTCTGTTGAACTGGTAAGCTTACCAAATCAGGCTTATTAATTTATCTCTCTGTTTTGATAAGCTTACTGAAATTATAAAAATAATGGATATTGATTCTGTTTTAAAGATTCGTTTTTATTATTTCTAATTGCATGTATGTGTGTGCATGTGACTATGTGTACGCGAGTGCAAACGGTCTCAGGAACCAGAGACGCTGGAGTCTTGGGAGCTAACATTACAGACAGTTGTGAGTTGCCTGCCCGACGTGGGTGCTGAACCTGAACCTGGGTCCTCTGGAATAGCAGCATGTGCTCGAACCTCTGGGCCACCTCTCTAGTTCCTTGATTCAGATTTTTAAAAGTTTCCAAAAGGGAATACAATTAATAGCCTCTTTCTTCTTTAATCTCCCAACTTCAAAGATAAATTACAACAGTTTATTTTATCTCCTTCAAAAGTTATATAGCCCTTTGAAAGAAATTCAGCAAAACAGGTCATGGTGATGCATGCTTTTAAGTCCAGCACTCAGGAGGCAGAAGCAGGCAGATCTTTGTGAATTTGATGCCAGTTTGGTCTACAGAGTGAATTCTAGGCCAGGCAAAGGCTACATAGTGATGTTTCATTTAAAAAAACAAACAAACAAACAAACAAACAGAAAACCCAACCATCCAAACAAGCAAGCAAAAAAACTAAAAAACAAAAGATACAAAGAAGAGCCTTCTTATATATTAAGTTTTTAAAAAGGAAAAGGTAGCCAGGCAGTGGTGGCACATGCCTTTAATCCCAGCACTCAGAAGGCAGAGGCAGGTGGATCTCTGTGAGTTCGAGGCCAGCCTAGTCCACAAGAGATAGTTCCAGGACAGGCTTCAAAGTTACAGAGAAACCCTGTCTTGAAAAACAAAAAGTGAAAGGTATAGCCTAAACCTTTCTTTAAAAACAAAATATAAACCCCCAGTCTTGCCACTCATAGTGGCTCACTCCTATAATTTCAACACTTAGAGAGGCAGAAGTATTAAAGTCAGGCATTTAGGGCTGCCTTAACTATATATCAAGTTCAAGAGCAGCCTAGGCCTATACCAGCAATGAAAAGAAACACTAGGTTCTCACCACACAGCCAGGCAAGCCTCAGGCTCTAGATCCTCTCGTTTTGGCCCCTGAGTACTGAGATTACCACTTGGAGGTGTCACACCCCCAGCTTTTTTTTATTTGTTTTATTTGTTTGAGACAGAATCGTTGTCTGTAATCCAGGTTGGCTCAGAACTCATACACAGATGCCTACTTAGTTCAACTGTTTTGAAAAGCAGAGGTCAGTAGGGTTATGGCCACAGTGTGTGTGTGTGTGTGTGTGTGTGTGTGTGTGTGTGTGTGAATGTATCTTTTTGTTTGTTTTGAGACACAATGTCCCAGGGTAGCCCTGGCTGTCCTGGAACTCACTCTGCAGACCGGGCTGGCCTCAACTTAAGAGATCCACCTGCCTCTGCCTCCTGAGTGCTACGATTAAAGGTATGCACCACCTCCACCAGGCTATATAATGTGTCTTGGTCCTATCCACCCCAACTCCTCCCTCCCACTCTCCCTGACCCCAACACCATGCAACATGTCCTCTTTCCCATCTTTATGTCCTCTTCTTTATTTCTGAAAATTCACTATTTCCACAATATTTTCACTGTGCAGAGGTAAAATTCTGTAGCCATGAATCACCTCCCTACTTCTCCCCCTTTAGTTCCATTCTTTCTGGTTCTTTGCATTTGAGCATTTGTTTTTCTGAACAGTCCCTATTTGTACACGGGCACGTCAGTTCTAGCTTACTCTTCTTAATTTTCCATAGTGTCAAAGCCAGTGGCTGTCAACCTGTAGGTTGTTACACCTTTCACAGGGGTCGCCTAAGACCATTGGAAAACACAGATCTCCGCATTATGATTTATAACATAGCAAAATTCCAGTTATGAAGTAGCAATGAAAATAATTGTATTAGCGGGGCAGTGGTGGCACACGCCTTTAATCCCAGCACTCTGGAGGCTGAGACAGTTGGATCTCCGCGAGTTCTAGGTCAGCCTGGTCTGCAGAGTGAGTTCTAGCACGGTCAGGGCTACACAGAGAAATCCTGTCTCGAAAATCCAGGAAAAAAAAAATCCCAGAGGGTTAAGTTCAAAAGGTCTGCATTTACATCTGGTCGAATCGCTGTTCAAACAGGTCCTTCTCATCGCTCCTCCCTCCACTGCAGACAGAAGGCTTTTAACCCTGGGTACCCATTGGGTTCTTCCTAGGGTAAGCCAACAAGTAAATATGTATCCCAGGGACAAGTGGGCCCTGACATTGAAAGGAGTAGTCAGTGGCTGCCTTCAGTGGCTGCCTTCACTGGTACTTTCCTGGAGAGAAGCCTGGGAGGCAAGTTGGTGGCAAGCAGGGGGGAATCAAAGCCACTGGTGTATATACACAGAGGAAGTCTAATTCAAAAGCCATATAATGAGTGGACTTGGGAAGAAGCTCGTTGCTGTGGCAACCTGATTCCCCTGCTGCCAAGAGCGGGCTTTCTTCTTTCTTCTGCACCTGGCAGGGACTCCTTTCCTTCCATGTTACTTGGGGAAGAAAGACAGGATTGGCGTTCTTTGACTGAGGTGAGAGCGCACTTTCTGTCTGTGGCCAACTGTCACCAAGAGAACGTGATTCCCCTAATTCCCTCACTGGGCGTGGAGCCAGCTGCTCCCTGAAGGAGACTGCAGCTCCCTGCCTCAGACCAAAGGTCACCTGGGTGCCTGGTTGCAAAGGCTGATGTCACAGACCATCCGTTGACCAGGACTGTCTTTTTCTGACTTTCCCCGCAAGTACAGGAAGGCCAAGTTCCCCACAAGACTGTTCTGTCCCCTGTCATCAGAAACATTTCTACATCTTTCTTTAGGGATACCAAAGGTCAAGGGTCAGAAAACCAGTCTCCCTGGTTCAAAATCATTCTAACTGCTCCCTCTTGGGCATTCAATCCTGAAAATGCAGATTGCGAAAGAGCTGGGGGGAGAGACAGACAATGGGCCAAATTAAATTGCCTTTTTCTTTCTCCATTTTCTCACCTGTTCCGAGTCAGGCTCTCTGCAGCCCCACACGACTTAACCGCCCCTCATCTAGTTCTTTCAACGGTTCTGTAAAGTGGCCACCCTTATTCACAATCGCTATGCTCCTACTGAAAACTGAGGCAGCTGCACGCAGCCTGGAGTCATTTGCCCCAGATCCTGGGTCTGCCTGGATCTCAAGGTCATGTTCCTGCACTTCACCCACTGTGAGAAACAAACAAGCCTGCTGAGGGACTGTCCTTTCTCTTTGCTGTGCTGGCAGCTACTTATTAAATCTCCCTTTAAGCGACCAAGAGGGACTTGCCCCACCCAATTCGTCAGGTCTCCTCCCCATTCCCTTGCACCTGCCTCCTATAGCCGGGCAGTGGCTGTGCTGGAGACAATGTGGGTGTCGAGGGCTGAATCTATCCAAACTGTAGGGTCACGGACATTGCCTGCATTCAAACCTCCCAAGAAAAACGTGGGGAATGATGGCTGTGGGGTGTTGCTCTGTTTCTAGAATGTCAAGGGTTATGGAGGGATTCAGTGAGCCTAGGCAGGCACCATAACATGGTTCTTCTAAACCTCAAATGGACCAGATCCCAGTCTAGAGGCTTCTGGAAACTTCTCTTGGTGGACCTCTTTAATGGGAGCTCTTCTTTAGGAAACCCTTTTTTCATTGATGGGGGAGGAATGGAGTGGAGTTGGAGGTAAATGGCAGTATTGATTTGTACCAGGGAATCTGTCTAAATCTCATCTCAGAGGCAACCACGGCACAGTGTCATCTCTCAGGAGGACAGTGACCACTCACATGGTTAACATACCACCTCCTAGGCCCCACCCACAAGGTCCCTTTCAGGGGCAGGTCTCCAGAAGCAGCTCTCTGCTGGTTTTGAGGCACTGGAGCGACATTGCTTCTGTGTTTCCTGTGACTAATCTGACACTGTGAGTCTCTGCCCTCTGAGGAGCAGGAGTCGGGGAGTGGAAATAAACCATCATTCACTGCCTGACAAGATTCCAGCATGTTCCATTTAAATAACCCCCTAGGATGACCACCTGTGCATAACAACAGGTGGCTTAGATCTCTTTGCGGGGTGGGAGTGGGGGGTGTGTCAGGCTCAGCTACACCAGGAGTGTGGTAAGGGCTGGGTTCTAGGCCAGTTCTGTTTTCAGTTTAATGATGACTCTCCATGAGGTTTTCTAGCTCCTCTGTTCTTGCTGGGTGTAGGTAGTGCCCCAGTATGGGGGTCCTGCTAGGGTTGAACAGGAAAGAGGGCCAAGGACCCACACTTCGAACTACCTCCTCATCTCTTCTAGTGTGAACCTTCCTTGATCCCTGGATTGGCTCCCAGAGGTGCTTGAAATTCAAACTAAAACATTTTGTGACTCTTGCTTCTGTCCCTTTATGGTCATGCTAGGGCCGCCTCCTCTGCATCTTGTGTATAGATTTCCTTCCACTAGAAACACACAGAACGGAGCTCGGGAATTCAGCCCACTGCGGAAGGCGGTGGATCTCTTCCATGAGCTTGAACCTATTTAGAGCATCCTTGGCTGGCTGAGTTTGGAAGCTCTTACCTTGCTTCAGACTCGGGACTATTTCGGGGGCTGTTCACAGCTGAGCGCCCATTTCCTCCTCTCTCTGCATCCCTGTTTCCTTGGCAAACAGAGGCCTTTGGCAGAAGAGGAAGGACACGCCAGTGACGGAGCACAGTCAAGGGGCATGTTACAGGTGCCCTGTTGCTTCTGACAAGACCGTGAAGTCCCTCGCAACCCTGACTTGCTCTGCAGCTGTCAATCCCACCCCTTTTAACCTAATTCATACAAATCTGTGTTTCTTGTTTTCCAGTGCTTCAGATGGAACTCAGAGTCTATTGAATCTAGTTCTAGCTGAACAGGTTCTCTATCACAGAGCTATATTCCTAAGTCAGGACTTTGACCTTTTGTTTCTGTTTTTCTTTGTTAAGTCTTGCTATGTAACCCATTCTGCTCTTAAACAATCCTTCTTTTAAGGTGTTTTCTTTTTCTTTTTGTTTGCTTGGCTTGTTTTTTGTTTTGTTCTTTCTTTCTTTTCGTTTATGAGACAGGGCCTCATTATGTAGTCCTAGCTAGCCTGAAAGATGCTCTACAGACCAGGCTGGCCTCAAACTCGCAGAACATCTTTTAGAATATGCTGAGTCCTAACACACTTTACACTTGGGAGGAAATTGACACACAACTCTCAGTTCTATCCCAGCATCCCAAAATAGGAACATGGATAAGATATTCTTATGAGAAATCAGTAATAGGAAATGAGGTTGCCCTGGGTTGTGGGAGCCATCTGGGAGATACTGACTATAAAGAAGAGGCCGTGGGAACCTCTGAATTGTAGCCAAGCTGAGCAGAAGGGATCAGCTTATTGGGAGGACCAGAGAACTGGAGGCACAGCTGTGGCAGAATCGCCTTCCTAGAGGTGCCCATCTAGTGTCAGAAGAGAATGCCGTGAGAATGTGTGGAGAAGAATCATTTGTTTTCCTTCTCAGGGATAAGCAGCAAAGGACAGACACCACTGAGTCCAGCTGGAGCCTTTTGCAGAGTGAGCTATGTGGGCTGGAGAGATAGAAAGATCACGAAGACACGAGTTCTGCCGGTTTTAAGTCTGTGCTGGTGGAGATGGTGTGTGGACAGATGGAAACCCTGGACCAAGGGATCAGAAAGGGAGGGAGGGGAGCTGAGAGATGACTCAGTGTGCAAAACTGTTCATCACACAAGCGTGAAGACCTGAGGTCAAATCCCCAGAACCCAGGTAAAGCCAGGTGCATTGCATAACAGGCTGCAACCCTCTGCTGCTACAAAGAGATGAGAGGGAGAGGCAGGTGGCTCCCGGAAGCTTGTGAGCCAGCTAGTCTGATGCACACGGTGGAAAACAACAAAGGGACCCCCTGTCCAAGCAAGATGCCAGGCATGGTGGTGCATTCTGTTCATCTCAGCCCTTCTGAGGCAGCAGGTAGATCTCTGAGTTTGAGGCCAGCCTGGTCTACAAAGCAAATTCCAGCACAGCCAGAGTTACTACACAGAAAAAAAACCCTGTCTCTAAAAACAAAACCAAAACCAAAAAGATGGAGAACAAGACCTGATGTAACAAGGCAAGACAGACAGTGCAGAGGCTCTTCCAGCTTGCTTTGTTGCCGAGGCCATTTTAGATTTAACTAGAATTTGACCTCCTCGATGGAGAGTCCTTTGGAAAATTACCCATCTCTATTCTAGGGAACCTGAGGTTGAGATGCCCCAGCTCTCTAAGCGTCTGTTAAACTGCCTGCATGTGCAAACCTCTCTTTCCAGCTATCTGCTTGTCTTAGCACCTGTTAAACTGCTTGCCTTTAAAGCTCTGCAGCTGCTGGGGGGGAGGGAGTGCAGGCTGTGGTGTTGCCTTTAAAAACCCCTTGCTCTAAATGCTCAGTACTATACTTGGGCCCCAAATACCTGAGTGTAGTCCCAGATGGCTGGAAAAAAGACTTTCTTTTTTTGTTATCGGTGTTTTTGTTTTGTTTTGTTTTTTTGAGACACAGTTTCTCTGTGTAGCTCTGGCTGTCCTGGAACTCACATTGAAGACCAGGCTGGCCTTGCAGAGATCCACCTGCCTCTGCTTCCAGAGTTCTGGGACTAAAGGTGTGCACCTCCACCACCAACTTTAGAATAAAGACTTTCAGTCGGTTATAGGCTGAGTGGTCTGTATAGTGTCTGAGTGATCCATCATCTTTGGCAGGTTCTCTGTAACACTGACACCTAGGCGGTTCCCTGAGATTCACGTATGCACTGTGACACCCTCACACAGTGCATAGATATATGCACATCATTTAAACACACATCGCACAAGATCCCTAGTTTAATCCTGAGTTTTGGGGGAGGTATTTGGAGAGCATTGGCATAGAGGCTGCGAGATTGACTAATCAAAGAGAGAGAGAGAGACCAAGCAGAGGGGTAGAGTTTGAGGTAACTTTTGGGGCCATACTTCCTGAGAGGTGCTATGGAATTTTCAATTCTTCTCCAGTTCCTTCTGAAGGTATTTCTTAGTTTTTGATTTCTTGATTTTTTTTTTACCTCTATATCCCGAGGAAGAACAATGAAAGAGGGAAAGAGGGAGAAGGGAAGGAGGAGGGAAGGAAGCCTTGACAGCTTCAAATGGCTCCTGCAGAAGCAGCAGATGAGGAGCAACCTGGGCCCAGTGCCTCCAGGCTTCTCCAGTAAGAGTGGTAGAGAGGCCCAACAGACCACAGGGGACACCAAAGAAGGTGCAGGAACCAGGGCCACTTGTGCTCAAACTCCACTGTTCTGACATGCCAGAGCCCTGTCCGCTTTGGGAATGTTACTGGCTTTCTGTTTTTCAGTGTTTGTTTCTAGTGCTATCCAGAAGAAGGCAAGATGGAGCCAGCTACATCTCGGAGAAGCTCACTTGCTTAGTTTCCCCCTTTGCAGTGAATTAATTGGTTTGCCCCAGGCTGCTGTTAGCCCTAGGTAACCCCAGAGAGATTGCTTTCTTATTATACTTTGCAAAACAGACCCCAGGAGGACCCCAAAATATAAGCATCCAGCCAAGATACCCCAGATTCATCCCATGACCTTGAGTGCCTTCAAGCTGGAGGCTGTTGCACAGATTCAGTGACTATCTGCTGGGGAGGCCCCCTCCCTCCCTGGCCCTTAGATCACGGTAGGGGAGGATCTCCAGCAGGCCTGTCCTTCACAACCTTTTCGCCTTAGATGTCTCTTTGGTGAGTCCAATCAGTAATGTTACAACTATTTGTGGGGTTATTGTAAGACTCCTTACCCTCCACTTTCCCCATTTCCTAGTCCAGTAGAAAGAAGTCCTGTCTGCCCTTGCTCTAGGGGGAGGTACCATACCCCATGCTGAACGGGTTCCCTTTAGCAGATTACTGACCATGAAGAAAGGCTCATGGGGACCTCTGATCTGGAGCCAAGTTAGGAAGATGTTGTGGGTAACCAAGGGTTGGCATTAGAAGGGAGGGGCCAGTTTTGCGGGACTGAATCATTAACCTGTGGGGTCTATACTAATTCTGGGCAGTTAGTATCAGAACTGAGTTCATTTGAACCCAGTGTTCTGGGAGGACTGCAGAAAGACACCTGGTCTCCCCTTGGCACTTGAGGTTTTTAGCGGACTCTTGAGCCAGTTCTGTGATCCAGTGCTGGGCGTGACTCTGCGCCCAGGGAGTGTCTACACCTTCCACCCCATTGGCAGCCGTGAAATGTGTGTGTGGTTATACACCTGGGAGGGCAAGGTCCAGGGTCTGCGTGGACCCTTCCTGGGCATTGCTCGGAAACCCTCGGCCTCACTGTCTTGCCTCTTTGTCCTGTTCTATTTTCCTTGCACACTTTCCCTGAACCCTCCCTCGTCTCTGATCCATGAGATCTTACCTGCCAGCACAGCTCTTGCCCCATGTACCTGCCATTCTTCACTCTGTTGAGACAGAACTGCCACCCGCCACACACACACACACACACACACACACACACACACACACACACACACACTAAAATGAAAGGAGCAGAAGAGATGGGTCAATGGTAAAGCATGAGGAACTTGAGTTCGAATCCCCAGTTCCTACATAACTCTGGCTTAGCTGTATGTATCTGTAAACCCAGTGTTCCTACGTAAACCAAAAGCAGAGACAAAATATTTGAGATTCAGTGAGCCTGGTATACATAGTGGTAAAAGAGCAAGAGACTATTCAAACAAGGAGGAATGTAAGAACTGATACCCAAGGTTGTCCTCTGACCTCCACACACGTATGTACGACATGTGGATATGGATGCAAACACAAAGATTAAACAAAAAAAAAAAAACACTCCACATCTCATGACTATGATAATATGCATATCCCACACAGATACACAAACCACATCACACTCCACATTCCCAACACACACACCATACATATAACACATAATATATCATGCACAAACCCACATCGCACACATCTCTCACCATGGAAATCACACATCATACACACACACTGGGGGTCAATGAACCGGTCCACTGTGAACATGTGACCTATACTAGCCTATCAGAGGGTCCCATTTCCCCAGGTCTGCACTGAGGTGGCAGAAGGAAGGCACATAACTCTCATGGAGATCCACCTGCAATTGCTGCACGCAAGAAGTGGAAATGGGTGGATTAGGATCCTTAGCAACAAAGCAAATCCAAGGTCCGCCTGGACTGCGTAAGACCCTGTCTCAAAACAAAATTATATTACCTGCCTTGTAGGGAATTAACGAACTTGAACACGATGTTTATGCCGCATTGGGAGCGGTCCCTGGCACACACTCAACAAATGTTTGTCATAACTGCTGATCCCTTCCAAGAACTTGGTGAGACTGTGTGTTCCTTTCTGGAACTCAGAAGAAAATGAGCAGGGGTGGGGGTGGGCAGTGCTTCCTTTTTAACCGTGACAGGGGTGAGGGGAGCGGAGACGGTAAACAGTTCCCAGAAAAGGAAGCTGACTTTGCAGACAAAGCAATCAGTGTCCACTTCTAGGGAGGAGTGTCGGCGTAAGTGCTTGTTCTGTTCGAGGTACCGTGCGAGAGCTGGGGGTGGGGGGAATCTGGAGAAATCAGCCTCTCTGACTGCGGCTTACAATGGAGAGACAGGGCAATAGCTCACAAGGAAGAGAACATCCAAGACACACGACACAGCGGGATTAATCATGTCCTGATGCAGCTAAGAGTTTCACAATGCATCCAGAGATGACAGATTCATCCGAGGTCAAGCGACTGGGAAGGGTGCCAGTGAGATAGCTCAGCGGGTAATGCCATTTCCTGACAACGTGAGCCCAGTCCCTTGAACCCACACAGTGAAAAGAACCCACGAACCCGCATGGTGCGAGTTGTCCTGACCTCCCCAAGAGCACCCTGCTATTCATTTGCCTGCCCTCGGACACATTCGTAGTTGTGCGGACACACACGTATGTCCAGGCTGGGCTGCACAGGTATGTGGGAGCCTGCTGTTGGTGTCTTCTTCAGTCACTTTCCATGTCACGTATGAGCTGCAGTCTCTCACATGAATCCACAGTTTACTGACAACCCCCACCCCCACCCCGGTCTAAGCGAGCAGACTGCTGTAAGGAATCCCACCTCTGGTCCCCAGCACTAGAGTTACAGACAGGCTGCCACATTTTCCCAGGTTTTATGTGGTGCTGGGGACCATCTCCCCAGCCCTGCCATCTAGATAACTCTGTTAGCATTTGTTTATTGGTGAGGGAAGGCTCGTCTATGTCTATAGAGTGCATGCCACCGCACATGTGTGGAGGTTAGAGGGAACTTGGTGGGGTGTTGATCTGTCCCGTCCTGTGTGTTCCTGGGATTGAACTCCCGTTGTCAAGCTTGGTGGCAAGCACCTTTACCCACTGAGCCATCTCAGAGGCCTTAATTTATTTGTTTGCTTGTCTTATTGTTTGGTTACCACACAGATTTTTAAGTGCTCAAATGGTGAATGTCCTTGCGGAGGCCCACAGGCCAGAGGTTTGGTCTCAAGGAGGAAAGGCTACGGGGAAGTCCTGAAGCCTTTAGGGGGTGGGGCCTGGTGAGAAGTTGTGTCACTGGGCCTCTTAACCTTGCCAGGGTCTTTCTGTCTCTCTGTCTTTGCTTCCCCATCACCATGAGGAGAGCAGTCCACTCTGTTCCATCTCCCTACAGTCCCAGAGACAGGGCTAAGTGACCATGGCAGAAACCCTGAGCTAAAACATTCCTTCAGATAAGTTGATTTTTTTTTTTTTTTGGTTATTTTTGTCACGGCAACAGAAGCCCAACATTTTAATTAAATCTATAAATTTAAAAGCTGGCTACTAGCTTAGTAACTTTTCATATTGCCTAAACAAAAAGAAAACACGTCTAAGCCGGGGATGTAGAGTTGCTTGCCCAGCATGTGCAAGGTTTGATTCTCCAGTATTTAAAAAAAAAAAAAAGCTGAAAAAATAATCTGTACCTGTTACTAAGAATCCTAATCCTAACCCTCCCAACATCCAGATGCTGGTTTCTGCTTTAAGAGTCCTGGACAAAACAAATGTTAGAAAAACATTCAGGGGCAAGATAATAAGGCTTCTCTCCTGCCCTGCTCTGGTGTGACTGGGAAGAATACCTACCCCACACAGGATAAAAAGAGTGTCTTCTTGGGCATGAGCAGACTTCCTGTCATGATGAATTGTAGCACTGCTCCACAGTGGCCAGAAGAGAGATTTAGAGGCTCTGGAACTAGGAGGAGGGAGGAAGTGAAGGACTCGGGTTCACTGTTCAGAAGCAGAGTAGCCTGGCTGGGCCAGGGAGGAGAGGGCAGGGAGAACTTCCCGTGCCTTGGCATAGATAGACTGCAGGAATCTCAAGGCCTGCCAGCCAGCCCCCAGCCTTCCTAATTGTGGTCCACTCCTCCTTCCCTGGGTGCCTCAGGCTAAGGCTACCTGTGCAGAGAGCAAAGGCTGCTTGGAGAGGCAGTGACACCACGAGATCACTTGAGCCACAGTAGGCAGGTGACACACAGGACCTGGCCATGAACACTCAGAGAGGTTTCTGAGAGGGAACTGGTCTACCTAGCTACCTGCAACCCTTCTGTCTTAGTTAAGGCTTCTATTGCTGTGAAGAGACTCCATGACCACAGCAACTCTTATAAAAGAAAACATTTAATTGTGGTGGTTTGCTCACAGTTCGGAGGTTTAGTCCATTATCGTCATGGCAGGAGGCATGGCAGTATGCAGGCAGACATGGTGCTGGGGAAGGAGCTGAGCGTCCTTACATCTTGACTCAGAGGGAACAGAAAGTGGTCTGTCTCACTGGGTGTGGCTTGAGCGTATATGAGACCTCAAAGCCCATCTCCACAGTGACACACTTCCTCCAGCAAGACCACACACACACTCCAAGGCCACACCTCCTAATAGTGCCACTCCCTTTGGGGGCCATTTTCTTCCAAACCACGACACCTTCTCTCCCAAGCTGGAAGCTAAAATTGGCTTATTCAACCTAAATAAAAACCAGAGAAATCTCCAAACGTTAGCCTACTGGTAGACTGGGTATGCTTTCCCACACCTCTAATCCCAATACTCAGGAGGCAGAGGCAGAAGGATTTCTGTAAGTCTGAGGTGGACAGAGCTACATAATGAGACCCTATCTCAGAAAAACCTCCCACAAAAAAAGAAAAGGAACATTTTTTCTTTTGAAATGTGTTTTATTAAACTTTAGTGTGCGCATGTGGTTGTGTGAGGTTGTGTGTGTGTGTGGTGTGTTTGTCAGCGAGTGCAGGTGCACACATGTGCCACAGTACTGGTGGGGGACAATTCTGTATTCTGTCAATTACTTTTTAAATAAATGCTAATTGGCCAGTAGCCAGACAGGAAGTAGAGGCGGGGCAATGAGAACAGGAGTATTCTGGGAAGAAGGAAGCTCTTCCCCAGTCCTGCCCAGATCACTGAAGAAGCAGGATGTGACCTACCCTGCTGAAAAAGGTACCGAGCCATGTGGTTAACATAGATAAGAATAATGGGTTAATATAAGTTATAAGAGCTAATAAGAAGCCTGAGCTAATGGGCCAGTCAGTTTTTTAACTTATGTAGACCTCTGTGTGATTTTTCTTTGGGGCTTATCGGCTGCGGGAACTGGGCAGGACAGAAACCCCAACAAGCCCAGCCCTCATGTTACACAGTACACATGTAGAGGTCAGAGGACAATTTTTTTCCTTTCTTTTTTAAATGATTGATTTATTTTTCATTTCATATGCAATGGTGTTTTGTCTGTATGAATGTCTTTATAAGGGTGTCGGATCTTCTGGAACTGGAGCTATAGACAGTTGTGAACTTTTGTGTGGTGCCTGGGAATTGAACCCAGATCTTCTGCAAGAGAGCTGGTACTCTTAACCACCGAACCATCTCTCCAGTCCCCAAGAGTCATTTCTCTTCTTCCACTGTGGGTTCTGGGATTGGGCTCGGGTTGGCAGACGTGTATGAGAAGCACTTTGGTCCACTGAGCCTGCTCACCTGCCCTCTCATGCTTTAATAAGGGCTCTTCCCCTTCTTCATAGCCTGAGATGCCCACCACTCATCCTCTCCTCCAGGAGGTAGCCCTGGAGCTAAGTGAGTGGCTTGCGCATCCCATCTCTGACCATCTGGAGTTTCTGCATTCTCCTGGCCTCTGAGAGTGAGAGCCGGGTGGGCTCTTGGGAAAGCCAGCCACCACTCTTTAGCTACTTGCTTTCCCTGACCTCCTCAGGTCAAGCTACTGACTCTATTGGACTTACAGCTGATCACAGGCTTTGGAGGGTTGCTTAGTCATTTACCCTACTCCTGGTACTAACTTCTGTCTTAGTCACTGTTCTATTGCTGGGAAGAGACACCATAACCAGGGCAACTCTCAGAAAGGAAAGCATCTAATCGTGGGCTTGCTTATAGTTTCAGGGGCTTATAGTTCATTATCATCACAGCAGGGAGCATGGCAGCAGGGTGCATGGCGGCATGCAAGCATGGTGCTGGTGGAGCTACATCCTGATCTCTAGGGAGGGAGGAATCAAACTTGGGTTTTTATGCTAACTGAACTATCTTCCTGAGCCCTTAAATTTTGAAAAAATTAATTATGTTCATGTATTTATGTGAGTATATGTCTCGGGGGTACCTGCATGCCACAGTACGCGTGTGGGGGGTCAGGGAACAACTTCTAAGAGGAGCTTCTCTCCTTCCCCCAGATGGTTCCCCGGGATTGAACTCAGATCATCAGGCTTGACAGAGTCCCTTTACCCTCTGAGTCATCTGGCAGACACCACTCAATTTTGTCAAAAGGGCAAGAATTCCATTAAACTGCAGAGGAGAAAGAACTTAGTTGTTATTTTTTTTTTCAAATCTATTTTTTTCCTAGCAACAAGGCATCCAGAACCAATTATTACTAATTTGAGTTGAGTAAAATACCATTCTAACAATAAAGAAGAACAAACTAATTTTAAAAAATGGACAAAGGACTTGAAGACAATTTCTCCAAAGGAGCTATACAAATGAAGACTGAGCAGATGAAGGTACGCTCGGCATCACTAATGATGAGGCAGCAAAGACCAGTTCACATCATTTGAACAGGTTTCACTTCAGAGAACAAGAAGAGGGGAAGGAAAAACAAAGCCGGCGTGAGCGTGTGGAGCACTGGATCCCATGTATGTTCTGATGAGAAAGGAAAACGATACCAAGGCTACAGGTCTTCAAAACGTTCCGCATAGAACTGCCATGAGAGCCCACAGTTTTTCCTTCTGGGTAAATACCCAAAGGAGCTAAAAGCCCAGGCTCCAACTGTTAACATGGACATGTTGACAGCAGCATAATCTACCCACCGTAGCCAAATGATGATGACACCGTGTGTCCATCCCTCGCTGGAGATAAACACAGCCTTAAAGGATTCTGACATCCGCGGCAATATCAAAGGAATTTAAGGACATCACACTAGGAGAAATAAACCAATCGCAAATCATGGATAAACAGCATGTAGTTCCATTGTGGGAGCCGCTTAGAACTGGTGATTCCGGGAGCTGGAGGCAGGGGAGGACGAAGCAAGTTCGTGTGTATTTATTTTGTGTGAGTGCATTTGCACACGTGGGTGCAAAAGGGAGCCAGGGAACAAACTTAGTGTTGTTCCTTAGAAACCATCCGTGCTTATGCATTTTCATTTTTATTGTGTTTGCATTCATTTATTGCTGTGTATGTAGAAAGCACCTTTATCCACTGAGCCATCTCACCAGTCCCAGCCTGGTTTTGGAGATGGAATCGCACATTGGCCTGGAGCTCACTGATTAGGCTAAACCAGCTAGCCAGGAAGCCCCAGAGACTCTTCTGTCTGCCTCCCCATTACTAGGATCATAGATACATACCACTGCACCCACTTTTTTAAAAACATGGATTTGAGGCTCGAACTCAGGTCTTCATGCTTGCTCAGCAAGCACTTCTCTGCCTGAGCATCCTCCCAGCACATGAGCTATCATTTAACTGGAGCTTTAGTTTGGGATGATGATATTCTGAAGGGGGATGGTGGTGGCAGCTGCACAATACTCAGTTCAGCCGGGCTGTGGTGGCACACGCCTTTAATCTCAATGCTCAGGAGGCAGAGGCAGGGGAATCTCTGAGTTGGAGGCCAGCCTGGTCTGTACAGTGAGATCCTGGAGAGTGAGTTTTCCAGACAGAGGGTTTCTGTCTGGAAATTCAAAATAAACAAAAACCACAAAATAAAACCAAAAGGTCAAAGTAGCAAAGCATACATTTTACTACAATTTAAAAAACAAACCAAAGACAAAAAAGAAAGGGCAGGAAAGTCAGTTTGCAGAAGAGCTTGCCATACAAGCCTGATGGTTCAGTTCCCAGAACCCGTGGTGGACAGAGCGGACCAAAGTTGTCCTCGGACTGCAGGGCCATATTACACAGGCCCATATTTCTACCACGAATGGCGGCCAGACTTTCAGGCCACAGTTTGCACCTGCCACACAGGAGGTGGTCACCTAGCCTTTCCCGACAAACTGACGCCATCCTAAACAAAAGGTCAGGAGATGTTAACATCACTCTGCTCCTTCTTTGTCATTTGGGGGGACGCCTGGAAAAGAGGTATTAATTCAGTCTACGTGACAGCAGTCATAGATAGGAAGACATGACAAAATGGGTATAAAAAGGTGTGGACGTGACCACAATTATTCGCCTGACTACCTAGGAAACAGAATGCTAATGAACTTCCCCCTCAGTTTACAGTTTGGTATGAAAGTTGTTTGGAGAATAAACATGTGTGAATTTTCAGGATGTGAATTCAGGATTTCATGAGGGAATCCCTGATAATTCTCTCCTGATAAAGTCATGTGAGTTGTGTCTCAATTATTCCCATGCCTCCCCGCTGGTCCGAGAAATACTTTATGGTCCAGGCTGATCCTGAATCATGACATCGGACCCACACACACGTATGTGCATATATGGACACACACACACACACACACACACACACACACACACACAATAATGAAACTAAGAGCAGATGATGCCTAGAACAGAAGAGAAGCTGCTGGTCCTGTTGCATGGTGCCCTTGCTGCCTATGGAGGGTTCCTGCAGAGAGGCTTCCAGGTGGTCTTTTGTACCTGTGTGCTGTGCAGCCATAAGCTAGGCTATGAAATTCTTCTACCTCGGAGAGTTGTAGAAAGGTCATCCTCACACCCCCAGAGGAGATGTTTCCTGAGGAGAATCCCTGTAGAAAGTTCACTGCGTCTGGGGAGATTGCCTGCTGAGGTCCCCGAGACCCTAGCTGTTAGTTGGGTGGAGCGAGAGGCAAGTGGAGAGATCAAGGCATAGTCCTCATGCTTCTCAAACTGCGTCTTCCAGCGCTCACCCCAATTCCGGCTCGCCAAGTCCTGAGTTGAAAGAAGACAGTAAAGCTGCACTCATTCCTTGAACCTGGCCAGTAGCCTATCCCAGAATCCCCCATTCCTGCCAACAATGTCAACAAGCTATCCTACAGCCTAACAAGCTGACCTACAGCCTACACCTGATTGTTGTACCTTGTACGGAGCTTTTCCCTTTCCTCCACTTCCTCCTCTTTCCCTTTTCTCCCAAGTCTTGTTATTGTAGCCCAGGCTGACTTCAAACTCCTGATCTTCATCTTCAGCCTCCTAAATGCTGGGGTTCTGGGCGTGTGTCACCACACCTGGCTGCCTAAGTTTCCTCTGACCCAGTGACATCTCAGGAGTTGCCCAGGTTACTGATGAGGCCGGGGAGATGGGAGTGGTGACAGTCTCCACACTCCCAGTATAACTTCCCACCTCTCTCGGCCTTCCGGACACCCTCCTTGGTGCTATCCCCCATCCCAGGTCTTCTGCCCTTTCTCCTGTTTACATCACCACCCACTCTCTCAGAGCTCAGTACACTCAGCTTCCATGTAGGTCTCTTCACTGAGGGAGAAAGGCCCTTCCTTGGAGCTTCTGAGGGGTCCACCCTTGTTGGCTGGGTCACACGTATTCCTAGGAGAGGCTGAGAGGCCCGTCTTACCTGGCTCCCAGTTTCCCTAGAGGGCTGTGGGTGTGGAGGTCATGGGAAACCTCTTCATAGACATGCTAGGTTGAGGGAAACCTCCTTCTCCACTGGTGGGATGGAGCTGCTCCTCCAAGGATTTACCTTAAGGCTTCTGTAAGACTCTTTTTCTTCTTAGGAAGGTTCTAGTAGCCCAGGGCGGACTTGAACTCCTTTTTTTGTCTTAATAGAATACATTTTTTAAGCTTTGACAATTTCATACATGTAAGCAATGTACTTCAGTCATATACACCCCAAACTCACCCTCCCATTCCCCCAGGCACCCCCAGCAGCATGCCCCCCTTTCCTTCATTTTCCTCTCCTCCATTGCTAATATAACCCATTGAGTGGGACTAACGCTGCCTGCGGATGCGAACGGGTTCTGTGACCGTGGTCACGGCTGCCCTGAGTCCGTGGGTACAATGACCGTGTTATGTCTCAAGCACAGCCTTTCCCAGGGCTCCTCCCTGTCCTCCGGCCCTTACGTTCCTTTCCACTCCTGTTTCACAGTTGAGCTCCGATTTTCTCCTTTAAACTTTATTATCGTGGTGCTGGACGTGGATGTGGGGTGTGGAGGACAACTTCATAGAGTCAGCTCTCTCCTTCCACGTTGTTTACCTGTGTGGCTTCTGGGGGACAGACGTGTGACAAGCCCTTTACCCTTTGTACCCCTTCTCAGTCCGTCTGCCCCCGACACACACCTGCCTTGAACTCTGAGTCTTCTGGCTCCAGCCTCTTTCACGCTGAGGTTGCACATATGCATCCCCACATCCACTTCCCCCCTGAGGATCTTGGTTTTTTTTTCCCCCACTGGTCTTGCGCCTAAACTAGACTTGAAGCTTACCTATGGCGGCTAGCGGCCTTCCTGTTAGGAGCAAGGAGCGCTAACCTCAGGTGTGTGTGGGGGAATAACTGCTATTCGCTAGCACCTGGGGAGGCTCCCTCAGGTATTCTAAGTGGCTACTCCTGCAAGTCTGCAGTGAAAAGTGACCCAGCAAGGGGTGGCCCAGCCTCCAGGACAGTTGCTCTGGCCTCTGGACAAGTTGCTCAGGCTCTCTCATTTATGTCTGCTGAGCATCAGCGCTGCCGACTCTGGCGCCCTCTCGATGACAAAGCTAAGAAGCAGCAGCATGACTGCCTCCCAGCGGCCTGAACAGCCATCTGCTTTTAAGGTGCCCAACGAATCTCAGCTGCAGCAAACAGAGCCTAGCTCAGACTCCCCCCCCCCCCCCCCGCAAGAGCCAGCCCTGCAGCTGATGACTCAGCATGAGTCAGGGGTGAGGGGAAGGGTCTGGGGGAGTCATATGGGGGTAGAACTTGGGGACCTAAAGGGCAGTATTGATAATAATCAGGAGTCCAAGCCAGGATGCTGAGTCTGCAATCGAAATGAATTCACAGCAATTCCATTAATGTCACTAACTCCTCTCTGTGGGTTTAGAAAGACAGATTCCTTACTTCAGGCTCCCTAAAAATGCATTCCCAAACAAGATCCGAATAATCAATGACCCCTATTTCCTTGTATAGGACTCACCCCACCCCCAAAGCCCAAGCAATTACGCAGGAATCTCCAGAATGACATGGGTCAAGATTTGCCTTTATTTCGTTTTGATTTGGGAGTGAGAGGCACAAGCACTAACATGACACTGACATCAGGCACTGGAGTGACCCCCTGCACATGCAGAACACATGGATGCTGACTCTGGATCAGCCATGGACTGTGCCCTGGAAAGAGAATGTCCTGTCACTGCCGAAGCCCCTTGCCCTCATTTTTATTCGAGATCCACATCATCCCGAGTCTCTTCATCAAGTCTCAGTTATTGGATCTTCCAACACATTGGGCTCTTTTGATTTTTAAACTCCTGTGGGCTCAGAGCCCCACCCCAGTGTAAACATGCATCCCCTACACGGAGAGTCAAACCCACACGGGATGCTGGAGCTGAGGCCGCATGCTTCATAGATGATCAGCAGCTTAGAAGAAAGGCTGCCTTTTTCACACCAGTAAGAGATGAGAGGGAAGGCTCAGCTTGAACAATCTCACAGTATGACCCCTGTCCACCTCCTAGACCTGCCTGATTGCAGCTAGGCACCTTCAACCTCTTCCCTTGGGAAGAAGATGTCTGTGAGCTAACCGATAGAGCCCCCTGTGGACCAGTCAAATCACCATTTTCTTCTCGCTCTGCCAAGGGGATTTCTGAGGTTTGAAGCTCCCCACCAAAACCTGGCTGCAAGCCTCCCTAGCAATTTATGAGCCCTGTGGAATGTGGTAGCTACAAGCCCTCAGCCTCCAGCCTCCCTGCCTTCTCCCAGGGTAGCCTTGGATTTATCTCAGTCTCTCTCCCCAAGGTTTGGTGTGGTGACCTGCCTTGGAGGTGACAGGGGAAGTGTCAGGTGCCTTTGCTCTCTGTCCTGTCCTCATCAGCTGTCTGAGCATTGCTGACTGTACGAAGCTGCCCCTGGGCCGCGGGCTTCACGGACAAGACCAAGCGTTTCCGAAAGGTCTCGCAGAGTACTATGTACACAAAGGGATTGAGGCAGCTGTTGGCGTAGCCCAAGCTGATGGCCGCATTGTACAAGTAGACAAACGTGAGGGTGGGGCGGCTGATGGAGAGCTGGGTCAGCTGCAGCACGTAGTAGGGTGCCCAGCACACAAAGAACACCAGGCAGATGGCGATGGCTGTGCGAGTCACCCTCTTTGTCCTAAGCCGGATGCTGCGTTGAGAGGCTGGGGCCACCGAAGAGGTCATACGCTGCAGTATCTTCACGTATGCAGCAGTGATGACCACAAAGGGCAGGGCAAAGGCCAGGAAAAACTGGTATAGGGTGAACCAGTAGAGGTCAGTGTCGGGGTTCGGCAGGCGGATGCCACAGCCCACAGCACCCCCTGGGAAGGGGATGAGCCTGGCATAGAGCCACACGGGGGTGATGCTGATGAAAGAGAGAGCCCACAGGAGGCAGATCACGAGGGTGGCCATAGAGGGCTTCCGGAATTTGGTGGAGGAGATGGGGTGGACGGTGGCCAAGTAGCGATCAATGGCCATAGCAGTCAGGATGTAGGTGCTGGTGAACTGACTGTTGGCATCCATGGCGGTGATGAGGGTGCACATGGTTTCCCCAAAGTGCCAGACCCCATTGCCCATGAGCTGGTGGATCATGAAAGGCATGCCCAGGAGGAAGAGCAGATCCACCACCGAGAGGTTGATGATGAAGATGTCCGGGACGTTGCTGCACCAGTGTAGCTTGGATTTTTTCACCACTGCGAAGATGACTGTGGAGTTTCCCACAATGCCCAGGAGACAGATGGTGCCAAACACCGAAGGCATAATGATGTTGATGTAGGAGACACTCCCTTTTCGAGGAGGTGACCCTGAGGACAGAAGGAACAAGTGTGACCTGCCATCCGCTCCAGAAGCTGACAAGCTGCCATCCAGTGGCACTCCTGCTGACTTCTCGTGGTCCCCATTTCAGCTTGAGGTCACGATCATCTCCCACCACCTTCCCTCACATGCTAGTGTTAATTCTGTCCCTTACCCTCCTCCACTGTTCCCTGCTGAATACTCCTACCGAATTTTCTAGACCCACCTGTTACTCAAAAGACCTTCACGTCAGTCATTTACACAGAGGGCCGGGAGTCAAGACTCCCAGATGTCTGCTGAGAACTCCACATACCTGAGGTTCACCAGGAATCCTTGTCAAAACAAACAAAAAAAAAACTTGAAGGACGTTCAAGAACGTACTAGTGTGTGTGCTTGCCCACACGTGTGCATGTGTGTGTGCGTGCGCGCGCGCGCACGCGCGTGTGTGTGTGTGTGTGTGTGTGTGTGTGTGTGGTGTTTTCCTTATTTGCACACTCATCATTTCAGAGATAGCTGGCCAAAGGTTTTATACAGATTCCGAGGCATATCCGGGGAGTGACTGTCACTATGGGTGTGGGGTGTGTTTTAGGCTCAACAGCCCAGCCCTGTCCAGGCTCCCGACAGGGATTTCCTTGGGCCATGTCTCCTGAGCCTGGGCTTCCCCAACAGGGCTGAGACTGATGCTGTGTTATATCCCAGAAGCTTGAGAATTTTCTCCACACAAACCCTTCCCCTTCTCTCCCTTCTCCTTCAAAGCTAGAATTTCAGGGCATTGCCGTTCTGCAAATGTCAAGAAGCTTAATTCACCAGAAAAGTTAATCCTTTCACACCCTGTGAAGTCTTTTGCTCCCAGCAGCCTCTGCTAGAGGACAGCAAGGACCACTCGGACCCCATTACCCCAGTGCGAGGCTAGAGGATTGAGCCCAGGGTAGCGGTGAATCAAAGAGCTTCCGCTGGCTCCCACATGCTACCCGCCCGCTCTCCTCTCGCTTGCTTTTCCAGCCTTGATTCCCCCCGCCCCCCAATGCAAAGCATATTTGGGACTCATCCGCAAGCTTTCCCCTGTCTGCCTCACGCCTCGCCACCAACCCTTGTTATTTCTAGATGTACCTCTGCCCCATCTCTGTTCCTTCCTACCCCTTCTGTCCTAGCTGGTGTCCCCTCCTCTCCTCTTCCCCTCCAGGCAGAGCAGACTGCAGATCTTAATCGCCGAGAACTGTAAAATAAAGTTTCCTAGGCAGTTTGGCTCTGGAGGTGAAACCTTCCCATTTTCCACACTCATCCCGGAGGAGGGAGGATCTAACTCGACTCACCGGCCAACGTGAGATTATCCTGGCCATCGGAGATGTTGCTGGCGTTGGGGCCAGTGGACAGCAACGAGGCTTGCAGATCCATGCAGCCGGTGCAGGTCGCCTGCTCCCTGGAGTTGAGAGCCCGTCCACCCACGCAGGCTGCGGCAGCCTCCAGTGCCTGCCACCGCCTTGTCCCAAGCGTGAGCCAGCCCTGCAGTCGAGAAAAGGGTCTTCCTCTAGCGTCTGGCAGCCTCTGCTGCCTCTAAGCCCAACTGCTCGCCCCACTCCCTCCTTCCCAGCTCCTACTGACATCACCTAGACACATTAACATTCGGAGGCAGATGCACGTTAACCTCTTCAGTCCCGGCTGCAGCTCCCACTCCTGACTGCCTGCAGAGCAGCAACTAGGCTCAAGCAGCCCCATGTGGAGGAGCCTTCCTTCTTACTGGCTCCTGGGGCTGTCTCCTGAGCTCGCAGGGGTTGCCAAGCTCGCTTTGCATGACCATCCAGGTCTCCGCAAAGGCAAAAGGGGAAAGCAACCTGCTGGCTGCCTTGAGGAGTCTGGACCATGAGGCAGGAGCCAGGGGTACTGTTCCTAGTGCTGAGGACTCAGAAGCTAAGACTGAGCACCCTTGGCTCTCAAGCATGCTGGAGGTCACCCTAGACCCTTCCTGCGTCCTGGTAACTTCCAAACATCTCCTTGGCTAGGTGGCAATTGCTAGCCCTTGCCTGGTGGGCCGAGGTGATTCTAGCTTTCCATGCTGTCAATAGTCAGTGTCTGGGGTGCAGAAAGACCAAACTTCCCTCGACACATCATCAATCTGGACCCACTATGGGAGTTTTATTTTTTTTAGGGCGTTGAGCTCTTTGAGGTTTTGCCTGGGACTCTGAGACAATTATCAGAGCATAAGAGACCAAGTCCACACTGAGATTAGCAATGGACAACAGCCTCAGTGTGCACAGGCATTAGATAATTTTCCGCAGAGGTTCCTGCTGCCAGCTCCAGGGGATTTCACCATCAAACGCTATCATCACACCAGGACCAGATGCAGAGTCTGACTCCTTGTCTGCCACAGTTGCCTGTTAACCCTTCTTTACGGACACGGAAGCACAAACATCCCTACAGCTCCTATGAGTTTCAGCCACACTCTTCCTTGCCACCACTGGACATCAGCATGCCTAGTTCTTCAGGCTAAGCTACTGGTTATACCAACCACCTATTAGAACTCCTCTTTCTTGGCCTCTTGGTCTGCCAGCATGAAGAGCTTAAATAGAGTCAGATCTGGGGATGCAGCTCAGGTGGTAGTGTGCTTGTCTCATAGGCACCAAGCCCAGGGTTTCCTCCCCTGTGCTCATAAACTGGACATGGTGCATGCCACCAACCCAGCACCTAGGAGGTGGAGGCAGGAGGGTCCGAATTTCAGGGCCTGCCCCTTCACTCCCTCACACACACACACAAAGAAAATCAATTGATAGTTTAGCCACAGGTGCGGTGGATGGTTAGTGTATCTCTGATGGACCACCCCAACTCTGTGATGCCCCCAGACCTCCATGTCCCTTGTGGAGTCCGCGAAGGAGATGCAGTGGTGATTCCAATGAGAATGTCAGCTGTTTGAATCCTTGGTCCCCAGCTAGCGGACTTGGTTTGGAAAGGATTAGGAGGTGTGTCACTGGAGGTGGTTTTGAGGTTTCAAAAACCCATGCCTCAGTTCCCCGTTAGCTTTCTCTGTTTTTACTTGCAGATCAGGATAGAAGCCTGTAGCTGTTCCTGCTACCACACCTTTGCTGTACCGCCATGGACACTAACCCTCCAAAAACATAACATAAACACTCTCTTTTCTAAGTTGATCGTGCTGTCTCGATAGCAATAGAAAACCAAGACAGGCGTTCTCTGAGCCTCCCTGGAGTACTGGCTGGTGTGTGCTGTGGCCTCACATGGTATTCTCTGAGTCTTCTGACTCCTCTCTCAAACTCTGCCAATTACCAGAGGCCAGGGGAAAGGATCAGTGCGGAGTTAGTGTTGAATGGGTACAGAGTGTCTGTATAAGGAGTGGGAGAGAACCTTCTAGAAATAGATGTTAATGTTGTTTGAGCGACACTGTGCACACACTTAATACTGCTGAAGTTGACTCTTACACATGGTTAAGGGAGTGTGAGCTTATCTCAGGGGTAGAATGCTTGCCTGGTGTGCCCAAGGCCCTGAGCTAAACCCTCAGTAACACATACACAGAGTTAGAATAGCCAATTTTATATTATGTATGTTTTACCACAGTGCTAAGAAATTTAGTGGTAGATTTATATATACGACCCAACAGCCATGTGAGGACATCCGAATTTTGCCAAGGTGGTACTAGCACCTTTGTATGATGGCTGTGGGCCACTTCCTGGAGCCATCCAGAACTATTTTAGCACTGGCTCCAGGTGTCCTCCCAGTTTGTTCTATCCCATGTAGTAGGATCATCCCTGCCAAGAAATGCTCTCCTTTCAATTTTGTATTTGTGCCACATGCTAGCACCCTGAAGTTAATTTCTATAATGCTCCAATTATTTTTTTCCAGTCCATAATAAGAGAATGCCAGTGTAGAGGGCCATATCTACAAATGATAAAAGTCCTTTTGTAAGTTATAATCTCAGTTGAGTCCTATCATGATTTCTAAACAAGGTCAAGCTATAAAAATTTACAGAGATGGGCTGGAAAGATGGCTCAGTAGTTATAGAGCATTGGCTGCTCTTCCAGAGGTTGTGAGTTCAATTCCCAGCAACTATGTGGTGGCATACAACCATCTGTAATGAGATCTGGCGCCCTCTTCTGGTGTGTGGGCATACATGGAGGCAGAATGTTGCATACATAATAAATAAATAAATCTTTAAAAAATTTTACAGAGATGGTTGTATCTGCTGGTCTGAAGTGTTCAAGGAGTTAGGGGAATCCTAACTCAAATTCATCCAAATATCCCCTAACTCAGATATCCAGATATTCTAATTCAAATTCATCCAAATATCCCCTAACTCAGATATCCAGATATTCTAACTCAAATTCATCCAGATATCCCCTCCTAGACTTCAGGGTTTCACTCTTTATCACCAAAGATCTGCTGAGGCTGTATATACTCCATGTTTTTTGAGCCTCAGCTACCCTTACCATTAGATTCTGAGTCTTATTTTCAGCACAGAGTGCTGTACCGCTGCAGACAATGACAGTCTCCTTGAACTGCTGCTCTGGAGACCTTCTGGCTTCCACTGTGTGTCCTAACTCTTTAGCTGGTTATTTGAGACCTCCGTCTTCTTCTTCCTAGGCTTCCAAAGCAGGGCCATCATCCTTATGATCCCACACTTCACTGCTCTTCTGGGGAGACTGCACACCTCAGCACCTGCTTTTCTATTGTGTTCATCTCAGCCAACCGCAGGAAGGACCCTTTGTCACTTCCATGTCACTGCCAGAGCAGGGTTGGTCAGCATCTTGTTCACACACCAGCAGTGGCACTCTTAGGGACAACTGACTGGTAACTGATGTGTTCCAGCATCTAACCTTGGAGGATCCATCTTCTGCTGTGACTCCTAGAGTTCATTTCCTCTGTTTGGGTTCCTCTGAAATCACAGACATAGACATAGACTTGTGTGTAGAAATTTATTCCTGGTGTGTGTCTAAGGAACATGAGTAAGAGGGTAGGATGAGTGAGGAACTTGAATAAGTAAAGTCGGTGGGAACTACACCTGAGTTTGTTGCTGTGGACTGTGGGAACCCCATTTCAGAACTGCTCAGAGGACTGAGGGTTTAGTTAAGGGGTACAGCACTTGTATGGCATGCATAAGGCCCCAGATTCAGTCCTCAGCATCACAGAGAGAGAGAGAGAGAGAGAGAGAGAGAGAGAGAGAGAGAGAGAGAGACAGAGCAGAGCAGAGCAGAGCAGAGCAGAGTAAGAGAGAGAATGACTCTTAGGATTAATCACCTACAGTACCGACAGTTGGGTTTATATTGACTGGTTCTTGTTCCCATTGGTGGAGACTCCTGGGACATTGGATCTGCCCTTCTGGACTGTTTACATTAGAGTCAAAAGTCTCTAGTGCGGTGATTCTCAGCCTGTGGGTTACAACCCCTTTAGCATCTCTGTCTCCAAAAATATTTACATTATAATTCACAACAGTAGCAAAATTACAGTGATAAAGTAGCAGCGAAAATAATTTTATGGTTGGAGTGATCACAACACGAGGAACTGTATTAAAGGGTCGCAGCCTTAGGAAGGCTGAGAATCACTAGCCTAGCCTATCAGAGAGAAGCCTAGGGCAGAAAGCAGACAGACACAAGGCAAGACACTGCTGGGACAAGATGAATTAAGCTCATTCACTAATCTGTTATAGCCAAAGCCGGAACCAGAGGTGGCCCAGGAGAATGTGACAAGGATTTTAGAGGCATCTAGTGGGGGACTGTTTGGGGTCTGGCCAGGTCTACTGGATACACACGTGCATCTCTTTAGATCCGCCCACTACTCCCAGCTCATATGCCCACCACTTCTGCAGCAGCCACTCTTCTCGGTCCCTACTGAGCACAGGTGTCAGTGCTGCACAGGACTGGTAGGGCCTACTGGTCCCGCGTTTCAGACCTGCCCCATGTCGTTTGCCCCTCTGTGCAGGGTGTTCTCCATTTCTGCTATCACTTAGAACATGGGAACCCCAAAATACCCAACCATAGCCCACCTAGAAAGCAGGGTGCTTCTTGGGGTGCATCTTCATTCAATATGGGATGAAAGTCACCTATTGTTGCTTTCACCTTGTTATCTCAGGATATGTGATCAGAGGCATTTCTCAGTGGTCCAGGGTCACCTGACATGGCACTAACCGGAAATCCTTATGCCGTGTCTCTCACTGTTCTCTTGCTCCTTTTTCATTCCTGATTCCTGGGATCGCATGTCCCAGTAGAACACCCACGTGCCCCTTAGTCTCTGACTTTTTTTTTTTCTCCCTGGGGATCTGAAAGAGTGTGTGACTCACTACTGCCAATTGGAGTCCAGGAGAACTGTGGAGTTCGAGCCCTTTGGCAGAGGTTTCCTGCTTCTTGCAAAGACAACATGAAGGAATTATCTCCTTTGCTTCCTCTGAACTTTGTTGTGGCTGGAGGTGCCTCCTGGAATGCCTGCAGCAGGTGAGATGATGTGTATTGATTGGATCAATCAGGGTATCTGGAGAAACTGAACGAGCAAGTGGGAAAGCAGAGAGACTTTAATAAAGAGCCTATTTATCAAGGTTTGGGTACCATGAAGGCAGAGTCCATGAAGGATGCTGCAGCAGTGGCTGGGGCTGGCAACAGCTGGACACCATTCCTATCTGAACTGGCCAGCTAGCAGAACCCAGAAAGAACTGCCAGGTACTCCACAGACAGGAGATGCAAGGAACAATAGGCTGAGCTCTCTGACCACCTACCTTCTGATCTTTCCCTGTTGATACAGTCCAAAAATCATCCTTCTGGGGCCCAGGGCAGAGTAGATGAGGATAGACAGTGGATTTGAAGGAGCAGATAGAAAATTAACCCAATGGGTTAGGGACATGGCTCAATTGCTTGTGTTCTTGCCTAGCGTTCAGGAGGCTCTAGGTTCCCTTCCTAACAGAGCATGAACAGGGAGAGGTGGTGTACCACTGTAGGCCCAGCATTTGGAAAATGGAGACAGGAGAATCAAGTTCAAGGTCATCCATTTGAGACCAAAATGAGATCTGAGAGCCCTTGTCTCAAAAATGAATATGGGACTGGAGAGTTGGTTCAGTGGTTAGGAGCACTGACTACTCTTGCAGAGGACCTGAGTTCAATTCCTAGCACCCACATGGGAGCTCACAACTGTCTGTAATTCCAGTTTCGGGAGACCCGACACCCATGGCAACACACCAATGCACAGAATAAATAAATAAATAAATAAATAAATAAATAAATAAATAAGTAAAACTTAGTGCCGAGACACAAGAAGAGACAGACAAGTTTTGTTAATAATCCTTGAAACAACAGACTGCTACTATCCTTGTGTGACAGGTGAAGCATGGGTTTACCCAGGGTAGAGGCTGGAATGGAAAGCAGGGTAAATAGTGTACAATGGAACAGAGGAAGGGAAGTGATAGGAAGAGGGCCATAAACAAGGATACAGACATGACAAGAATGCTGTCAATCAAGCAAAAGCTCCAGAGAAAAGCTGTCCAAGGTCAGATAGAAATGCCTGGGCCCCTAAGCTGCTTTATCCTGTCCATGCCTGAGATTCACCCCAAAATAAGTGTGAGTCCTAGCTGAAAAGTTGAGGCAATGTTCCTTGATAAATAAAATCTAGAATGACCATATGACCCAGCAACCCTGCTTCTGGATTTTATATCCAAGGACAAGGTAACACTTATATCTCAAAGAGCTATCTGCTCCCTGAGTTTACTGCAGCACTAATCAGAATGGGTAAGATATGGGGAGTATCCATCCACAATATATATACTTATATATTGTGCAAGGAAACCGTCACAACACAGATGAATCTCATTATATGTAACAACCGTATGAGGCTTACAGAACAGACCACAGCGTGACCGTAAGTAACCGGAGACTGAGGGCCAGAGGGCCAGAGAAGATACTGGAGAGATGCTAGTCAGAGGATACAATGTCACAGGCAGGTGCCTCTGAGGTGATGGCTAATTAGCTTGAGGTTACAACCCCACACTGGATGAAGATACACGCCATAAAGTTACTTTGTAGCTGTAAATGTATGCAGTTGTAACTTGCCCATATTCTTGTTTAAGCAAAGGAAACCAGAGGCAGAGGCAGAAGGGGCAGGGCACAGAGAGTTGAACCTACTCTTTGTGACTGAACGCCAAGATCTTTTCCTTAGTGAAATCTCAATGGCAAAGTTGCCGTTCTTGCTGGAGAAAGGCTCAGATGAGTTAAAACCTCATCTCATTCTAAAGACTGTGGTTCCTTCCACCCGCTTAGACGATTCTGGGGGAACACTAAGACACTGGGAAGACCCTGGAGGCTTGATGTGACGAGAGAGGAGGGACAGTTGAAGAGACCTCACCGGGGCTGCGTGGAGCTCTGCCTCCAAGCCTCATCCCTGCTGTTGTTTAGCACAGCCAGGGCCCGTAGCTTATGCTCTACTTTGCTCGGGGACACAAATGGCTGGTGACCATACTTCAAGGTTTGGGTAAATGTACAAATGTAACAGGGTGTTCCGGGCTTCACAGAGTGTAACTTTAGGGGCAGCACAAGCTATCTTCCGACAGATGTCCCTAGGTGTGAGGATTTGAGTTCTTCTCACTGCCTACTCACCAAGCTGTAGGCCAGAGAGTCTAAACTGCTTCCCCTGGCAAAATGCTTGGAGTTAGAGCTTTGTAATGAACATAACCCAAATGTCAAGAAAGGCTGCTTTTGCCTCCAGTGTTCTCAAAGAACAGAACTTTGACCTACTCCAACCATTCTGGCTCCTAACCTGTCTGTTTTAGCCCCAGTAAAACCATGTAGTCTAGGGGCTGGAGAGACGGCTCAGCATTGGGAGCACTGGCTGCTCTTCCAGAGGACCCAGTTTCAATTTCCATCACCCACATGGCAGCTCACAACTGTCCAGTTCAAGGGATCCACACCCTCACAGATATATGTGTAGGCAAAACAAAAGTCAATCCTATTTCTAGCAATAAGCTCTTTCCCCCTGAGATCCATCTATTACCTACCTATCTGTCCTGCCCAAGGAACCCTAAGGCTTCCATTCATCCCTCTTGTGGATGTCCACCACTCTGTCCCCAGGACCCAGCCGCTGTCTGCGTGTTAGTACAACTGCATCTGAGAATCATTTATCTTTCCTCACTCCTGCTTGGCCTTTTCTAATAGTTTCTCTACCAAATAGCAGGAGCAGTCCTGTGAAAATGTAAACCTCATCCATCTACTGTACTGTTGAAAACAGGTTAGTTGTTTTCCGTTGCTTTCAAAATAAAATTAACCCCCAATATAGAAAACGCTGCCTTCGTATTAAAAGTTGACCTCCTGGGAAAGTAAGGCCTTGAGAAGTCCCTTGGAAGAAGAGGAAATGCTAGCACCCTTGATCAGTCCTTAGTGGGACCTGTTGGTGGGAGCTGGAGTGACTTCCCCTGTTTAATAGGAAGAACCAAGGCCAGCCTTCTTTTGGGGAGGAAGGTTAAGTGGGTTATTATTAGGGTAGGCAGGGCAGGGGCAGTTACTGGGACTGAGATAGCCTCAGCTGCAGAGAATGCTCAGTTCATCACAGAACAAAGAGATGAGCAGTCTGCCTGCTGTCTTTGTTTGAGCTTGATTTACAAACATGAAAAACTGCAGGGGCTGGGGTATAGCTCAATGGTAGAGCAATTGCCCAGTGTGTGCAGGATCCCAGGTTCTATCTCCAGCACTGATAAGTAAATGAACAAATAAATAAACCAATAAAGCCTTCAGGTCTGGTCCACAAGAAGCTGACCTTCTCCACGACGGTTGTTCGGACAGTCCGTCTCCCCATTTCTAAGCATGAATCAGTCACTACTCCAGAACCTGGGAAGTAATGGAGCCTGGATACTCCCAGGAAAGGATAACGGAGCTGGGAATGCAGCTTAGTGGGACACTCATCTAGCATGCTTTGAGGCCCTGGGTTTGATGTCTAGCGCATGCTTGCACACGCATAAAGAGGTTGTCAATGACACAGGCATGACCTGAGACGTTGATTCAGTTCTTTTCCTGGGATCTAAGCCCATCTGGCAGGCTGCCTATATGCAGCAGACGCTTAGTACTGAGCCTTTTGGTGATAAACAGGCAATGGCTCTTGGTTAATGGGAATTTTTGTTGACGAGAACTCCGCTGGGATCTACTGTCAGAGCAGGGTTAAGATGGATCAACTAATCAATGGACTTGACTGAGATGGCTTTACAGCAGGCCCTGTGGCTCTCCAAACCTATTCATGTCAGTGCCTCTAGTTACATGCCTGGAGTAGATGTCCCGGCTACTGGCAGAATTACTACATTGACTCTCAGTTTGGCAGACTAAGAGATTTGACGATGAGCAAAGCCAAATGGAAACTCCTGATTGATCAGCAAAAGAAATCTGGTTGATAATATTATGAAGCGGATATGGAGTCCCATGCCTGTAAATCCTAGCACCAAAGGGTGGCTGAGTCAAGAGGATCACCTCGAGTTCATGGCCAATCCAGGCTACAGAGTGAGTTCTGGTCCATTTGGGCTATGAAGTGAGACCCTGTCTCCAGCAATAACAAGAAAAACAACACAGACCACTAAGGCCGAGGCTGTAGCTCAGCTGGCCAAGTGCTTGTGTGGCCCACAAAGTCCTGAGTTCAACCCCCAGCATAAATTAGCCATTGATGACATTCATCTCTTAGCACCACGGAAGTTGAGGCAGGAGGATCAGAAATGTAAGGTCATCTTCAGCATAGTGAGTTCAAGGTCAGCCAAGGTCAGAAGGGGGAAGGGAACAGGAGAGATGACTTAGTGGTTAGGGCATTGGTTGTTCTTTCAGACTCAGGTTTGATTCCCATCACCCACGTAACAACAGCGAACTACTCTCTGTAACTCCAGTTCTAGGGTTCCTAACACCCTTTTCTGGCCTCTGGGCCTGCCTATGTGTAGTGTAGATGGTGCTGTAGGAATTCCTACAGCCAGTAGCCTTTAAGTTACCCACCCATTTGGGCGTGGCCTCATACTATTTGTGCCGAAGCGCTCCTCTGGCCTCTTTTCTGGCTGCTGTGGGATTCGGTTTCTGTTCCCCGACCCAGCAGAGGACTGTGATCTGTGAATCTAAATACCCCTAAATAAATAACCCTCTATTATTCTCAATTCTGAGCTAGTGTGGGATTTCTTTTAAGTGTCCCTCCTCGTCTGGCACCTGCAGGCAAAACACCCATACACATAAAATAAAAACAAATCTTAAAAAAATTTAAAAAAAACCCAATAGTCTATTCCTAAAAAACAAAATACCCACTATCATGGCTTTGAAAGACTCTGGGGTGATGATTTAACTAAATTCCTCTTTTGTTCTTCACCCTGGCTAGTGAAGATGGCAGCTGGGTCTTGGAAAATGGCAGTGGATTTCCATAAACCTAATTATGTGGAGACTCCAGTCACAGCTGCTATTTCTGATGCGATCCCGTTGACGGGGAAAATAAGTTCCATCCCTGACATCTGATACGCACTTGCGGCGCTGCAAATGCCTCTTCTCTCTTCTAGGGGGCAGGAAAGATCAGAAACTGCTCACATCCATCAGGGTCATCAGATCACCTGCTCCATCTCGTCAGGGGATGCTGTCAGCTCTTTCGACAGCTCTTCACGTCTCAGACTTCTAACGCTCCATTGTTTCCCACGATGCTACCCACTTTACACTGATGACATCATGCTGCAGCGGGCCAGATAATAGAAATGAACAAGGACCCTAAATGTGACCGAGATGCCATGAACATACCAAGGGCTGACATCTCAATAAAGGCTCTGGGATCTAGTATTATGAACACGTGTGTTTTTCTCTTTCCAAAGTGCATGACAATATACTTCCACCTCCTGCTGCCAAGAAGGCACGGTACTTTGCCAGTCTTCAGCGATTCGAGGGTTACATTGATTTCTGGTACAGTGTCAACCCATTTTCTGGATGATCATAGAAGTTCTGGGGTCATGATATAACCCGGGTGGCAGAATGTTTCCCTAGCATGCATAAAGCCCTAGCACTGTATAAACCAGACAGAGTGGCACATGCCTGTAATAGCGTCACTCATGACATGGTGGCAGGAGGCTCAAAAGGCCAAGGTCACCCTTCACTACACAGTTAGTATGAGGCTACATGGGACTCTGTCTAAAAAATGCTCCCAGCTCTGTACAAAGCCCTGAGAGAGAGAAAACTCACTCTGCACCTGGTGTGTGTGGTGCAAGCTCTGCCACCTGATACTAGAGACCTTGCAGGTCCCATGAGGTACTGGCTTTCTACAGTGGATGCCAAGAACGCCACGGCCAAATATAGCTGTGCTGTGCCTCACGGGAAAAGGTCCTAGGCTTTTTGGTTGGTTTTTGGTTTTATTTTAGGGGCTGGAGAGATGGTTTAGCAGTTAAGAGCACTGGCTGTTCTGTTCTTCCAGAGGTCATGAGTTCAAGTCCCGGAACCACGTGGTGGCTCACAACAATCTGTAATGGGATCCAGTGTTATCTTCTGCTGTGCATATATACATGCAGACAAAGCACTCATACATAAGTAAACCTTTAAAAAATTATCTTATGTTTGGGCGGTGGTGGTGCATGCCTTTAATCCCAGCACTTGGGAGGCAGAGGCAGGTGGATCTTTGTGAGTTTGAGGCCAGCCTGGTCTACAAGAGCTAGTTCCAGGACAGCTAGGGCTGTTACCCAGAGAAATTCTGTCTTAGAAAAAAAAAAAAAGATCTTATATGTATGTATGTATTGCATGTATGTCTGTGCACTATTTGTAATGCCTTGGGCCCAAGAAAGCCAGAAAAAGGTGTTGGGTCCCCTGAAACTGGAATTGCAGTTGGTTGTGAGCTAGGTGGTTGTGGGTGCTAGGACTTGAACCTGGGTCCTCTGGAAAAAGCATCCAGTGCTCTTAGCCACTAGGCCGCCTCTCTCTAGCCTGTAATGCTAGTTTGTTTGGAATTTGTCTTTATTTTTTTATGTTATTATTATGTGGTTGTTTGCTTGCTGGTCTTTTGAGACAAGATCTCTCTATGCCGCCCTGGCTGTCCTGGAACTCACAGAGATCCACCTGCCCTTGCCTCCTGAGTGCTGGGATTCGCCAGCTGTGCCCAGCAGCCCAGCATAGGCACTCAGGAGGCAGCACCACCACACCCAGCTTCTCGGTCCTAGCATTTGTCTGGAGCTAAGTCTTGCTCTCTTCAAATTGCTTTGTACCTTCCTTTGCAGAAATCATCCATGTTTACTCCTAGGTTCTGGTAGACACCAAATGCCTAAGCATTGGATAACAGATGACCAAAGCATCTGGCCAGCTGTCAGGAACTTGCCACAGCTGTTTCCTACTTCTTCCTTGTCATTTGAAGGTGAGATTTATGCCCTGGGGAGGACAAGCAGGCTCTCCATAGATTGCCACTGCAGTCACAGCCTCCTCGTGCATCTCTGCCACCCTCCTGTCAGCCCATACCTGTGGCCTCTGAGTTCTCCCACACATAGAAGGGACTCATTGCTCCTTCCCTGAGGTAAAGGAAAGGAGCAAGATGGATCCCAGGGAAATCTCCTGGGTGTCCTTTCTTATTATCTCACCCATATGCAGGAAAAATAAAGGGACGTGACCATGTCCTGTATAGTCAGCACCGTCAAGAGCTCAGCCCAGGGCATTAAAGGTTTGGACACTTTATTAGGGAAAACTATTGCCCAGAGCCCAGCAGAGAGCACTCGAAGGAGTCTAAGGAGGAAGGCCACCTTGGACTACAATCCAAAATCCCGTCTTAAACAAATTAACAACAAAAAAAATTCACAAAAACAAACTTTAAGATCTGGAGAGATGTCTCCGTGGTTGAGAGTGCATGCTGTCCTTACAGAGGACCAAAGTTCAGGTCGCAGCACCCACACTGGGTGGTTCACATATACCTCTAACTCCAGTCCGGGGGAAGCAATACCTCTGGGCTCCTTGGGCACCTGCATGCACATACTGTTTACACACCCACATACTTAACACACACACACACCTCACACATTTGAAAATAAATCTCTGAAAACAAAACCCCAAAATGAAACAATAAAGTTCTGGAGAGATGGATCAGCGTTTATAGCGCTGACTGTTCTTCCAGATGACCTGGGTTGGATTCTCAGCACCCACATGGTGGCTGGCTCATTGCCATCTATAACTCAAGTTCTAGGGGATACGGCATCCTGGCCTCTGAGGGCATCAGGCATGCTTATGGCATGAAGACATATATGTAGGCAAAACAGCCATACATGTAAAATAAACAAAAATAGTAAATAAAAAAAAGTTTAAAATGCTAGGTGTGGTGGCGCACACCTTTAATCCCAGCAGTTGTGAGTCAGAGGCAGGAGGATCTCTGTGAGTTCCAGTGCCTACAGAGGGAGTTCTAGGACAGTCAGGCTACACAAAGAAACCCCGTCTCAAAAAAGAAAAACATCACAAAGATGCAAATTTCCATAGATTCTCAAGTCCTGTATATAAAAAAATAGTACCATTTGCCAAGATCCCGCAAACGTCTTCCCAAACACTTGTATATGTGTGTGTCGGTGTCCGTGTGTCTGTGTTCGTGTGTATGTATGTGTGTGTGCATATCCAAATGTGGTATTATATATTGAACCCAGGGCCCTGAACTTTCCCTGTTATGCCCACATTGCGAGACCCCCAACAAGATCACCACGGAGCCGACTTTCTGATCCAAACACACCGTTTCTTTATTATTTACAAGGAGGGACCTGGTCCAATACACTGACGCAGCAGGTGAGGGAGGAAGGTCCCCTCTCACACTGCAAGGGGTTTTTAAAGGAAAAAAACCGCAAGCAGGGAGTTACATGTCTTGGCTTTACCGGACTGGGTAGGGGGATATGCTTATGCTGCAGTTGGCTCTAAGTCAAGAGGGGATGTTTGTAACTTTACAGAAAACCACCCAGTAACTGTAAAAACTTGTTTGCCTAGCTTCTGATTGACTGTCCTCAGGTCTTTGGGCAGCCAGGCAGTTTTTGGGCTGTTTGCGGCTTTTCTCAGAATTTGCCGGTACATAGGGTAGGGTGTCTGGGGTGGGGTGCCTGTTAGGTTAGAGTCTCACAAAATGGGGCCTGGGTGTCAAATGGCTTAGGTACCTGGGGTCCCAATCTTGGGTCCCTAACGCCATCTATTTTGGCAAGCAGGCCGCTGACTCAATGGGATGTAGCTTTCCCCAATCTCTCGGTTGAGAATTTCATATTGAGTCTGCGTTCTCTGTATCATCAGTTGAATAGTTCCTAGCCTCTCCTTTATGAACCGTACTAGCTGATTTAAAATGCAAGGGCTGAAAGTCAAAAGAAGAACTAATATCACCTGGAGTTGGTATTTTAGGTGAAATGGTGGCCAGAGCCTAGGATTGGGTCTCCAGTCTCTTCAGAGCATGGGCGGGAGGGTAGGGTTGGGTTAAGCGCCTTACTGGGGCCTATTACTACTGGTGGTTTTACTGTCTCTATCTTAAGCTGAATTATGAAGGTGGAACCCTCATGTCCCCCATATCTATAATATGTTACACTCCAATGTAGACCTGATGACCATTGTGTGTCCTGTTTTCCCTGGTTGGTGAAATTAATCTTTATCAGGTCTTGGCACACAGGGCTTGTTCGACTGCAGGCCAGGGGGCCATACCAGTTGGTTTACACATCTAAAGGTGACCAAGTCGGGTTTACTTATAGATCATTTCCGTTCTCCATCATTAGCGCTGACACAGGCCCAACTCTTGGAGAAAGAAGATTCTAGGCCTCCTCATTTCTTCTTAGTCCTGAGATGACCTAGGCACACATCAAACCCATGCCTCCTAGCCTCATTCTGGGGTGTCGCTATAGACATGGTTCAGATCACGAGAGCAGAAATGCAGGTCAGGCCACCAGGTATTCAATGGGGCCACGCAGATAGTCTGATAGAGAGTCTCGTATGACTCTCCATCCAAGAGAATCCAAGTCAGCTTGAACGGTACATGGGGGTTGCTCTCTTTAGCAGGCACGGGGGAATCGACGTCAACATTAACAGGATCAGGAATGACACTTGAGCCGGATCTTCAGGGGGTTGGTGGGGTATCATGAAGCCTCCCAGCCTTCTCCTCCATAATCCTCTTTGTGGGCAAATGGATCCGCAGGGTGTATGTGCAAATAATGAACCTAGGCAGCCACTCCGTCCACCTTAAGGCTGTGGGCGTGGACGTCAAGATGATGAAGGGTCCCTTCCGTCATGGCTCTAGGGACCCCTGCCAATGACGCCTGATAAAGACCCAGCCTTCCGAATGAAACCTGTGGGGTTCGTGGAGGAGGGGGCGGGGAGGCAGCAGATACATATAGGGCCCTGGGTTTGGGCCATATATGTTTGTGAGTCTATTGCAGTCATTGGATGGAATGAAGCACATCCCGGTCATCCGGTTCTGCCAAGATTGGAAGCTGGGAATAATAGGAGGAAGAGTACCAAACCTGATTTCAAAGGGAGTTAGGCCCATCTGATACAGGGTACAAGGCAAAGAGAAGGAGAGTGACCCAGTCTGTGCCAGTCTCTAAGGCTAATTTAGTCAAAGCCTCATTCTCTCTACCTGAACTCTGGGGTCTGTGTGTACAACGTAATTTCCCATCAGTCCCCAGAATGGTGGCTAGACTCTGACTCACCTGAGATAAATGCTCGACCATTGTCTGACCCTACCATAGTGGGGATCTGTACCTGGGCAGTGTTTCTTCTAGCAATTTCTTGGCCGCCGTCTGGGCAGTCTCATGTCTGGTAGGGAACACCTTGGTCCATTCAGAAAATGGATCTATAAGAACCAGAAGATCCCTGTAGCCAAACTAACTGTGTTTGACTTCCAGGACGTCAACCTCTCAGCACACACCTGGTCTCTTTCTGGGGTTCTTGGGGTTGGAGTTGGCATTGGTTACTTGGCAGCCCTGGCAGCTGTAGACCAGATCCTCTATAATCTGGTTTCCATTTTCAATTTTTACTTTGGAATACCTCAACAAGTCCGGCATCTGATGAGTCCCCACGTGGGAGGCGCGGTGTATTCCGCACAGGTTCTGAAGGCCCAATTGTTTGGGCAGTGTGACTTTACTGTCAGCCGCTCTCCACCATCCTCCCAGGCATTGTGTCACAGGGAGTTTTTTTATCCACGGCAGATCTTCCCGGTTGTATTTTGGTTCATCCAGTAAAGCTGGGGGCCCAGGGTCCACCAAGACAGGGGCCAAAGTGGAGGTTATTGCTACCTCCCTGGCTGTTCCATCAGCAAGATGTTTCCTTTTTGTATTGAACTGTCCCCCTTCTGGTGGCTGGGCCAATGTATTATGGTCAATTTTTGGTAGCCCCACGATGCCCTCAGGAGGTCCCAAATATCATTTTTGTTTTTAAGTGTCTTCCCCTCTGCTGTCAATAGGCCCCTTTCTTTGAATATGGCCCCATGTACATGGGCAGAGGCAAAGGCATAGCGGCTGTCTATGTAAACATTAATCCTCTTTCCCCATCCCAGCTCTAAAAGGCTTGGTTAATGCAATTAATTTGGTCTTTTGAGCTGAAGTCCCTGCTGGCATTGGTTCTGCCCAGACCACCTCATTGGTGGTCCAACTGACCCACGTGCAGACATAGGCAAAGGCCTAGAAATGAGGGCTGGGGCACCCTGTTGTGTTTGTTACCTCTTCTCTGCCTCGGCCCTGGCTCCCCAGAACCCGCCATCAGAAGATCACCTCATGGATTTTTTTTTTTTTTACCACTATACAAACGAGGAAGACCTGAATGCCTTGGTCTGTCTGACACAAAGCTGCCTCTGTTCATGAACCATGTCCCCTCTGCATCTGAGAGTGGAGCATCTCCCTATGCGGTCATATAGCAGGGCTTCCAGGTCTGGATCTGGCAACAATGTAGCCGGGTTTAGAGCTCTTGGGACTGGAAACATTATCCTAGCTGGGTTAAGGAGCAGAGTCTGATAATGAGCCCTTTACTCAACCATTGGTCAGGCGGCTGTACCCTTGCAGTGCATGTGGAGGGGTAATGATGAGATTTTTGTCCTAGAGTTAGCTTGTCAGCATTCTTAACCAGCATGGCCACTGCTGCTATGCCACAAGTGAGGGGGCCAGCCTGCGGCCATGGGGTCTAGTTTCCTGGATAGATAAGCTACTGGCTTTTTCCATGGCCCTAGGGTCTGCGTGAGTATGCCCGTAGCTATTCCCTTATGCTCAATTCCCAGCACACTCATGGCAGCTCACAGAAATCCAATGTCCTTATAGACATACATGAAGGCAAAATAAATGCACATAAAATAAATATAAATAAATTTAAATTTAAAGAATTAAACTTAGTTAATTTGCTTATATTTTGAGACAAGGTCTTACCCTCTGGCACAAGCTGGCCTTGAACTCATGGTAGCCCTCCTTCCTCAGCCTCCCCACTTCTGTACACTGTAAGTCGTCTTGGTAACTTGTGGTGCCTAATACAATGTAAGTGTGATGTAGCTAGGTGCTGTGCTATATTGTTTAGAAAATAACAAGGAGGAATGGCATCTTCACTTTTAGGACAGATGCAGCTCCCCAGCCCCCACATTTCCGCCCACGTAGACTGAAACCTTAAATGCACAGAACTGACTACATACCCAAGAGAAAGTTTTTAAAAATATCCACATGAAAATTCATAAATTTAATAGCAGCCAGAAGCTAGAAACAATTGAAAGGTCTATCTACCGAATGGATAAAACAAAACAAAACAAAAACCACATTTTTTTTTTACAGTGATGGCGTACACCTTTAATCCCAGCACTCAGGAGGCAGAGACAGATGGATCCCAGAGTTTGAGGCCAGCCTGGTCTATAGAGCAAGTTCCAGGACAGCCAGGGATACCCAGAGAAACCCTGTCTCAAAAAACAAGCAAATAACAAAGAATGTTACCATCCATGAAAAAGCAAGAAGTACTAATGAAGGCCACCTTGTGGATGAGTCTCTAAGTGGCTGTATTAGAAGGCCGCTCACAAAGACTGTGCATTTTGTAGTTCTAGCTAATGAAATGCCTACAAGAGGCAAATCTGTAGAGAAAATAGATTCTTGTTTTCCCATTTCTGGGGCTTAGGTGGAGAAAGACAGCGGCTGCTCATGGGATGAGGGACGTGTCCTAAACGTACGTCGTACATTAGTATCACCACAAATACACGGAAACGTTAGCCTCTACACATCAGTTTCATTTTGTTTTCTGAGTCTTATGTAATATAGGCGGTCCTCAAAATGGCTACATAACTGAGGATGGCCTTGAACTCCTGATCTTCCTACTAACTCCTGAGTGCTGGGATGACAGGCTTGCACCACCACGCGCAGCTCTGAGCTGAATGCTTTAAAAAGATGTGTTTTATGATGGGTAGACTTCAGCCTCACAAATCTGGTTTTAAATTTTACTATTTCTAAAGACGTAGGTTCTCATGTAGCTCATGCTGGCCTCAAACTCATGATGTAGATTCTCCTGCCTCTGCTTCCCCAGTGCTGAGACCACATTTGGGTACCACTGCACTTGACTACAGACATGGCTTTATAAGATGAAAGAACTCAGAAAAGAAAAGCAATAGGAGAATTGGGAGTTCAAGGTCTGGGGTGATCCTTAGCTATGTAGGACGTTCAAGGCTAGCCTGGTCTACATGAGAACTCTTAGCTCTGTTGGTACCCATGACGGCCTGGCTTTGTGCCTCACCACTACATAGGCAGGTCTATATTTCTCAATTCTTCAGAAGGTAGAGGCAGGAGAACAAAAGTTCAAGGTCATTTTGGGTTTCTAGTGAGTAGGAAGCCAGCTTGGGCTACCCTGTCTTGAAAACAAACAACAAACAAACAAAAACTCCCAACAATAAGAAAAATACCAATAAGATGACTTTTGGTGGGGGGATTAAAGCCAAGGTTGACAATGTGAATTCTAGCCCCAGGACCCACCTGATGAGAACTGATTCCCAGAACTTGTCCTCCGACCTCCACAAGCACACACACACATCTGGACACACACAATAAACCAATGCATGACATGTAATTAAAAACAAACAAAAAGGGGCTGGAGAGATGGGTCAGTGGTTAAGAGCATTGCCTGCTCTTCCAAAGGTTCTGAGTTCAATTCCCAGCAACCACATGGTGGCTCACAACCATCCGTAATGAGGTCTGGTGCCCGCTTCTGGCCTGCAGACATACACACAGACAGAATATTGTATACATAATAAATAAATAAAAAAATGTTTAAAAACAAACAAAAAGGACAAAAATAAAAGAAAAAATCTCATCTGCTCTGTAGACTTCAGGCAAATGGCCTACCCCGATATTTGCCTCCTACTTCTACTGTCCCTTGTCACTCTGCCTCCTGGGCATCTCATGCAGCTATGTCTTACATCTCTGGGCTCTTCATGGAACACCACAGACATCATAGGTTACACATATGAGACTCCAAAGAAGCACCCTAAGCTAGAACTGCCACGTGCAGTGGGGTCCTGGCTGGCGCTGCTGACAGTCCTGGGCATCCATCACTTAGATGGCTCCGTGCGCTGGCTCCCCTGCTGACTTGCTGTGTCATCCAGTGAATCTCCAACTGGCTTGGTGCCAAATGGCAAGTGGAATGACATGAGCCTGTCCCCAGCGTCGCCTTTGCTGAGAGTTTATTTTTTGTGCAAGCTTATGATCACTGAAGATTGTGTGGCTGCTTTAAACACCGATCTTATTTCAGCTGATCCCCTGGGGGCCGGTAGGATTCCTGGTGACAGATGTAGGGGCAGAGGAACTCAGAGCTGGGTGACTTTCCCCAGGCCATCCAGCTGGCTCTGTAGAGTACACATGCAGGTTCTCTGCCTGCTCGTTCCTCCATGGGCTTCCCTTGTGACCATACTTTCTTCCTAATCTCAAATGCCGGTGTGGAGGAAATGGCTTGTTTTCAGCTGCTCTCTGTGGTGGTGTTCTCGATGTGCAGAGATAGCCCCTTCAGTCAGATGTCACTGATGGTTCCTTTTCCCCTTCACTTCCTCAGTGGCTGCTGAGTACTGATTTTGCATGTCTGAATAGATTTGGGCTGGCTGGCCGGCCCTGCCTGTGACGTTGGGTACATGGTTGCAGAAAACAACTGGGGTGGCCATACATACATGGTGAATGTCATAATCCAAGCACTTAGAAGTCTGAGGTGGGGGGGGGGGGGGGATCAAGAGTTTCAGGCCAGTCAGACACATAAACAAACAAACTATCAAAACAAACAAACAAATAGATAAATAAGGCTGGTGAGAGCCTAGGAGTTGCTTTCCCAGCACCACTTCAAGCAGGGCACACTAGTCTGTAACTCCAGCTCCAGCATTGTGACATGCTCACGTGCAGATACACACACCTACACACAATTGAAAATAAATTGCCGGGCAGTGGTGGCACACATCTTTAATCTCAGCGCTTGGGAGGCAGAGGCAGGTGGATCTCAGTGAGTTCAACGCCAGCTTGGTCTATAGAGCAAGTTTCAGGACAGGCTCCAAAGCTACATAGAGAAACCCTGTCTTGAAAAAAAAAAAACTTAAAATAAATAATAGGGCAACAAGATGTCTCCAGGTGCTTGTTGCCAAGCCTGATGACACATAAAATAAAATAAATTTAGATCAAACATAAGAACAGGGTTAGGGAAGTAGCTGAGCTCATAGAGATATTATCCAATATTCAAGGAGCCCTGGGTTCAGTTCCCAGCATCTTACAAAACCCAGGTGTGGAGATGCACGCTCTAATTCAAACACTTGGGAGGTGTGGGCAAGAGAGTCAGAAATTCAAGGTCATTCTCAGCTACAGCTAGGTGGCAAGTTCAAAGCCAGGCTGGGAAACAGGAGACCTTTGGTCAAAAATAAACAAACAAAAAATTCCTGCAAATTGTTTAGGACTGCCAGCCTGTCCGACCTCTTCCACACCTGGTGTGGCCTTCAAGTTCCTCTGCCCTTGCCCATGCTGATCTCTGGCTTGGAATGACCTTGTCCTACGTTTCTGCTACCTCCCACTCTGCCCCCATCAAGTGGCTGGCCATCTACACATTTGTGAATGCCTGTGATGCCTCCCAGGTGGCTTTGCCAGACAGGTCACCTAACTTCCAGCTGCTATGACGGGCTGCCTCCTGATGCAGAGAATGGCCCTTGCTGACAGATACTGCTTGCCAGGAAAGCTACCGGCGCTATTAGAGGGCATGCTGTCTTAGTTTAGGTTTCTATTGCTGGGATGAAACACCACATCCAAAAGCACTTGGGGAGGAAAGGGCTGATGTGGCTTACACCTCCACATCACAGTTCATCATCAAAGGAAGTCAGGGCAGGAACCTGGAGGCAGGAGCTGATGCAGAGGCCATCGAGGAGTGCTGCTTACTGGCTGGCTTCTCATGTCTTGCTCAGCCTGCTTTCTTACAGAACCCAGGACCACCAGCCCAGAGATGGCACCACCCCCATGGGCTGGGCCATTAGCTGAGAAAATGCTGTTCAGGCTTGCCTATAGCCTGATCTTATGGAGGCATTTTCTGAATTGAGGATCTCTCCCCTCAGATGACTTGAGCTTGTGTCAAGTTGACACAAAACTTAGCTAGCACACATGCAAAACCCAGAAAGACAGAAACCAACCTCCCTGCCTCAAGTGTGGCCATGCTTCAGATCTGTCTGCCCAGCCTCCTGGACCAGGTGGAGCTAGAGATCTGGCTTAGAAATGTCTCCTTTTGTCTCTCTGTCTCTGAGATTTCCCTTCTCGCCACCTCAACTCTCCAAGCTGCCCTCAGGCCAGGGCACTGCTTGTTCTGTTATAATTTAACCTTTTGTTCTCGAAGTCAAGACAGGATCTCTGTATGTAGCTCTGGCTTGCCTAGAACTTACTGTGTAGCCCAGGCTGGCTCCCAGTTTACAGTATCTTCCCAGATCAGCCTCCTGAGTTGCTAGGACTACAGGCATGCCCCACAAAGCCCACCTCTTTTTTTTTTTTTTTGGTTTTTTGAGACAGGGTTTCTCTGTGGCTTTGGAGCCTGTCCTGGAACTAGCTCTTGTAGACCAGGCTGGTCTCGAACTCACAGAGATCCGCCTGCCTCTGCCTCCCGAGTGCTGGGATTAAAGGCGTGCGCCACCACCGCCCGGCTAAAGCCCAACTCTTAACCATTTTTCTTATTGTCTCCTAGCACAGACTCTGAGGTCCCTGAGGACAATAATAATGTCCTATTTATTTTTATGTCCACATTCCCTAGTTGGGGGCCTGACCCAGAGCAAAGACTGTGTGTTGAAGCCAGCACAACTTGTGAGGGTCCCAGAGTCAACGTTCTCCTGGTTTTCCTGTCTCCATCTCTCTTTTCTTCTCTCTCCTGCCCCCTCCCCTCATCGTGGCTGCTTCCTCCATGCCTCCCTTCCCCAGCAAGTGACAAAGACATGAGTTATTATGACTAAGTTTGAGGTGCGCTGTGGAGAGAAGAAGGAGGGCCAACCAGAGAGCTACCCTCCCACTCTCGCCTCCTCCTGCTTCTTAAAAAATTAGAAAGGATGGAAGACCAGGAGGGCCTAGAAGGAAGGGGCCCCATCTGGCTCCAAGGCAGAGACACGAGCAGAAGCAGGGCAGGGGCTTCTGTCTGGTCACACTCCCAGGTCTGGGCTGCACCGCGGAGACCCTCAATGTGAAGCTCACGTCCTCACTGGCAGCCTTTCGCAGTGATTCCCCTTGACGGTCCCCTCCTGCTCAGAGTGCATCTCAGCGTCACCAACGCTTCAGGAACATTTCCACTCCAATTCATTCATCCCCGCCCACTCACGGCATCAGCCCACGTCACAGGAGGGACGTCTTGTCTCAGAAGCTTATTAACTTTCCAGGCAGCTCATCAGGCACTGAGTCAGGGCTATCTCAGCGGCCCCGCCCCCTGGCGCAAGCTGACTCAGTAGCCCAGGGGCTCAGCTGGGGTCTCCTGTAACCACAGGATACAGCAAGTCATCTAGTGCGGAAAGGAGGGTTGGGGAGAGAGAATACAGTAATTACCTAGTTGCAGTTTCCTTGATTGATAACCTAATCCTGGTGTTATAATTTTTTTTTTAAAAAAAAATCTAAGGCTGGGTTAATTATAGGAAAGAAAGCTTATTTGGCTCATGCTTCTGGAGACTGTGAAGTCCAAGATCACGGCCCCAGCATGCACCGTCTCACCTGGCTGAAACCTTTGTTTTAGGAAGAATGAATGACTGCTCTTTCCTCTCAAAGCCACAGGCCTGCACTCTGTGAACTCTGAGATGGGAAGACGTCCACGAGAAGAAGCTGCGTTTTATTTCGTTCCTGGAAGACTGACACAAAAATAAAATAAAACGTTTTTTAAAAAAGATCAACTATTTCATCAGGGGAGGCAGCGAGTGGCTGAGAGTGATTGCTGCACTGTACACGCAGGAGGACCTGAGTTCAAATCCTCAGAACTCATGTAAACAAGAGCAGTGCCTGGACTGTCGGCACTGTGTGAGAAAAGACCCTGGGGCTGACTGGCTGGCAGCCCACCTCAAGGTGAAGTGACTGACCTTTTCTCAAGGGAATAAAGTGGAGAGTGACAGGGCAGGACAGCCAGCGTCCTCCCCTGGCCTCTGTGTGGACATAGGCTACATACATATACAATACACACATCAACTAAAATGTCAAGAACCGAAGGTTGGTGGCTACTAATAGGTTTTCTGTAACGCGATAATAGGTTTCTCCGCTGCCGCAGTAAGCCAGATCAAACCTAATTGAAAAAGTAAAAGAACAGGTTTATGTGAGCAAAGCAACTCCCCAGTGAGTCCTCCAGCCCCAGACAGAGATCGGGCCAGAGAAGTCATGCATGAACTAAAGGAGGGAGCTTCTATAGCCTGTGGGTGAGGGGGTGATGGTGTGTCCTACACAAGCTGGGTTTGTGCCCAAGTATGGTCAAAAACTGACCCTTTAGGTGGGGTCTTGGGCTACTGGCAGCTTCAGGGGAGGAGCTACTGCAGCTGACAAGAATGAGGAACTGGGCTTTTTTGGCACCTTTGTTGGAGATTCACAGAGAGGATTTGGAGAGAGAGGAATGGGGCTTTTCCAGATCAAGCAGGACGGAGCTGGAGGTTCTCCAGTGGTGCACCTTAAAACCTCTGCCTAGGTAGAAAGGCTGCCAAAGTCACCTGCTGAAGGTCACCATGGACCATCAGACCTCTCTTACTCTCACCACGTGGCCAGGGGAGTAGAGATGGGGAGAGAAAGGATTGGTATTGGCTCTGGGCCAAGGAGATGTATCTGCTTCAGAGGGACAAGGAGCAGGGATGCAGAGACAGGAGATAGAGGACAAGGGAGAAAGGAACGGACCAATGGAGAGGGGACAGGGATATTTGTCCCAGAGGGACAAAGGACTGACTCTAGATAGAGAGGAGACAGATGTGGCCCACAGACAAATGGTGGTTAGCCCATACCCTTTCATCTGCATTATTTTATATATCTCAGTTACCTTTGCTCTGTACTGCCCATCCTGCTTCCTCAACATCTGGCTGGCCACTCCTTTCTTCTTCTTTCCAGAGCTCCCTCTGTCCAACGTCCCGCCCACACCTCCTGCCTACCTATTCCACAATGTTCCATAGTCAGCCTCAGGAAGAGGAAGCGGTCAAATAAGGGACTAGACCTTGGTGGCTAGATTTAGGAATGCTATCTAATGGTTTTTAGCAAGACAGAGGGAATTGGGGGAAAGGGCAAGGTCTACCAGAGCCGTGTTTGCCATATTGTAGCTGGCCAGAGTCCCTCCAATGGAGGTCTGCTTGGGCCTCTCCTGATGTCTGATTGGAGGGAGAACCCAGCTCTTAAGATGGTCTGGATGTCAGTGATACTGGCTCCCTGCTTTCTGTGGCAGTTCACTAGCTTGGCCCAGCAGTAAGATCTGCCTCCACCAGCCTCATGTCTCCAATTGTGCCCGTAGATCGTGCCTTGTGTTGGCGGTCATACTACAGGATAATTGGCTCTCCAGCTTTCAAATGACTATAATCTTCGCCTCCCATGTGTAATGGTAAAAATAAAATGGTGCTGTTTCCCCGAGTGGCAGCAGCGGGCAGCTGGCCACGAGGGGCAGCGGGTCCCAGGCAGGGAGCCTTGCAGCAGGTGAGAGACCTTGGCGTGTCAGCCTTGGTGGGTGGGAGACAGAGATGGATAGCACGCCATGCAGAGTGGGGTTGGATACTTATTTAGTGGGTTATGGAAGGAAAGGGGGAAGGGGAGAAGAAGGGAAAACAGGGATGAGGAGAGAGAGGCAGATAGATAGAGAGAAAGAAAGAGAAACAGAGAGGGAAAGGAGAAGAGAAGCTACCTCTTCTGGACAGAGATGGAAAAGAGCGAGCTCCCAGGCTGGAAGCAGAAGGAAGATCTTCTTGCCTCAGTGGAAGGGGAGGGGAGTGAGCAGGGCTTGTCTCTTAAAGGGACAGGATAGACCATTACATTACGACCATCTACACCAGGATGTGACTAGCCCCAGCTTTCTCCGGTTCCCCCCAGAAGATGACGCCCACAAATAAGCAGGAAGCAGTCTTGAGAATCCACCGTCCCAATTCCTTCAACCTGTTGTGCCTAACCTCCTGCCTTTTTATTATAAGAAAGAGATGGGAATGTTATTATCTACTGGTCTGATCTGTCACCTGGGTACACTGTCCCTTTATGAGACAAGCCACGCCCTCTCCCAACCCCTCCTCTTCCATAGAGGGAAACAGATATCCTGCCTTCTCCAGCCTGCACTCTCTCTTTCTCTTTTTCCATCTCTCTCCTGAAGAGGTAACTTCTGCTCTTTATCTCTCTCTCTCTCTCTCTCTCTCTCTCTCTCTCTCTCTCTCTCTCTCCTTCCCCCCCTTCTCCCCTTTCCCTTTCCCCTCCATAACCCACTAAGTAAACTCGCCTCTCTGTGTGATGTATCCCTTTGTCTCTTACCCGTCATGATCTCCCACCCACCAAGGTGATCCTCCAAAGCCTCAGGGGAGTCACCAAGGCCTCAGGGGACTTTCCACCGAGGCCTCAGGTCCCCTGCTGCTACCCCTTGTGGGACTGCCGCCCCTCATGGGACTGGCCCTCCCCCCACCACCCTCATATCTTTAAATAACAATAACACCGTGTCTTCACTGGAGTACTGGAATTACAGATGGATGTCACCACATCAAGCTTTTTACCTGGGTTTCTTGGCTCAAACTGGGGTCTTCAGACTTTTGTTGTAAGTGGAGTTTTTTGTTTGTTTGTTTGGGGGTTTTTGTTCTGTTTTGCTTTTTGAGAGACTGATTAAGCTTTATATATTAAAGCACAAAATATCACCATATTTCCCCTTTTTGTCTAAAATAAAAAGAAGGCTATAACAAATATAAGAAAAAACTATATTCAATAAGTACAATATGTACAATATACTGGCAATACGCACATCAACAATGTCTAGTCCATTTGCATTCAACAAATTCAGAGAAAATACTCCATTATCTATCCCATCTTGGTGAGTCCAAAAGGTTGTATCTAATTCACTTTCTGTTCTAATTTGCATTATCAAACTATATTTATTTATTTATTTATTTATTTATTTATTTATTTATTATGTATACAATATTCTTTCTACATGTATGCCTGCAGGCCAGAAGAGGGCACCAGACCTCATTACAGATGGTTGTGAGCCACCATGTGGTTGCCGGGAATTGAACTCAGGACCTTTGGAAGAGCAGGCAATGCTCTTAACCGCTGAGCCATCTCTCCAGCCCCTCAAACTATCTTTTAATATCTCTCCACCTTTTACACTTTATACCTCTTTAGTGAGCTTCTTTTCTGAGTCTCTTAAACAAGAAAAACTGTAACTATAACTATCTAGTTTTCAACTACCTCAGAGACCTGAGAGGAAATATTACTAACTGAATAAGCAGGAAGTACAAGCAAGTGACTTCCACAAACTGTGAGAAATGACAGACAAGCTGTCTTAAAATTCCTGCAAGCCCCTACGCCAAATCCAGTTCAGTCGCTTCCTGCCATCCTAGAGGAAGCTCCTTCCCAGAGCAATGAAAGAACCTAATGCCTATTGTAAGAAACCATATTGCTCTGGATGATAGAACAACTATAGAAGATAAAACAAAAATTTTGTCTCTTGGCCTTAGCAGCATCTTCCTCAAAACTCCTGCACCATGAGAGTGAAGTAAAGGAAGAAGCGAATGCGCAGGCTGAAGCGCAAGAGAAGGAAGATGAGGCAGAGGTACAAGTAAACTATCTTCTCCACGCACAAAGGCTGAAGGAGCAGAAGTAAGGGATGCTGAAGAGCGGGTGCTGGTACAAGTTGTTGTGTTACTGTTGGTATTAGTCTCAGTGGGTCTGGAACCTCGCCATCTGCTTGCAGAGACCACCTAGAGACTTGACTGCCTTCATGACAACCAAAATGTCCCGCTGGCCCTTTGCCCTGGACTAGTTCTGTTTTCACTTGTGGCTGAAAAGAAGACAGAATTCCACAACGATGGTCCATCAGGACTGTGATAACTCCACCAAGCTGAAAAGAAGATGGAATCCCACAATGTTGGTCCATCAGAACTGTGATAACACCACCAAGCTGAAAAATACTTCCTAAAGATTGGCTTTGGACTACAAACTGCTCAGGACAGTTTCAAGGTAGCTAGCTGAGATGATCTCGTCAGGACTTGAGACAAGCTGTTATG
>NC_022017.1:12702683-12704067 GCF_000317375.1 Microtus ochrogaster
AGACCACATCATAGGTCTCTAAAGGTGGTCCCAGGTAGGGAGCCACATGGTGCCATGTAGCAGATGAGAGACAGAGACATGGATAGGCATGCCATGCAGAGTGAGGTTGGATATTTATTTAGTGGTTTATGGAGGAGAAAGAGAAGAGGAGAAGAGCAGAGAGAGAGAGAGAGAGAGAGAGAGAGAGAGAGAGAGAGAGAGAGAGAGAGAGAGAGAGAAACAGAAGGGGGAAGGGGAGAAGGGAGATAAAAGCTGCCTCTTCTAGGGGGAGATGGAAAAGAAAAGGACTCAGGCTGGAAGCTGAAGATCAGCTTGCCTCAGGCAGATGAGGAAGTGGGCATGACTTATCTCTTAAAGGGACAGAGCAGACCATTACACTTATTGTATAAAGTTTTTCTTATATTAGTTATAACCTTTTTAATATGAGACAAAAAGGCAAAATATATTGATATTTTATTTATGATCTAACAAATAAAGCTTGCCCTGGCTGTCCTGAAACTCGCTATGTAGAGCAGGCTGACCTTGAACTTACAGAAATCCTTCTGCCTCTGTCTCCTGAGTGCTGGAATTACTTACTTCCTCTTAGTATTTAGCACAAATCTGCATAAAACAAAATTTCAATAGAAATTAAGCAGTAATTTCTCCATCTACAGAGGAACAATAACCCTTCTACCAGACTGGTCTTTCCACCATCTACAGAGTAACAACAACCCTTCCACCAGAGAGTGGTCTTTATACTCTTGAACTCAGTGTGTAGCTTAGACTGGCCTTGAACTCTCTATCCCTCTGCTTAAACCTCCCAAATGGTAGAATTTTTTTTTACCATTTCTTTATCATTGGGTTTTAGCAGTAGTTTTTTGATTTTGCTTTCTTTACTTTGTTTGTAGACAAGCTTTCATGTAACCTAGGCTGTCTTCATACTGGCTATATAGCCAGGAGGAGTTTAACCTCTTTATCTTCCTGCCTCTGCCTCCCAAGTGCTGGGGTGACAGGCATGTACCACACCTTCCTTCTGTTTTTCTCATTTTTTTTGGTTTGTTTGTTTGTTTGAGAGCTTTGGAGCTCTCTGTAGCTTTGGAGCCTGTCCTAGAACTCGCTCTGTAGACCAGACTGCCCTAGAACTGATAGAGATCCTCCTGTCTCTGCCTCCAGAGTGCTGGGATTAAAGACGTGCTGCACCTAAATCTATTAGATCTTTAAGAAACCTGGGATAGGGTTGGAGAGATGGCTCAGTGGTTAAGAGCACTGACTGCTCTTCCAGAGGAACTGGGTTCAAGTCCTAGCACCCACATGGCGGCTCACAACTGTCTGTAATTCCAAGATCTGACATCCTCACACAGACATACATGTAGCAAAATACCAAATGGAAAAAAAATAAAAATAA
>NC_022017.1:12708750-12709511 GCF_000317375.1 Microtus ochrogaster
TGGTTCACAGACTCTGTTGAAGAGACAGGGAGCATTCACATCAGCTGGACTGGGCCACATCAGCTCTCAGCAAGGCCAGGGTTCACAGTCATTCAGAGCAGGTTGTAGTCAGCAACTGATGCTTAGATGTGTCTGCCAGCCAAGTGGAAACCTACTGAGATCGGTTTAAATAGGAACAGAAGTTAAAATGTATGTACTTAAAGAAAAATAATACTTTGATTCTTCAGGCGGTTTTCTCCCTCACACTTACAAAGCAACTTTTTCTCCTCAGCCCCAGACCTAGGAGCATTCACGGCCTCAGTTTTCATTCAGAGCCCGGGGCTTTGTGCACGCTCGCTAAGCAGTCTACCAACAGAGCAATAGTTTCAGCCTCAGCCTTAGCTGCAATTCTCCGTGAACACTGAACCCTGCGGTGCAGAGAAACAGATCTCTGTAAAGGATTCCAGGGTGAGTCAGGAATCCAGGTACGGGCACAGCACAGCGGAGTCCATGGCCACCCACAGAACAGGGGTAAGGGACTCAATAGGTGGAAATCCTGGCCAGAGCCGGGAAGAAACCTTCATTTTCTCACGGTGTACCAGAGAAAGCAGCACACAGCAGGGCAGTGCTGAGTTACAATAGGTGTGTGCCTGACCTCCCAGTAGAGAGCATGGAGGCTTTAAAGCCACACCTGTCTTCTCAGCAAGAAGCCAGCCCTCCCTGCTGGGAACCCCAGTGATTATGTTTTCTCATTGCCTTCACCAGGCTGCTCCTGCTCAGCT
>NC_022017.1:12713131-12713938 GCF_000317375.1 Microtus ochrogaster
ATGTGGATTCATGTTTCTGTGGGCATGTGTGCTAGTTTTAAGATAACTCCAGACTAAAACAGCTCTAAAAAAATACAAACACGTGGGTAACCGCCATTTTGACCCCACCACCATCTCGGGTAAGAGCATATCCACATGCGCTAGTATTCTTTGACTTATTAAAATATTCCTTTTAATCTTCTTACATTTACTAGCATTGGTAAACTATAACTAATTGGATAAAATACATGTCTAAATGTAGCTTATATGCCCAGTTTAAAACAACAGGTAATAATACCCTGACTCTCAAGTGCCTTTACAGATCTAAGAGTATAGCATTTAACAAAAGAGCTTCTAACACAGAGACATGCCAGCATCCCATAGCTCCTCCAAGAAGACTTACGGTTACAGAAGACCTTCTGCCTTGAGGCTTGCCTTTGGGTTTGGCAAAGCCACCCACACAACACAAAGCGGCATTTCACCTCTTCAGCTTCCTGGATGCCAGCGGGGAAGTGATCTTCTCATCCTGCCGAGACAGGTAGACTAAATCTTCCCCCCTCGCAGGAAAATCTTTGGGCCTCTTGTACTCAGCAGCTAATAGCAGGTGCTGCTTCTAGGCTGACATTCTTCAAGGACTGAAAAGAGATTTGGGGTTGCCTGTGTAGCTAAAAAAGCTGTCTCATTTCTGCTCATTTATCCCCTTAGACCTGTCTAATGGCATCTGATGACTTAGGGTACTGGTAGTTCATTACTACATTTGTGAAGTTTCCTGCTAAAAATACAAACAGATGTGCCTCTTTCACAGGCTTCTCAGTTCAAGATCAGCAG
>NC_022017.1:12714508-12717785 GCF_000317375.1 Microtus ochrogaster
CTGCTATTATGTCCCAATTATACACCCGAGCCTCGCCTGTACAACCAGGGCACGTCTCTGTCCCATTCTTTGCGGCAGTTAGTGACTTCCCATAGTTAGCCCCATTTTATAGGGCCAAAAATAACAATATTTTTTCTCTCCTAGCCACCTGCCTTCTCATATGCCTCAAAAAGCAGCTGCCTGTGGACTCCAGAATGACAGTAAACTAGATGCCACTCCAGCTGTACCTCTCACTGAGCATGAGTCCACCAACTTCCAGCTCTCCCCTTCCCCACATTGCCCCATGCCTGCAGGAAGTAGCCAGACTTGAGCTGACACCCCTTTATCCAAAGAGAATCTAAAATGTTGGTTATAAGCATCACCTCAGCTCCCTGTTACCCCTTATACAAAGAGTCTGGAATGTAATACCCAGCATCCATCTTTGGAAGTGTCACCCCAGCCTTAGTCCAGACTCTACCTCCAGAAAAGCCCACCGAGCACTGACCCCTTCCCAGGGAGGGTCAGGATCACTCCCACAGGCTATTTAGATTTCTCTCCCCCCCAAAAAAACCCACATGGTCTTCAGGTTTTGCGTGATCTCCCCCTCTGTCTCTCTCTCTCTTTCCCTCGCTATGCTCCTGGTTACCCGGGAATGCTGCAGTAAGCATGGGCATCTTTAATTTTGGTCTAATTTGGTCTGATTGGAATTATTTGCATTGGCAGAGAAGCTTGTCTTAAAATTATTCCTAACAGGGAGCACTCTGACTGGCCTGGATTGGTTGAGACTCCACCCTAGGGAGAGAATGTTGATGGTCTGGCTGGGTGTGATGGCATACACCTATAATCTCAGCCTCCCAGAGCTGAGGCAGGTAGATCCAGTGTTGAAATAAAGGAAGAAGAAAGGGCTGACAGTGTGGCCCAGTGGTAGACACTCTGCAGGGTTCAATCCCAATCGTGTGAAAGAAAGAAGAATGGGGCCCGCACTGTCTGCATCTCACATTTTAGGGATAAAAACTAAAGACATTCTAAAGGAGTTTGCTAAAAGGAATACTAGAGCTGAGTGTGATGAGATGTCCCTGTCACCACGGCTGGAGCTGAGCGTGGTGAGATGTCCCTGTGAATACCATTGATTAATTAAAAAAAAAAAACCTGTTTGGATCTATAGCAAGGTAGAACTTAGTTAGGCAGGGAAAACTAAGCTGACTGCTGGGATAAAGGAGGCAGAGTCAAAGAGAAGCCGTGGAGCCACAGCCGGAAATGGATGTGCTGAAACTTTGCTGGTAGGCCATGAACTTGCGGTGATGCACAGATTAATGGAGATGGGCTAAATTAAGATGTAAGAGTTAGAAAATAAGAAGGTAGAGCTAATGGGCCAAACAGTGATTTAAATAATAGTTTCTGTGTGATCATTTTGGGGCTGAGTGGCCAGGAATCAACAAGCAGCCTTCTTACAAGACCACACACATACTACACATACACATATCACATTTACATACAACAAACACGTATCACACACCACCACACATACCACTCATTATAAACACATGCACACATATCTCATAAGCCCCACCTACATATACACACCACATACACATACCACACAACACCATACATATACACAAACCACACACATACACCACACATACCATAAACACACACACACCACACACACACCATTAATAGACACCAAGAGGACTAGGGACACATACCACACACAATACTACATACTACCACATTTGCGCACACACATACCACATATTACAAACACATGCACACATCTGCATATACACACCACGCACATGCACAACACAGACACACATAAACACACCACATACCACATACATATACACACACCACATACATATACACACACCACAGACTACACACATCACATACACATACGCATACCACACACACACATACACATATACACACACATCATGCACATACATACAAATCACACATACCACACCACACATGTACACAGACGTCACAGATATAGTACACACACCATATGCATACACACACACACCAAACATATACTGCAAGCACACACGCACACAAAACATCCAAGGCTATGGTGGTTTGGATAGGTATGGCTCTCATAGACTCATGTATTTGAATGCTTGGCCTACAAAGAGTGGCACTATTGGGAGGTGTGGCCTTGTTGGAGGAAGTGTGTCACTGTGGGGGCGGGCTTTCAGGTCTCATATGCTCAACCTACATCCAGGGTGGAGACAGTTCACTTCCTGTTGCCTGAGGATCAAGCTGCAGAACTCTCAGCTCCTCCAGCACCATGTCTGTCTGCATGGTGACAGTTGCTCTGGTGAGCACGTAGGCTTTAACTGGATCACACTCACCTCTGCTGAATTTTTTGAAAAGCCTCTGGTTGTTTATTTTTTGAGGCAGGATCTCCCACACAGCCATCTCTTTATAGCCTCGAATTTGCTATATAGGTAATGATGGTTTTCATTGGCTGATTCTCCTGCCTCCCCCTTCAAGTGTTGGGGCTTTGCTCGTATGATTTTAATTTTGCATTTCCCTGATGACTCTGGAGCTGGGGTCCTTTTAGATGTGTTTTGGTGACCTATATACCACTTATATAATGTGTTTGAATCATCTATCCATTTAAGAAAAATTGGAATGTTTTGAGTTAAAAAAAAATTGGAGAGGAGAAGCTGGCTCAGCATGTAAAGTTATCTTATGCCAAGACCGATGACTTAAGTTTATTGCCTTGGGAGAGAGATGACACCTGAAAGTTGTCCTTTGACCTCTACATATGTGCCATGGAGCACGTAACTATACACACACACAAACATACACACAAATAAATAAATTTAAACCAACCTCCAAACCCTCAGTGATATCTTTGGGCTCAGTGAGTAAAGGTGCTTTCTGGCAAGCCTGATGACACCAGTTCCATCCCTGGGATCCACATGGTGGACGGGGAGAACTGACTCCTGCAAGTTGTCCTATGACCTTGAGACAGTGCGTGGCATACCCTCCACCACATACATGCACACATGCATGCACACACAATGAATGTTAAAATACAATAAAGATTTCTCAAAAATTCTCTATAAACCCTTTGCTGGATTCACAGACATTTTTTCCCAGTCTGTGCTTGCTCTTTTCCTTCCAGGGCCGTGGATGAACCTAAAGGCATCAAACACACTGGACAAATGTTGTGGCACTGAGCTTGGCCTCCAGCCCTGCTTTTGATACCACCTCTAAAAAATCTTTTTCTAACGGAGGTCACAAATATTTTCCTCTTCTGTGCTCTTCTAGAAGTTTTGTA
>NC_022017.1:12718480-12727448 GCF_000317375.1 Microtus ochrogaster
TGGAACTAGCTTTGTAGACCAGGCTGGTCTCGAACTCACAGAGATCCGCCTGCCTCTGCCTCCCGAGTGCTGGGATTAAAGGCGTGCGCCACCATCACCCAGCCATACTGGGTATTTTTAAAATTTTTTAAAATTTGCCAGGTGGTGGTGGTACCTGCCTTTAATTCCAGCACTCAAGAAGCAGAAGCAGGTGGACCTCTGTGAGTGTGAGGCCAACCTGGTGTACAGAGTTAGTTCCAGGACAGCCAGGGCTACACAGAGAAACCCTGTCTCAAAAATCCAAATATATATATATATGTGATATATATATATATTTGCACATATATACATATATGTGTGTATTGCGTGTGCACGTACTACAGCCTTTGTGTGGTAGTTAGAAGGCAACATGTAAGAGTCATTCTTTTCTTCCACCAAGTGGATGCTGGATATCAAACTCTGGTCACCAGTCTTGTGTGGCAATTGCCTTTACCCACTAATCTATTTAATTCTCTCTTCCTTTTTTCCTTTTATTTTATGAGTATGAGTGTTTTTCTTACATGTATGTATATGCACTGTGTGTGTGTGTGTGTGTGTGTGTGTGTGTGTGTGTGCGCGCGTGCAGTACCCATGGAGGCCAGAAGAAAGTGTTGGATCCCCTGGAACTGAGTTACAGACAGGAACGGACTCTGGGTCCTCCGCAGTGTTCTTGAACCCTGAGCCGTCTCTCCAACACCCCAGGCTCCACACAGACTTACACCTATGACACTTATGGTCCATTCTGAGTTACTTTTTGTGCTGCATGGAGGGAGGCTCTACATTTGATTTCTCATATTGGCTCCCCTATTGCCCCAGTGACATTTGCTGACAGGTCCATTTCCTGTTGAACTGTCCTGGGACCTTTGTACAAAATCAACTGACCACAAACAGAAGATCCCCTTTTCTGTTATCTGTGCGTCTGTCCTAACACTAATAATGTCCCACCATCCGCAGCACTGAAGCATCATACTGAGCTTAAAATCAGGTAGTAAAAATTCTCTAACTTTGAAAAAAACCCAACAACTTCTGAACAGTTGATTCTAAAACTATGTTTTGGACTTGAGGGACAGCTTGGTGTTAAAACTGCATACTGCATTTGCAGTCTGGTTTGGTTCCCAGCACCCGCGTGATGGCTCACACTGCCTATAACTCCAGATCCATGCATACTTTCTCTCTAGGCTGCTTGGGATCCTGCATACACAAGGTGCACATTAGACTCAAGTATAGATAGACAGACACAAAAAAAAATAAATCTTTTTTTTTTTTTTGGATTTTTTCGAGACAGGGTTTCTCTGTGGCTTTGGAGCCTGTCCTGGAACTAGCTCTGTAGACCAGGCTGGTCTCGAACTCACAGAGATCCGCCTGCCTCTGCCTCCCGAATGCTGGGATTAAAGGCGTGCGCCACCACTGCCCGGCTAAAAATAAATCTTAAATAAACAGTAAAAACAAAAACAAAGCAAGGAAACAACTCGCCAGACATGGTGGCTCCCACTTTTAATTCCAGTACTCGGGAGGCCGAGGCAGACAGATCTCTGAGTTTGAGGTCAGCCTGGTCTACAGAGTGAGTTCCAGGACAGCTAGGGCTGTTACACAGAGAAAACCCTGTCTCTAAAAACAAACAAACAAACAAAAAAGAACATTGACTCTGTGAACACCTTGGAGACACAAAGCCTTCAGGAAGAGTAACTGGGACAGATGTGCTGTTTTCCACTCTTTTGGAAAAACTTTTTATTATAAGGGCAAAACCACATGAAACAAATGTCAGGCATAATGAATTCTCATAAAGCAAATCCTCTCGTAATTACCTTGAAAGCTTCCAGGTCAGGCGATGGAGCTCTGCCAGCCTCCTGGCAGCCTCCTGCCCTCCCCAGAGGAGGCGCTCACCTCGCTGTGTTTGGTTTGCTTGGCTTTTGGTTTTGCTTTGTTTTGAGATCTCAGGTAGCCCAGGTTGGCCCTGAACTCCCTGTGTAGCAAAAGATGGTGTCTTAGTTGCTTTCCTGTTGCTATGGTCAACTTAAGGGAGAAAGGGTTTGTTCCAAGGTGTCACATCATAGACAAGAAGAGTGAAGTAAATGGACTTCCTACTGCTCGGTTGTCTTCATTTTATACAGTGGAGGATCCCCAGCCCAGAGTGAGGGCAGGATGAGGTGATGGACGCAGGGTCAGGACAGGGTCGGGGCAGGGTGCGGGGATGGAGGCAGGGTCAGGGCAGGGCGAAGGAATGGAGGCCGGGTTAGGGCAGGCTTAGAAGCTGCTTGTTCTGTGTTTTAGACTTGACCTTGGGCTGGACATGTTCAGCGGTCAAGGACTTGCCTAGCATGTCTGAGGCTCTGTGTTCTATTCCAACCCTGAAGGGATGGGGAACAGGACCTAAGGTGACTTTGGGGACTCCACCCCACAGACCCAGCACTTAGGAGACAGAAATATTTGAACTCAAGACCAACCTTGACTACAGAGTGAGTTCCAAGTCTGCCTGGGCTCCATGAGATCTTGTCTCACTAGTCAGGGATGTTTGCATTCATTTTGATTTGTTGAAGTATTGCAGTGAGATCTTGTTTTGATGTCTGAGCTCTTTTGGCATGCACTTTAACTGTGGACCTGATCCTCTCCACCCTGTACTGTGACAGCTTGGGCAGATTTTATTTAAGAGAAAAAACAAAAAACCAAACCAAAACAAAAAAATATAGCTATAGCGATAGAGATGAGTCTGTGAGTAAGAAGGCTTGCCAGGTGACCAGGTGCGTCTGAGCTTGAATCCCCAGCATCTGAATTAAAAAAAAAAAAAGTTGGGTGTGGCCACTTGTGCTATAACCCCCATGTGCTATGTGTAGGGCAGATTGCTGCAGTTTGCTGACCCCCAGCCTAGCTCCAGGCTCAGTGAAAGGCTAAAGTGGGGAGTGATAGAACAGGGCATCAGCACACACACACACACACACACACACGTGCACACAAGCACAGACACACACACACGTACACACAAGCACAGACACACACACACACGTGCACACAAGCACAGACACACACGCACATGTGCACACATGCACACGTGCACACACACATGGACACACACGCACACGCGCACACATGCACGCGCACACAAACACAAAATCCTGTTAATACTTTTTGAACAGTGTCTCCTTATATACCTGACTGGTCTGGAAGTCATGATATAGACCAGCTTGTCTTGAACAGCTGTGATCCTCCTGCCTCAGTCTCCCAAGTCCTGGGATTCACCACACCCAGCTTTAATATTTATCTTCAGTTTAGTATCTTTTGGCTGTTGTTTCTGCTTTTTCAGGAAGGATTAAAATAGTAATATTGCAAAATAGTAATATTGCAAAGAGATGTTGCGATCATAACCACCGGGAGGCGCCAAAGAACAGTTTATAAAGTAGCTCTCTAGTTAGACAATCCTCCTGCAAAGATTTGGCCCAGCTTGGATTCCTTTGCTTCTAATGAAAACTCATCCATTTTGTGATTCTCTTACCTTCTAGATGCTCAGGCCCCAAATACACAGGTCAGTGTAAGAATGTGTTTTAGGAACGGAAGTGTAACGTTTACAGAAGGCTTGTCTAGCATGCTCGACGATCTCTAAGTTTTTTTTTTGTTTTGTTTTTTGTTTTTCGAGACAGGGTTTCTCTGTGGTTTTGGAGCCTGTCCTGGAACTAGCTCTGTAGACCAGGCTGGTCTCGAACTCACAGAGATCCGCCTGCCTCTGCCTCCCGAGTGCTGGGATTAAAGGCGTGCGCCACCACCGCCCGGCTCGATCTCTAAGTTTGATCCCTACACTATGACTGAGCAAGCAAAAGAAACGAGATCAGCATGGGAAAAAAAAAAACCCTATATTTGCATCTTTCCCAGAGTACCGAAAGAGAGCTGGTCAGGGGACTGGTGGCAGAGTTCTGGTCCCTAGAACCCAGGTTAAAAAGTCCTGTGTGGCTGTGGGAGGTAGGAGATACTGGTTGTAATGACAAAATAGAGCAAGGACAGAATAAACTCCAACAGGTCAGATATTTGTGGAATACGAGATATAGAAAGTATCTCGTAGGTGGAGCAACTGCTGAGATTTGCCCTGACCTGTGGGGACTCCGCACCCAAGGTCTCGAATCTTTACTTTGTCCTGCAAACTGGGACAGCTGGTCACTCACTACTGTTCTTGTCTGACCTTCCATTTTTTTCCTGTCTTTGAGATGGAGATAAGGCTGCAATCTGCTGCAAAATGGCATTGGGTGAATTGAGAGAGATGTTAGACTCATACACACTGAGTAAAATACAGATTCAAGCTAGAAGTGGTGGCCCACACCTTTAATCACAGCACTCAGGAGGCAGGGGCAGGGTCTCTGTGAATTTGAGCCTGGTCAGTATAGTGAGTTCCAGGACAAGTCAAGGTTACCTATCTCAAAACAAAAAAAGCAAAAATACCCAAAGCAACAATGACCAAAAAAAAACCCCCACAACTAGATTCCTGGTGTTATCAAGTAATACTGTAGGATCCAAAAAAAAAATTTAAACAGAGTCACAGTGTGTTGTTGTTATTTTTTTGTTTTATTTATTTGTATTTTGTGATTATGTGTAAGTGTGTGTGTGTGTGTGTGTGTGTGTGTGTGTGTGTGTGTAGTTGCACCCCGGGTGCAGTGCCTGTGGAGTCCAAAAGAGGGCGTCAGATCCCCTGCACCTAAAGGAAGCTGTGGGCTGCCTGACAGTGCTGCTGAGGACCTCACTCAGCTCCTCTGCAAAAGCAGTGCCTGCTCTCCAGCCCTTGTTTGTTTTGAGACAGGATCTCATTATGCACCTTGTAGACCAGGCTGGCCTCAAACTGGCAACAATCCTCCAGCCTCAGCCTTCCAAGTGCTAAGACTGTAGTTGAAGGACACTATTCCCACAAGTCTCTGTGCTTTTAATCACACTGTTTATGTATTCATACTCAGTTTAAAAAGGTTTGCTGAGGGCTTAGTACTTTATTACTCAGTCAAAATTATTAGTAGTTTAGAGGCTCTGGGTATTCATATATAATATGGGATTTAAATATATATTAACATATATAAATATTTACTTATTTGTGGGGTTTATGTTTTTTGAAGCATGATCTCAGGTAACCTAAACTAATGATTCGCTGAGGATGGCTTCGAACTCCTGATCCTTCTGCTTTTACTTCCCAAAGGCCACACATACATAGGCTAAAACCTTTTTGTTGTTGTTGTTGGTTTTTTTGTTGTTGTTGTTTCTTTGGGGTTTTGTTGTTGTTGTTGTTTTGAGGCAGGGTTTCTCTGTGTAACCCTGGCTGCCCTGGAACTCACAGAGAACAGAGATCCGCCTGCCATTACCAGCATTAAAGGCTTGTGCCACCACCATTCAAAACGTTTTAAATTGACACATTGTAATTGTAATTGCATATATTTGTGTATACAATGTGACATTCCATTACAGTTACAGAATGTGTAATGTTTAGATCAAGCTAATTGGTGTATCTGTCTGTCCTCTCTCTCTCTCTCTCTCTCTCTCTTTCTTTCTCTCTCTGTCTCTATCATCTATCTTCTATCTATATCTCTACTACTTATCTATCATCTATCTGTCTCTCTATCATCTATCTTCTATCTATGTATCTATATATCTATCACCTATCTATCTATCTATCATCTATCTATCTATCTATCTATCTATCTATCTATCTATCTATCTATCTATCTATCCATCACTCTGTGTTAATAATATTCAAACCTCTCTCTACTACCTACTTTTAAACACTTAATTTATTGTTGTCAACTACAGTTCCCAATCTGTGCTTTTTATGGGCACACTAAAAAGTGATTGCCTCTTCTCAAGGATGGTTTTTAGGGGTCAGAGCAAGAGAAACTGTTTGTAGAATATAAGCGGAAAATATGTCTTGGAATATAAGTCAATAGTAGAGCACTTACTTGCCTAGCATGTTCGGGGTTGGTTCCCAACAGTGAAAGAAAACAATAATAACAAGCCCCCCACCCCAATCTCATGCCAAGCATCGTTTAACATTAAGCTATTCTCTTGACTCCCCAAATCCATTTCAGAGTCTTTCCAACCCAACCAACAAACTATTATGTGGGTGTGGCAACTGTAATTATGCCCATATTTTCAGTACTCCAGAGATGGATGCAGCCTGATTGTCATGAGTTCAAGGCCAGCCTGGGCTACAGCCTGATACCTTGTCTAGTAAAACAAAAACACAGTCAACAACAAGACATAAAAAAAAAAAAAGAGGTGCGGAACTACCAGGCGATGCTTATCTTGGTCTAGCGCCTGCTCTCAAGGGCGAGCAGACTCCTTCACCCCAGCATTCTTTACTTTTGACAGCAGGACCTCGACCAGCAAATTGGAGCCTTGTCTCCCAAAGCAAACCAGATGGTTCCCTTGCTCAAACATGCCCTGCGTTGGCAGAGTTTTCTGAGCTGCCATGTCCCGCACCTCACTCCTGTCTAACGAACCTGCCTACGGCTTTACCGGACCCCACCAGACTCAAGCTCTCATGACCAGTGTCTTCACAGCATAGCTGCTGTTTGTGGCATCTGCAGACACTGTTCCTGACTCTGGCAAAAATTAAGCCCTTAAAAAAATAGCTGGGCGGTGATGGCACACGGCTTTAATCCCAGCACTCAGGAGGCAGAGGTAGGCGGATCTCTGTGAGTTAGAGGCCAGTCTGGTCTACAAGAGCTAGGTCCAGGACAGCTAGGGTTGTTACACAGAGAAATCCTGTCTCGAACCAAAAACTCACTGTGGAGACCAGCCTCAGCCTGAACCCTGAGATGTCCTCCTGCCTCTACTTTCGGAGTGCTGGGATTAAAAGCATGTACTACCATGCCTGGCCTATTTAATCTTAATTTCCTCTATCTCTCTGTATACAGCCAATAAATATTTGCTGAATTGTATTCAGGATTCTAATTTTAGGACCTGGACTCTGGTTTTGCTAGTGTTTAGCTTTGTGACAGTAGGCAAGGTACTTAGCCTCACTAAGCCTCCATTTCCTTACCTGGAGTATGGGCATCATAGCAGCTACAGGCTGCCACCAGCTAACCCTCACCACGCCCTTAAGGTGCTTAGTTAGCACTGTGGTTGGCCTAGGAGCTGTGTACTGTCAGGGAGAGAAAAGATCCAGGTGGGTCACAGAAATAGTAAAGGGTTTCCTGGAGAAGGTGTGATGAAAGATGGGATTCGAATAGGAAATGAAGAGAGGGACATTCCAGGCAAGAGGCCCCACCCTAATGAGAGGTTACTGAGGACAGCTCAGTCAAGACCCGGAGAATACCTTTGGAGAAATTATCCAGGAAGAGAGACAGAGAAGAAAGGATGAATGGGTGTGTTTTCTAGGCGTATGGATTGCAGGCTGTGTGTGTGGGATCAATGTCTAGCAGTCTGCCAAAATGCTCTGTCATTGGGTTTGCCCTTCAGAGATCAGCAGCGGTAGCCAAGGGATGAGATGACTGGGTGGAAAGAGCGAGTTGCCGCAATGGATAAATGTAGCCAAAAAGTGACCAGCCAGGGTGAGGCAGGCCTTTAATCCCAGCACTCAGGAGGCAGAGGCCGGTTCTATGCAGTTCAGGCCAGCCTGGTCTACAATGTTGGTTACAGGCCAGCCAGGGCTAGACACTGTCTTAGAAAGAAAGATAGGAAAGTGAGCTGCATAACACTTGGATGCTGGTTATCAGCAGGGTTAAGCTCAAAGGCCTACACCGTATTGAAGAATTAATCACACTGACCATGGGTATAGGCCCATAGTTGGATGGCTTGCCCAGCAGGCTACAAAGTTCACACACAAAGAGCTGGTAAAAATACAAGAAAAAACTAGGCATGGTGGTGTGTGCCTATACTTTCAGTCCTTAAGATGTGCTGGCAGGAGGATCAGGGGTTCAAGGTTATCCTTGGCTACACAGTGAGTTGGAGGCTAGCCTGGGCTACATGAAAACCTACCTTAGCTTCCTCTACACAAAAAGTTCAAGAAAGAGTGAATTAGACCAGTTTATGGAGGGAAAAACTAGAGGAAGGGGGTGTGGAAAGTACTCCCTATCAGTTAGCTCGAGCGGAAGGACCAGCATGGTCACCCATGCTGACAGAAATACAAAGGTACAGCTTGTAATAGATGAGACCTATCGTCAGGGAAGGCCATAGCCTCACCGTGCTCTGGCGGTCTGGTCACAGCCTGCTGTTTCACTCCTTACTCTGGAGGGGAGGCGGAGTCAGCTGGGCCCTTCGCCTATCACCTTAGCCAGAGAAACCTGGGTTCGTGCTGCCCCCAATTCCCCAATGTTGCCCTCAGTTAAAGAGAGCTGCCTCAGGGACCGGCACTCCCTCAAGGCCCACAGCCAGTGACTGAGAAACTGAGACACAAAACCTTCCTGTGTCTCAGACTGCTGGAGCGCTCCAGCTGCAGACCAGGCCAAGACAGGCTCAAGCTAGGTCTTGCTGGGTGCTTTCCCCTTCCAGTGTTGCTCAACTTCCTCCCTTTCAGGCTTTTTGCTCTCCCTCAATAAATTCTGCTTATTAGCTCCCTCTTATAGGCTCTCTCTCTCTCTCTCTCTCTCTCTCTCTCTCTCTCTCTCTCTCTCTCTCACCTTCTTTCGGAACTAGTGTTTCAAGTATCCCAGGCTGGCCTCCAACTGTCTACATAGCCAAGGATGATCCTAATCCTCTGATCCTCTGGCCTTACCTCTCAAGGGCTCAGATTAGAGGCTTGTGCCATGTTCTGGAGATCAGACCTGAGGCTTTGTGCATACTGGGCAAGGCCTGACCAACTTAACTACACCCCAAGCCCTAAATATGTTCTGTTTCTAATGACTCAAGACACCTAGAAATCAGACAGCCAATTAACTCATTAGATCTAGGTTCTCTGTCTCAGGGTCATGACCTGTTGTGGCCTTCCTTCCTAGCTCAATTGTTTAGATTCTCTCTCTCTCTCTCTCTCTCTCTCTCTCTCTCTCTCTCT
>NC_022017.1:12727656-12733981 GCF_000317375.1 Microtus ochrogaster
CCTGCCTCTGCCTCCCAAGTGCTGGGATTAAAGGCATGTGCCACCACTGCCCGGCTCTCTGTTTGCTTTTCTGTTGCTTTATTTTCCCCATGACTTTTGCTGATGATTGGCTCTCCATGAAAGCCAGACAGGTCAGGAGCTCTGTGCGGCAAAGAAAATATCTCCGGTCCAGGAGCTGCACAGGCGTCTCAGGACTCATTCTGATTGGATTCTCTTGGGTCATATGACTTTTCTAACTGCACTGATGCTGCTGGTGGTGGTGGTGGCGCTGCTGCTGCTGCTGTTGGCGATGGTAGTAGTGGCGGTGGTGGTGGTGGCAGTAAACAACGCAGTGGTTGGTCAGGACTGGAGCATAGGTTCATTCCTGGAATGTGAGTAAGGAAGCCATTCCTACGACAGTATAGGGATGAATCGCAAGGAAGCGTTACCCAGAAGACATTCGGGTTCCCTTGCCAGGAAAGAGAGTGTTTTCTAGAAGGACAAAAAAATGGTACACGTCTCCCAAAGACCTTGACAAAAGGAAGAATGTGTACTTGAAGTCAATAGGCCACAAGGGAAACAGTAGTAAGAAAAGGGACGCTGTCCCCATCGCTTTGGGGATGGTTAGAAACTGGGAAGGTGCTAAGTACGGTTAGATATGTTCTGTGCAGTTATTCTTTTTTTTTTCTTTTTTTCAGGGCTAAGTTAAAAAAAAGAAGAGAGGGAAGAGAGCTTAAGAGCACTGGCTACTCTTCCAGAGAATCCAGGCTCGATTCCCAGTCCCCACATAGCAGCTAACAAACATCTGCAACTCCGGTTCCAGGGGATCCAATGTCCTCTTCCGACTTCTGTGAGCATAAGGCACACAGGTGGTGCCAAGAAATATAGGTATGTAAAACACCATACATATAAAACTTTTAAAATAATTTTCAATTACTTGTGTCTGTCTGTGTTGGGGTATGTATGTGCATGTGTGTACATGTGTCTGAAGATGTTAGAAGCAGTGGATCCCCTGTAACTGGGGTTACAGGCTTGTGTGGGAGCTAAAAACCAAACTCAGGTCCTCCATAAGAACAGTACATGCTTTTAACCACTGCACCCTGTTCTGTGGAGCTTCAAAGGCTAGCAGCAGGTAAAGGCAAGGTCAGAGATTAGACGGAAGCAGAACACGGGTAAGAAATACAGTAGGGGTTTGGAGAGATGGCTCAGAGGTCAAGAGCACAGGTTGACCTTTCAAGGGGCCTGAGTTCAGTTCCCAGCACTCACAAAGCAACTCACCACCATCTGTAAGTTAAGTTTCAGGGGATCTGACACCCTCTTCTGGTCTCTGTGGGTACCAGGCACAAACATAGTGCAGAGACAAACATGCAGACAAAACACTTGTGTAAATAAATAGTAATAAATTTAAAAATGCATCACTTTGAATGTATATATACGTACATACACAGGAAATATATAGAACATACAATTTAGGTTGTTCACAGAAGATCCATTTGTGAGGTGGTGAGCTCAGGACAAAGGTCCTTGCCTCGCAGTCAGCTCTGAATGAATGTATTGTTTCCCCATAACTAACAAGGGGCCCTCCTGCTTCCTTCCACCTGGGCTTTTTCACCAGGCTTGTGTCTTTGTGGGCAATATCCCAAATGCCCTGCCCTGGTCTTATCTTGGGGTAATCTTCCCCACCCCAGTAATTCCAGGCTGTAGGACTTTCTCCTCTGAGGGCACGTCTGCATCATTTGTTAGTCAAGACCCAGTCTGGTGTTGAAGTCTCTCAGGGTTGCCTTAGCTTCTCCCAGCTTAGTGGAGGTACCCCAAGGCTATGGTTTACTGAGTCTCATCTCTCTTACCCCTCAGTGTCTTACTCATGGAAGTACTTGTTGGGTGAGGTGATGCATGATCATAATCCCAGTTCCTGGGAAGCGAAAGCAGGAGAATCAAGAGTTCAAAGTTATCCTTGACTATAGAGCAAACCAGAGGACAGCCTGGGCTACACGAGACAGTTTTATATATGTGTATAGACATATTTTTACTTAATTTTTTTTACTTATATAATATAAACATTTGTTGAATATATAATTTTATTACTGATTTTGTGGATTTTTTTTCTTTTTTTAATCCTTTGGAGGGAAGGTATGACCGAGGGGCCACAGGATCTGGCCTTCATCCAAGATTCTGTGTTGAGACATATGGTACTGAACTTGAAGCTGACTTAGAGATGAATAATAGGGAATTATTCAGGACCTGGTTGGCTTTTGCTGTGGATAGATAGAACTGTGTCTCCGTTTTGCTGTGGATGGCAGAGCCACCGCGCCAGTGAGCAGTCTGGGAGACTTCTGGGGGAGAACAGAAGCCAACGGAAGAATTCCCTCTGAAATGTAACATGAACGGCCTTCGTTCAGCCGCTGTGACTTCCCGAGTGTGTAAGGATGCCTCCGCGAGCTTCTTTTATAGTGTTCCTCCCACTCTGCCTCCTCAGCGCCTCTGTTCCCAAAACCTCCGGGGAACATCAGCCCCTTCCCTTCCCCTGTGTCCGGTAGCACTGTCCTCCGAAGGGACAGCTATAATGGTCATTCCAGCAGCTGTGAAGTTTGCCAGAGAGCTTCGAGGTCGCACTTGTTGACTGTCGATGTTTCTGTATGGGGGGGGGTGTCACTGGACCCTCACTTGATCCCAACCACTCCCTCATCTCCTAGCTAGCTGTATGTAATTCTGCCCCAGCTTGCTTGTGGTCTTGTGACCTGGCCAGAGCATGTAGCCTATGAAAGGTTAACTGTGTACTCCGTCTGTGCAGCTATGGGGACCTCATCATTTATGCTGCAGTGCAACTTTTTGTTGGTCCATATATTCTGAGGATCAGCCATGCTTTCTAAGTAAGCCCAATAAACCCAATGGTTTCCCGGGTTGGACTTTGGGGAAATGGTACTCCGGTTTATCCAATTGTCGGTGCCCTAAAAGGAGGAGGTAAACGTTTGTTTATATCTCCCCAGGGAAAGTGTTCCTGAAACACCGTGTCACTAAGTCCGAATAATTTCTCCTTCAGGGCTCTCTCCCTTTGTTGGGGGAAGGGAGGGGATGTTCAAGAGGGGCAGGAAGGGGCCTGCCTTCAGAGTGGCTCTCAGCAACTTCACAGTCAGCAGTCTCATCGAATGTCGGGAGTTATGGGCTCTGTCACACACATCACACACTTTTGTGCTACACACCAGCAGTTCAGAATTAAAGTTGGAAGAGCCTCCCAGAACTCTTGGGTTCATTCAACCCTTTCCCCCCAGTTTCAGGCACTTTCGCTGTTAATGAGCTCAACGTTCTAGGCCAGTAGCTTTCAGTATCCTTTTTCCATAGGAGAACTGATTCAGAGAAAGAAGGAGGTGGACCTCGGTGGGGCGGAGGCATGACGAAATTCAAGGCTTCAGGCCAGAGCGGAATTTATTGTCTCCTTTAGGAAAGTGTGAATATGAAATAATCGATTTGGGAGTCTCCGCGGAGCAAAGACAGCTGGGAAATGGACCGAGATGGAGGCTGAAGGATTATTTCAGTAATAGCTCCCGGCTGGGCACCGAACCCTGGGTAGCTCCGCCGTCACCCTTCCGTTGACAGGGCGATCAAAGGGGCTACGGTCACTTTAAGCCGCAGACTCCGCCCCCGGCTCAGCCCCGACCTCCTCCCACCTCCTGGCCGCTGCTCCGCCAGTTCCAGACTTCCCTCAGCGATGAAGTCATCTCTCCTCTAGCGATTGGCTGGGCTGGGCTGTCATTCACAGGAAGTCGCGCTGCCGTACTAGCCTTCCTAGCTGCTCTTCCTTCAGCGAACGCCCCCTGAGTGGGCCGAGCCCCGGCTGTGCTAGGCTTCTGATTGGTCGACACTGCCGTCGCTCTCAGGCGGGGGGCGCGGAGGCGGGACCCGGTGTGGTGGGAGGGCCCGCAGCTTCCGTGGCTGAGTGGAGCCGGCGGTGGTGGTGTCTGAGGTGTCCCCGGCGGCCGGAGCGACCGTCCCACCTTCCCCACCCCCTCGCTCCTGCTCGCCACGCTCCCTCGGCTCGCGCCCGACCTCTCCCCACCTTCCTGCACCCTGACTGGTCCGTGAGCCTCGGGAGGAGACGCGAGCTGCTGGCACCACCGGAGCGGGGCGAGCAGCGGAGCCCGGGCCGGGAGGCGAACGAGACGGTGAGTGAGAGTTGGTCAGGGTCCCCCTCCCCCACCGGCCCCGCCCCGCCCGAGCATCCTTTCTCCCCTCGACCCCTCCGTGCTGGCCCTGGGCGGGCCGGGCGCTACGAGCTCCGAGCCCAGGGCTGCCTCCTGCGGTCCTCCAGTCCTCCGCCCTTTCCCTGGGGGCTGGGGTCGCAAAGCCCCGGTCACCCGACCGGGTAGTCGGGTGCGACGGTGCACCTGTGCAGCGCCTTGTGGGGCTGCGCTTGCTGGGGAGCAGCTTAGGTTCCCGCCCTGGCTTCTCCCCGGGTGTGTGTAATCAGCATGGACCGGTCAGGCGCTTTCTCCCGGCCCTTGTGCAAGCCCGAAGGATCCAGGTGCAATCCTTAGGCTTCTCATGGCAAGGAGCTTCACCTGGATCTGAAGACCGTATAGCAGCATGGGTGCCGGCTGGTCTGCAGGGTTTTGCAGATTTGAAACTTGACCGCCAAAGAAGTAGTGTCCGTTGTGGTAGGTGTGTGTGTGTAGGTGTGTGTGTGTGTGTGTGCGCGCGCACACGTTTACATTTGATGACCTCTGCCCTCCCCGCTCCGTGAGAAAGCACTAATACTATAGAGTGTTTAATGCTGAAGCCTTTCCAGTTAGATTATCTAACCCACGTTTCATATGGATAATCTGGGGCCCCTGTTTCCTCATCTGGAAAATGGAAACAGCAGTACCAATTAGGTTGGAATGTAGATACTAAGCGAAAGAATTCACATAAAACGCTCAACACGGTGTTCAGCACATACCAAGGGTCCAAGAGATGACCGGTGTTCTTATGTTGAGAAGAACCACTGGGTAGGTGTGTAAGTACCAGCACAGTTTGTCTTTGTCAGGATTTCTCTTTGTTATATGACATTACTAAAGGACAGATTGGTGGCCAGTTTACTACTTGCCTGCTTGTTCTTGGCAGGAAGTGTGTGCAGACAAGAATGTGAGCCTCATTACTTAAATTTGATGACGTTACACCTATGCTTCATGGGTTTACATAGTTTTTAAATCCATAAGATGTCTGGAATGTTCCCAAATTGCAAGTTTTTGAGGGCTGAAGCTAAAGCCCATAGCGTAATCGTTATGTGCAAGAAGTGAGACCTCGGTGTTTTTACTTTAGAAGCCCCCTTCCACCAAAAAGTTCAGTTGTGCAGTTTTATTGAAAATCAGCTGCCTTCCAGGGGCGAAGTGGTACAGCCAGCTGGCTCGCAGCCCCATCACTGTAGGGAGGGGAACCCTTGCCTGGAAGTTATTAAACCGAGTTCCAGCAGTGGTGTTTGCTTTTTTCATGGTGAATCAAAGGGTTTTCTGATACTTAGTTGTTTTTCTGAGAGTCTCTTTTTAAAGCAAGGTCTCACTGTGTAGCCCTGGGTGAGCTAGAACTTGCTGAGTAGACCAGGCTGGCCTTGGATTCAGAGTTCTGCCTGCCTCTGCTTTCTGAGTGCTGGGATTAAATGTGTGCACCTTAGAAAGAAGCAAACTGTTACTGCTTTCTTCAGAGAGACATCCAAAGGAAAGTGTCTGTAGTCCAGGGCTGGCGTTCCGGTCCGTTCTCTGCCAGCACTTATAAGAAGTGTCCTGTTTAACAAAGGTTTGCAAAGTCATAATCACTAAGGTAAATTTTTTATTTAGAGTTAAATCATGAGAGATAGCAGTGTAATGTGTCTCCCATCATCCAAAAGTATTTATTGCAGACTTTCCATGTCCTTAATACTCTGCCAAATCCTGTGAGGGAGGGATTCAAAAAAAGTGAAAAACAGGATCTCAGCCCATAAAGGGCAAAACCATAAAGTTTGGGTCACCCAGTAGTAATTATGAATACATCTTAAGTAATGACTTCATTTATTCATTCAGCAGACTTTTTGTTCCAGGCATGTCATGTGCCAGGTGTTTTTCTGAGCTGGGATCAAGATAAGTGAGAGGTAGCTCCTGATCCTGAGGGGCGTATAGAGGCAGAAAGTGACAGGTGGTCGTAATAAGGTGAAATAAAGTCTAGGTGCAAACCCAGAATTGTTGGAGAATGTCAAGGCAGCCTTTTATTTATTTATTTATTTATTTTTTTAAAAATTGGATTGAAGGGCCTGGTGATGGTGGCGCACGCCTTTAATCCCAGCACTCGGGAGGCAGAGGCAGGCGGATCTCTGTGAGTTCGAGACCAGCCTGGTCTACAG
>NC_022017.1:12734140-12737302 GCF_000317375.1 Microtus ochrogaster
GTCAACCACATGGTGGCTCACAACCATCTGTAATGAGATCTGGTGCCCTCTTCTGGCCTGCAGGCATACATGCAGACAGACTATTGTATACATAATAAATAAATAAATATTAAAAAAAATTGGATTGAAGGGGAAGCTTAAAGAGAAGATGGTGTTTGAGGTGTATCTTAATTCCACCGGGAGAGATAAAGACCACTGCAGATGGAAGAAACTGAGTTGGGTTCCAGATAAATATTCCGAAGGCAGTTATGAGCCCTTGGACCGGAAGGAGGGAAAGAAACTGAACACTATCATTCTCTGATGTCCACTGCATAATTAGGCATTAGGAGCGAGTCGTGTCCCTCCACTCCCCCACCCCTGACTGGTGTTAGAACACATGGTCTCATGCTTATAAGAGCACTCTACGAGCCTCTTAGTTTTTGAGATAGGTTTACTTCTGTAGCCCAGGTTGGCCTGGACCTTGACTCTGGAGCTTAGAACTCAGGACAATCCCCCTCCCCCAGCCCCCAAGTGCAAAATTATAGGTATGAGCCACCATGTCCAGCTCCTTTTTTGCCCCTCCTTTCCCTCTTACTCCCCCCCTTTGAGAAAAGCTCTTGCTGTGTTGCCCAGGATGGCCCTTGAGCAGGCCCATCATCCTTCTGCACTAGATTCCTGACAAATGGGCTGAAGGCACCTGGCATGCTCCAGTTATTTCGTTTGTTCCAGCTTCAGAGGCCCTTCTTGGGACATAGTAGATGCTCAGCAAATACTTGTTGAATATAAAATTAACACAAATTAAATATTTACTCTATATAAAGTGTGTGTGTATTTGGGATGAGAGTTGGAGCTGATTGACACATGGAACATTTTGTCTCCTGCCTGAGAAAATACTTCAGTTGAGTTTTTTTGTTAGTTTGTTTGGTTTTTTTGTTTTTGTTGTTGTTTTCCCTCTGAAAAAGAGTTTCTTTGTGTAAACAGCCCTGACGGTCCTAGAACTTACTTTGTAGACCAGGCTGGCCCCAAACTCACAGAGATCTACTTGCCAATGTCTCTCCTGAGTGCTGGGGGTAAAGATGTGTACCACTGTGCCAGACTTTCGGTTGGATTTTAATTAGAAAGTCTTTGAAAAAGAAAAGAAAGACCTTGATAGATGGTAGATGAAGTGGTGTAGACATCAGGCATGACTCACAAATGGAGGTACACAGGAAGGAAAGTGGGCACTGTTTATGTGATAGGTTTTAATAGAGTCTGGAAACGAAGGAAACTTGCTAGGCATGGTAGCTTGCCCTTATAATTCCCTAATTCAGGAATCCGAGTCTGGAAGATGAGAATTCAAGGCCAGCTTGTCTCAAGAAAACAAAACAAAAAGAGCTGGAAAGGTGGCTCAGCTGCAAAGAGCCCTTACTTCAAAAGAAAGCATGGGTTTGGATTTCAGCACCCATGAAACAGAACTGAGGCAGAGGCAGACAGAGGAGAATTATGGGAACTTCTAGTTTGGGAAGAAAAAAAATGCTCAGGGAGAGACCCTGCCTCAAAGGATTAAGCCAGAGAGCAGTAGAAGATCTCAGACACCATTCTCTGGCCTTTGCTTGTGCGTACTTGTGCACCCACATACATGTGTACACAGCACATTCACACATGAATACATACTAAAAACAAGCAAACCACAAAACAATAAAATCCTCAACCAACTATACAAGAAAGTCAATGAATTAGTCACTATTCTTTTTTTTTTTTTTAAAGATAACAAATTTTATACTAGTCACTATTCTTAAGGGATGAACGGTTCTGGAGAATGAATGTGTTTCTGTCTATTGCTGTGTAATCTATTGCCTCCAAAGTTAGTGCTGAGGGCTGGGCACAGAGCTCAGCTGATAGAGTGATTGGCAGGTTTGTATGCAACCTTGAGCTTTATCCCCAGCACCATATAAACAGCATGGTGGTGCACACCTGTAGTGGCAGTACCTGGGAGGTAGAGGCAGGAGCATCAGAATTTCAAGGTCATCCTCTACTACATAAAACCCTGCCTCAAAGCAAAAACTGAAATAACAAAACAGGTGTTTAAGCTAGCAAACATTGTGTCTCTTAGTTTCTGTGAGTCAGGCATGTGGGAGCAGCTTGCCTGAGTGGGTCAGGGTCTTGAAAGAGATTATAGTATGTTAAGTGGTAGTGTAGTTATCTGAAAGCTTTGCTGTGGCCAGTGGGTCCTCCATGATGGCTACCCATATAGCTGACAGCTTGGTTCAGGCTGTTTGGAGGAAGGATGCAATTCCTCCTTGTAGGGCCTTGTCCATCTGCAAAGCTTACTAAATGCTCTTCTGGGTTTGTCATTTAGCTTTAGAAGTCTCATGCTATTATTTCTCTAGTATCCTGTTTTCTGCACATTGTGGGAAGGGACAATGTAAGAAATGAATGCCAAGTAAGAATTCTGAGATGTTGTGATTAGAACCCAGAGCCTTGTGCATTCTAGATGAGTACTGCCCCATTGAGCTACACCCTCAGTGTATGTGGAAAATTTTAGAAAGTCTCTATCATGCCGGGCAGTAGTGGTGCATGTCTTTAATCCCAACACTCGGGAGGCAGAGGCAGGCGGATCTCTGTGAGTTGGAGGCCAGCCTGGTCTACAGAGCTAGTTCCAGGACAGGCTCTAAAGCAACACAGAGAAACCCTGTGTTGAAAAGAAAACTTCATTAACATTAAGGACAAATATTTGGTCTTCTCTGTAAAGTGAGGTGGAGTCATTTTTCTGATACTAGAGAAAATGATAAGTTATCAGAAAGATAGACAAGCAGCTATAGAGTGCTAGTAGTTATTGTAAATACTAGAGTCAGGCTGTCTGGGCTGGGGTGGTGTGAGTCTATTGGCTCTGTGACTCACTAGTAGTAAAATGGGGATGAAGGTAGTATCCACTTCACATGGCTGAAATGGGATCTTAAAAAGTGTAAGCTCCTCAGAACAACTTTCCATGCCTATTGCCATGATTGCTGGCTATTGCTTCTTTGACATGGGTGTGTGAGACTGGAGCCAACTATAGGCAGATTCTTTATTCAGAAGGAGGCGTTTACATGTTAGCCATTGGTGCTTCAGTTTGCTTTTCTAGTTCACCTCTGTAATCCAGATAATTCCCTCCTTTCCTTCTTCCCTCCCTCCCTCCCTCCCTCCCTCCCTCCCTCCCTCCCT
>NC_022017.1:12737432-12739678 GCF_000317375.1 Microtus ochrogaster
TTTTTTTTTTCTTTCTGTCTTGTGGATCCTGGAGATTGAACCTAGGTTGTCAAGCCTTGATGGCTGATGCCTTTACCTGCTGCCCCATCTCGCTGCCCCCATAGCCTAGGTACTTTGATTTTGCAAAGTAGAGTGCAGTGCAGTGCTAGTTTTGTTTACTTTATAAAGGGTCTTGTACTGGAACTCGGGGTGTGGCCCAGACTGACTTTGAGTGCTGGGGCTATGGGTATCCACACCCATCTCCAGCAGCTTTATTGAGTTAGTTGCACAGTTAACTCGCGAGCACAGTTGCTTGTAAGGGTGTCTGTCTCCCTTATGTTGTTCTTTGCATGGCTGAGTCATCGTTCTGCAGAATGGGTGCTTCAAAGAAATTAGAGGAGAAAGTGCCTGGAATGAGAGCAGGTGTGGCATCCTCTTGAAGAGCTTTAATCTGAGGGGATTGTAAAGGTACAGGAAGCTGAATCAGAAGGAGCTTCCAGTCTGGAGCGTGGAAGTTGTGGAGCTGAAAGAGCAGGTAGTGTGACGCTCTCCAAACTGGGACAAACTCCTCACAGACTGTGGTCCTTTTCCACAGGTTGCCTGAAGGAAACTAACTTGTGGAACTAGAAATGAATTAAACTTTCTGGGTACTTGAATCCACAAAGATAGGGTTTTTTATATCAGGGAAATGTGGGTCTGTTTCTTCAAACTGGGTAGACACTTTCATGTGACAAGGTCGCATGTACCTCATGCTTGCCTGGAGCTCCTGGTCCTCCTGCTTTCACCTTCCAAATGCTGAGGTTGTAGGCCTGCACACCACGCCTGGCCAAAGCTACCTGGACCCTTAACTCTGTCGTGCCCGAAGAGGGAAGGTAGTTAGACTCAGTTTTCACACGTGTCAAAGCAGAATTGAGTGGCATGCCAGGGCGCAGTGCAGGGGGCTCATTGCTGGAAGTTTTAATTCTGCAGTTCAGTTCACCTTTCTCACCCTGTAGTTTCTCAGGTGAAATGATTGGAGAGTCTAGTGGTTGAGTCTGGGCTACTTCCACACCGTGTTTAAGACCTGTGTTGTGAAAAGTCATTTTCCTTTTCTTCAAATATATTTATTTTTATTTTATTTTTGTGTTGTGTTTAGAAGTTCTCTTTGCAAGTGAGATCTGGTGAAGAGTAGTTTGGATTTTTTTTTTTTTTTTTAATAATCCGGAGTGGCCTTGAAGCTAAAATGTAGCTGAGTCTAGCCTTGAACTCTTGATTGTCTTACCTATGCTTTCCAAGTGCTGGGGTTACAGATGGGTGCCTCCACGCCCAGCTTTGGATAGTTAATTTTGAAATCTGGAGTGTACCTTCAGTTTGGTAACTGAATTTGAACATAGGCGTGCTGTTTGCAGGCCTTTGCCATCTTAAGTTCATTAGGGTGACTTTGATTCTTTGAAACATTTTTGCTCCAATATAAAAAACTTAAATCATAATAGGCATAATATGAAAAGTGTCTGACTTTCCAAGTCACACCGAAGGTTAAGGGCGCTACTAAGACTAATTCGCCTGCTCTTAGCCGATAGTCATTGCGCCTGGCTCATCTACTCTCACCAGCACTTCTGTGACGTGAGCTGTAGGCACTGCCTAGAGAGGAACAAACTCAGTAAGGTCACAGTCAGTATTCGGACTTTGTTCGTCTGCGTTAAATGAGCTGGCTTCCTATGGGACTGTGTACTGTCCGCCCAGCCCTGCGCCCCCTGAATGTGCCTGTGCAGTCTTTTGCAGGGTTAGAGGGAAGCGTCAGAACGAGAATTCTTTGTGACAGTGGTCAAGGTGTCACAACTTTCATAGTCCTCCCGGTCGTATCCCTTATATGTGTTTCGTGGCCATTCCTTTTGTTTCAGTGGAGAACTGTACAAGGGACTTCACGTCCTAAATTGCTCGATAAATACTTAACCAAATAAGGGTGTACTATAATGTCCAAATTTTTAGAATTTTTTTGTCAGTGTTTCAGTGTCTTATTAATTGTAAATTGTGTAAATGCTGCCAGGGTCTCTCAGTCATGGTTGGTTTGTACATATTTTCACTACCACAAAAATGTACAGGAACTTGGAAAGTTATCTTCTCATACTTTAGGATAGACCGCATTTCCTTTGTGTTACGATACTCGGCACGTTAGCTTTTTTCTTTGTTGTGCTGGGGATTGAACCCAGCTACATGCTAGGCAAATATCGCACCACTAAGCTACACCCAAAGGCCAAATTGTCAGCACTTGGGAGGCAGAGGCAGGC
>NC_022017.1:12740478-12759068 GCF_000317375.1 Microtus ochrogaster
TCAGAGTCTATGTAGCTCTGACTGTCCTGGACCTCATTATGTAGCCCAGGCTGGCTTGAACTCACAGAGATCAGCCTTCCTCTGCCTCCTGAAAGCTGGAATTCAAGTTGTGCGTCACCACAACCAGCTGTTGTATTTTTATCTTTATTTTGATTGATTGGTACAGTATTGATTTGTAGCCTAGGCTGACCTTGAACTTGCTAGCCCAATCTAGCCTTAAACGCACCCTTTTCTTGCACTGGTCTCAGTATGAGTCCCATTTATGGCTCTGCACTTTCAATCTCTGCAGAGTTGAACCTGAAGGTCATGGCATTGAAGGCAGTAGTGTTGTGTTTTATAAGTTCAATGACTGTTCACATGTTACTGCTGCTTCTTTCTGCTCAAACCCTTTTTTTAAAGTGGGGTAGGATAGCCTGGAATGGTAGTAGAACAAAATGAAAACATGTATTGATCATTTGAAGTGAAATGAATTCAGTAGAGGCTCAAAGGATGGGATGGTTCATTTTGTGTCTGTCACGATCTTTGTACATTGAATCAAGGGATTATCCTTGATTCTAAATCAGAAATGTTGTGACATAATTATGATTCTTTTTCTTTTCTTCTTTTTTTTTTAACATCTAAAAGCCGATTCTGAAGATGAACCTACAGAAACAAAATGTTTGTAAACTGGGCATAACTTTGACAATTTGGACAAGCTATCCACGGCCTTTTATTTTCAACACGTCTAGTAACCTGTTGGGTGCCTAAATAAAACTGAGTTAATTATAGCGTAACCTTTTGTTCTATTTGGAGAGTGTTAAGGGATTTTTGAATACTCTCCAACATTCACCTTCATTGAGTGTAGAAAACTTAGAAAGCTCTTCCTAGAGAAGAAGCTCTCCAAAATTAACTTTTTCATGCTTTCTGCCTGCCTTTTCTGCATAGCAGGCTTCCCGAGCGATCAGTGTGGGATTAGATGCACCTCTTTTCTGTCCTGGCTCTGCTGCTCACTGATTCTGTGATCTGGGAAAGGGAGCTAATTGTTTTGAATGTCCATTTCCTCATAGGATAGCCTGGAGAGCACTGGCTGCTCTTCCAGAGTACCTGCGTTCAATTCCTCATGGGATAGTTAGTTGTGAGAGCTAAATTGTTACATGTAAAGAATGTAGTACATGTTAGTCATTTAATGCATGTTCATTTTTCTAGACTGCTAGAGTTTCTTTTGTAGCACTAACCATAATCATTTATTTTTCCATTTTATTTTTCATGTGTATCCATCTTCTTGTATATGATGTACATATGCATATCTGTGTGGAGGTGAGAGAACAACATTAGGTTGCCAGGGTTCTCTAGAGGAACAGAACTTATGAACCCCCCTCTCTCTATGATAGATAGATAGATCGATAGATAGATCGATAGATCGATAGATCGATAGATCGATAGATAGATAGATAGATAGATAGATAGATAGATAGATAGATAGATAGATAGAGGGGACTTATTAGAGTGACTTATAGGCTGTGATCTAGCTAGTCCAAAAATGACTGTCTACCAACAGATGGTCAAAGAATCCAGTATTTGTTCAATCCACAAAACTAGAAGTCTCAGCTGGTACTCAGTATAGGCTGGAATCCCAAAGAAGTAGGCTCTGATATCAGTGAAGGGATGGACTTGCCAGAGAGCAAGTAGGAAAAGAGCCAAAGCTCCTTCTACCATGTCTTTTACTTAGGCTGCCTAGAATAAAGGTGCATCTTCCCACCTCAAAAGATCTGGGTTAGAGGTGGATTTTTATATTTCAGTGATTTAAGAAAATTCCCTCACAGATGTGCCTGGACACTGAGGTTTTAGTTAATTCCAGATATAGTCCAGTTGACAACCAAGAATAGCCCACAGTTCCCTTCCTCCTTTTTTTTTTCCACCCAGTTTCTCATTGGTCTGAAACTTTGAGTAGGCTACAGTAGCTGGCCAGTGAGCTTGTAGGAATTTGCTTTTCTCTGTTCCCCATGTCCACACTGCTAGTATTACAGGTATGTGCCACTAAGCCCAGTTTCTTACATGAGTTCTGGGGCTTGAACTCAGGTCCTCACTTTTGAGGCAAGTACTTGCCATCCTCAAACCCTTGCACAATTGCTTATGTCTTTCTTTCCATAAGCTTTATTGAGTTAGGGGCCGAAGCTGTCTCTTGGTGCTGTATGCCCAGCATCAGCATAGTGACTGGCTTGCCTCATAGTAGGTGTTCAGTAAACACTCAGCAGACAATGAAACTTCCTTTCCTGATCTGTCTCCCTCGGCTTAAAAGGTAGAAAATACAAGGGCCTCAGGTGTTTTCAGAATCTGACAGGGAACTTGACTCAGTAAGTTCCAAAATCTGGGAATAATTCTCTGTGGCTGAAGACTGGCCTCATGGCCTATGGTTGTGGTTTCTGCTCTTTTTCCTGGAGGGTAGTTTACAGCTGAATTGGGTTTTCCCTCTGTTAAACAGCAGCATAAATTTGATATTATTAACACAAATTATAATCGCTAAAAAGCAATTAAAATATATTAAACATTCAGCACTATATCCATTTTCTAGTGTACTGTTGTGATTTGTACATTTTTATTGTTGTGCAACCATCCATTATCATTCTCTGTTTCTGAGCTCCCGTTATCTTGCGGAATTGCAGCTCTATGCTCACTAACAATAACTCCCCTTTCTCTTCTCTCTCCAGCCCTGGCAACCACTTCTGCAGCGCTTTTTATTGCTGTGATATGTATGCATGCTTGTGTGGTATATACACTTGTCTATACTAGCACTCACGTGTGTGCATATGCAGAGGCTGGAGGAAGATGTCTTATGTCCTGCCCTATCACTTTCCATTCATTCTGTTGAGACAGGGTCTCTCAGTGTATCTGGAGTGATGCTGGCTGCTAGCAAGCCTGAGCAGTTCTCCTGCCTATAACCATAGTAGTACTAGGGTTACAGATGTGTGCACATCAGCTTTTTCTCTGAGTATTGGAGTCTGAACTCACATCCTCCTGCTTGCATAGCAAGTGCTTTACCCATTGATCCATTTCTCTAGCCCCTGTTGCTGTGGTTTTACTACTTCAAGTACCTCATATTTATAGAGGCATGTAATATTTGTCCCCTGAGATTGACTTATTTCACTTAGCACAATGTCCTGAAGATTTTCCCATGTCACACTTTCCTCCCCTTTGCACTGACTAAGTGGAGGCAAATAAAGGCACTTGCTTTCAAGTCTGATGACCCAGATTTCATTCCCAGAACCCCTCAAGATGTCCCTAACTTACACACATTTATACCCTAAATAAATGTAAAAAAAAATTCTGTGCATGCTGTCTAGTTTTATGTCAATTTGATATCAGCTTAAGTCATCTGAGAGGAGGGAACCTAGATTGAGGAAATGTTTCCATAAAATCATGCTTGTTGGTAAGCTGTAAGGCATCTTCTCAATTAGTAATTAATGGGAGAGGGCCCAGCCTGTTGTGGGTGGTGCCATCCATGGACTGGTGGTCCTGGGTTTTGTAATAAAGCGGGCTGAGCAAGCCCTGAGGAGCCAGCCAGTAAGCAGCATTCCTCCATGGCCTCTGCATCAGCTCCTGTCTCCAGGTTCCTGTCCTGCTTGAGTTCCTGTCCTGAATTCCTTTGATGATGAAATGTGATGTGGAAGTATAAGCCAGACAAACCCTTTCCTCCCCCAAGTTGTTTTGATCATGTGTTTCTTCACAGTAATAGAAACCCTGACTGTAAGACCCTAGGCCACAGAGATGGCTCTGTGGGCAAAGGTGTTTATCTCCAAGTCTGATGACCAACACACATGGTAGAAAGACAGAATGGGTTACTGAAAGTTGTCCTCTGACACATACAAACACACCCCCACACCACACATATAATAACTATTCAATTAAGTACTCTTATTTATTTATTTTTATATGAATTGGTGTTTTGCCTGCATATATGTAAGGGTGTCAGATTCCTTGGAACTGGAGTTACAGACAGTTGTAAGCTGCCATGTGGGTGTTGGCAATTGAACCTGAGTCCTGTGGAAGAGCAGTCAGTGCTCTTAACCACTGAGCCATCTACCCAGCCCAAAATTAAGTACTCTTTAAATAAACCTTGTTCTTGGTTTGAGAAGTTTCATTAGTTTTTTTTTTGTTGTTGTTTTTTTTTTTTTTTAGTGTAGAAATTTCATAGCCACCAGTACTGGTGGTGGACTCCATGGGTCTTCACATGCTAGGCAGTTACTCTACCATTGATGTGCACTCCTTGCTTTATTGTTCTTCCTTATTGTCCTCTAAGTCCAAGTTTGCAGTGTTTCTGCTCATAAAGCATTCTTAGAAACTTTATGGATCTCCTGTGTATATTTCTGAAATTCTCATTAGTCAGGAGGGTCCTCCATAGAGCCTTGTTGGATAATCTCATCTCTATTCTTAGCTTCTGCTTAGGGTTGGCTGAGGGAATCTCTGAGTCACAGTCTTTAACCCTAGTAAAAGGTTGTTCAGTCACACCCTTAGTTTTTCATCATCAAATATTTTCTTAATAGTGAATCTCCTAATTTTAGAATATTTTGTGATCAAGATAAACTGAGAATTTTCCAAATCATCAAGTTCTGCTTTCTTTCTTTTTGTAATATTAATTAAAAATTTTTGTGTATATTTGTGTGTCTCTGTGTATATGCCCTGTGTGTGCAGGTACCATTGGAGGCTAAAAGAGGCCATTGTATACTCTGGAGCTGAAGCCAGGTAGTTGTGTGGCGCCCAACATAGCTGGGAACTGAACCTGGAGGAGCAAGCACTCTTAACCACTGAGCCCTCTCTCAAGCCCTTACTCCTGTTTTTCATTCAACATTTCTGTCATCGGTTTATTTCTCCTCTTACATGGTATTGTAAGTGCTAAGAAGAAACTAGGCTACACATTGAGCATATTGCTCAGAAATCTCACTAAGTCCGTGTGTGTCTCACAGTTCCACTTTCTTTGCAGGGCTAGAACACAGGTCAGCTTTCCTCTTATGTTTCTTCCTCTGCTGATCGTTTTTCCTCATTTCCCTTTTAGTCTACTAAGGAACTTTTAACAGTCATATTTTTACCTGAATTCTGATGTGGAGGGGTTTATATCCTCTGCTTCAGTAAACTAGGATGGCCTTGAATGCACAGAGATCTGCCAGCCTCTGCCGGTGGAGCTGAGCGAGTGTGAGCGGTGGAGTGCTGAGATTAAAGGCATGTGCTACCACACCCAGTGGGATGTTTACATGTTCTAAAAGGGTGCGTGAGTCTCTGCTGTGTGTCTGGTCGTTTGCCTCTGAGCCCTTACAGGAGCACCTTTCAGTCTGCACTTCCGTCAGCAGCCTGTTTAAGGCAATCTGGACCCTTTCTAACATGCTTCCAAATACATTCTTCATTTCTAGTTCAAAGATTTCCACATTTTGAAGTATTTGTTACAGTAACATCTCACTTGCAGGTGCCAAAATGTATCAGTCAGCCTTAGAGAAACAGGCCCAGTAAGAGATCTACTAAAAGGTTATGGCAGGGGTTGGTTTATGTCATTATGAGGGTTGGCTTAACAAGTCTGACATAACTTGGCTGTTGAAAAGGGCAGGAGGCGAGGCTATTGCTGCTGCCATCCAAAGGTGGCATTTCTCCTAGGAATCTGAAGTTTTCCCTTTTAAAAGTTGTTTTATTTTTTTAGACAGGGTCTTGGTGTGTAGCCCAGGTCGGACTAGAACTTCTGTCTTCCTGCCGAAGTCCGTAAGTGTTGGCATATACTTTTCAGTGCTGTCCACTACAGGTGTGCCACCACACTGAGTTCCTAGGCGTCTCATTTTGTAGACCGGTCTTCATTACCAGTGTTGACTGATGATGGATGTAATTATGTCTACAAAGTATGTTCACAGGACCCTGAATGTATGCTTGAATAACTGGGAGCTCTAGCTTAAGCTAACAGACATGGTTCACTGTCAAGTCACCTGTCATCCCAGCTCTTGGGAATTAATGTCAAGAAGATCTTAAGTTCAGGGCCAACCTGAGTTACATACAAGATCTGTCTCTGAAAACCAAGGGCTGTGTATTTACTTTTCTGGTAGAACGCTTGCTTAGTGCAAGGCTTTAGATTTAATCCCTAGTACTGCATAAAACAAGAAACCAAAAACTCGCCCACATCCTTATAAACACCTTACTGTTATAATGGTTTCCTTTGAACTGGATTGCCCATTGTTTCTCAATTTCTTTCCTTTGATTTTTTTTTTTTTTGAGTCGGGGAGTCTCATTATGAAGCCCTGCAAATCTGAAAATCCAAGTTTAATCCTCAGAACTGAAGTAAAAGTGCAAGAAGATGACCAATTCCACAGAACTTGTTCTCTGATCTCCGTGTGTGCGCGTCTGTAAGGGTTGGAGAGATGGCTCAATAATTATGAGCACTGGCTACTCTTCCAGAGGACTGAGGTTTGATGCCTAGCACCACAAGGCAGCCTTACAACTGTTTGTAGCTCTAGTTCCAGGGGATTTGATCCTCTCTTCTGGCCTCCTCAGGTACTAGGCACACATGTGCACAGACATACATGCAAGTAAAAGTACACACACTCATTTACGCACAGAAAATAAAACTAAATCTTAAAAAAGTCTCAATAGTATGACAAACAGCCCAATTAAAAAATAAGTAAAAGCCAGGCGGTGGTGGTATATGTCTTTCATCCCAGCACTCAGGAGGCAGAGGCAGAGGGTCAGGCGGATCTCTGAGTTTGAGTTCAGGTTGGTCTATAGAACTAGTTTAAGGACATCCAGGACTACACAGAGAAAACTTGTCTTGAAAAACAAGCAAACGAAACAAAACAAAAGTGAAAGACTTGAACAGACACTCCATAGCAGAGAATATATGTGACTATTCGACATCATTAGTTGTCAGGGTAATACAGATTAGAACTATAGTCATGCTCTCTCATAGCCATTACAATGCCTAGAGTTGAAAGAGATGGGCGATGGCAGGTATTGGTGACAACCAGCCCTGGGAAGCAGAAGCAGAGGTGGCTGGGTCACTGGGATTTCGCGGCCAGCTCAGTCTATAGAGTTCCAGAACAGTAAGGGTTTGTGAAACCCAGTCTCAAAAACAAAACCGACTAAGTGGAGCTGGAGAAATGGCTCAACAGTTAAACATTAGCTGTTCTTCCAAAGGACATAGGGTTTGATTCCCAGCACCCACATGGTGGCCCACAGCCATCTGTAGCTCCAGTTCCAGGGAACCTGACGTCTTCTTCAGGCACACATGCGGTGCACAGACAAACAGCAGGCAAAACCAAAGTCAAACAAAAAAGAAACCAAGCACTGATGGGGATGAACAGCAGCTGACCTCTGGACCAGGAGGAATGGTGCAGTGATTTTTGAAGTGGGTTTTTTTTTTTTTTTTTTATGAAGTTCATATATGCCATGCACCTCAGCACTACTGTACTTAGGTGTTCATTACACAGGGAGAGTTAAAGTGCAGGTTTACCAAAACACCATTTAAATGTTCATGGAGACAGTTTTTGTAATAGCCAGAAGGTTTGGAAAAAAACAAAGGAATGTATTATTGGTACATGTAACAATGTAAATGAACAAAATAAATGTGCATGAAAGAAGACAGTAAAGAGAACGTATTGTATGAACTCATATATATGAAGCCCCAGAATAGGAAGGCCAGTCTGTAGTGATAAAAGTTTAGATCAGGGAAGGCTGGTGGATAAAATGTTTGCTATGTAAGTGTAAGGACTGGAATCTGGGTCCCTAGAACTCACTTAAATAGAGTGAGTGACTGCTGCCTGTGGTTCCAGTGCTTGAAAGGCAGAGTCAGGATATCCTGGAGCAGGGTAGCTGGCTAGACTAGTTGTGTCTGTGAATTGTAGATTTAGTCAAAGATAAGGTGATGGAGGACGTTCCCCATGTCAACTTTTGTACATGTCAAACATACATGCACACATACGCATTTGCAGTGCTATGTACCACACATACAGACTTGCTGGGAAACAACTTTGCTTGTTGCTGTGAAACATTGTTAGCAAAACAAAACAAAACACATAAGGTGATGGGAATACTTTTTTTCTTGATTCAAAGTGATGACTCCGGAGATGGTTCTGAGCTAAGAGTACTTGCTGCTCTTCTAGAGGATTCAAGTTCCTCCTTTCCCAGCACCAGTGTAAGTTGGTGCACAACTGCCTGTAATTCCAACTCCAGGGGATGGGTACCTGTACACACACACACACACACACACACACACACACACACTTTTAAAAAGGTAATCATCGCACAAGAGTATGTTGATGAAAACTTTTTTTTTTTTTTTTTTTTTTTTTTGGTTTTCGAGACAGGGTTTCTCTGTGTAACAATCCTGACCATCCTGGAACTCACTTTGTAGACCAGGCCTGCCTCTGCCATGCTGGGATTAAAGGTGTGTGCCATCACCACTGAGTGCTGATGAATTCTTAATTGCAGTTGAATGTTTAGATGTGTTTCATTGTATGTAAATTATACCTTACGTTTTATAAATTATTTTTATTTATTATTTATGCCAATGTGTATATGTTTTTTTTAATGAATCTGTGCACATGTGTTGCAAGTGCTTACATAGGCCAGAGGGAGTGTTGGATTCCTTGAAATTGGAGTTACAGGCATTTGTGAGCCACCTCATGTGGGTACTTGTATATAAACTCTGTACTTCTGAAAGAGCAGGGAACATCTTCTGAGGCATTTATTCAGCCCTATAAAATATACTTCAAAGTTGGCTTAAAAAACACTATATAGGTCAATACTTTGGGCTACACAAAGATGCTATTAAAAAATATCTGTCTGTCTGTGTGAGTGCAGGCCTGTGTGTATGTTAAAGCACACACGTGAGGTCAGAGGGCAACATTAGGTGTTGATCTTCAGTGCCTAGTCTAACTTGTTTGAAGCAGGCTCTTTGTTGTTTGCTGCCATGAACATCAGGTGGCCCATAAGCATCTGGGGATTCTCCTGTCTCTGCCTCCCATCCTAGCAGAGAATTAAAGATGTGTGCTACCACCTGGCTTTATGTGGGTTCTGGGGTTTGAATTCAGGTCCTTACCCTTGTCTGGCAGGTGTTTAAGCCCTCTGGACCATCTCTCTAGCCCATAAAAGATGTTTGTGTTCCACATTTGATTTCGGTCCTATAGTTTCTAAGAGCTGATTTAGGCTTTTCCTGCATGTGCTGACTACAAGAGTACCTGCCTGCACAGGGGCCTCACATTCCTGTTGAATGAAGGAGTAAGTGAATGATATGCTCTCTTGTAGCTCCATGGGACAAGTCCATCTTTCCTCCAGTTTTCCAATGTTGGTCACTTTAATGGAGATACTTTGTTTGGCTTCTTCTGGCAGTTGTCCATTGAGCACATGTAAAATTATTCATTTAAACAGTTACTGAGTATCTACTGTGTGTATTACCCTGCCAAAATAAAGCACTTGCTAACTGAGGAATTATGCAATTGCCAGTTGATTATATATGTGAAGTTTACATTTGACTGATTACATTTTGCTAATAAAAGCAAATGGATTAGATTTTCTTTTATCTTTTTAAAAGATTCTTTGTGCATAAGTGTTTTGCCTGCTTATATATATGTGTTACCATGTGCATGCCCAGTGCTCAGTGAAATCAGAAGAGAACTTTTGGGTCACCAGGAACTAGAGTTACAGATGGTTGTGAGCTACGATGTAGCTGATGAAAACCAAACCTGTGTCCTTTGCAAGAGCAACAAATACTTAGCCACTGAGCCACCTCTCCAGCCCCAACTTTTCTTTTTTAGAAAAAGATTTTTAAAAGAAAATTGTATGTGTGTCTTCATGCACATAAATGCCTTTGAAGGCCAGAGGTGTTGGATCCCCATGGAGCTGGAGTTGTAGATGGGTTGTGAATTATTCTGCATGAGTGCTGTGAACTCAGGTTTTCTGCAAAATCAGTGTGTGCTCTTAACTGCTGAACCATTTCTCTAGCTCCTGGGTTAGCTTTTCTTAGAATCTGTTTGAGCTATCATTTTTTGGTCTTGTTTGTTTATATTCTGCTTTCTGATGAAAACTAGACTCAATACAGACTGCCTAATAACTCCTCAGATGAGAACGAGTGAAGAAAAATTGGAATAGTATTCTGAATTTCTGCAGACATGGCAAAGTTTCTACCTTTCTTTTAAGGTCTATAAAGAATGATTGGGTTGGTTTAATTCCATTGCTGAAATCAAATTGCATAATGGTTTGTAGTGAGGCTATAGCTGTGTGCTGTCTTCATCAAGTTAGGCTTCAGCTATTAGCTTTTCTAGGTCATCAAGGAGAATTATTGCCCTCTTCCTCCTGGCCCCCAACTAGAACTGTCTGTACTGATGAGGGCCATGTTCTTAGATTTGGTCAGGCTGCTTTATATTCTTGGGACAACTTTCTTCTCCCCATTGCTTAGACTGTGTTTGGCCATTTTTGTTTGCTTTCTGAGACAGGGTTTCACTGTAGTTCTGTTTTTTCTGGAACTCACTATGTAGACTAGACTGTCCTCACCCTCACAGAGATCTGCCTTTCTCTGCCTGCCCCTACCTCATTAAGTGCTGGATTTAAAGGCATGCGACACTACTCCTAGCTTGGCCATTTTTTTTTTTTGTTTTTTTTTTTTTTTGGTTTTTCGAGACAGGGTTTCTCTGTGGTTTTGGAGCCTGTCCTGGAACTAGCTCTTGTAGACCAGGCTGGTCTCGAACTCACAGAGATCCGCCTGCCTCTGCCTCCTGAGTGCTGGGATTAAAGGCGTGCGCCACCACCGCCCGGCTAGCTTGGCCATTTTAAAAATTAGCAGGAGGCTGAACTCTGTAGAAATCAACTTTCCTTTTTAAAGTAAGAATGAAGCATCCTACACAGATATGTTCAGAATACTTTGATGTAATCCCAAATCAATCTCAATCTCTCCCCTCTCTCCCTGTCTCTCTTCCTGCCTACCTTCTTCCCCTTCCCCTTCTCTCTTCCTTCTCCTTCACCTATCCTTTGTCTCCTCTGAGGCAATGGTTCTCAAACTCTGGGTTGCAACCCCTTTGCAGAGGTGTTGAATGACCCTTTCACAGGGGTCACATATTAGATATCCTGCATATCAGGTATTTACATTGCAATTTGTAACAGTAGCAAAACTACAGTTACGCAGTAGCAATGCAAATAATTTTATGGTGCGGGGGGTCACCACAACATGAGAAACTGTTTTAAAGGGTCACAACATTAGGAAAGTTGAGAACTTATGCTCTGGGTTCTTATTACCCCTGTATTTTAACATCATCAGGGATAATAGCTACACCTAATAGCTATCATTTTCCCCATTTATCTCATGTATTATCTATGCCAGGCAGGTTTAATAAAGAGAGACGCTTTAACACTTCAGAGCCCTAAATCTAAAACTCCAGGCCCAGGAATCTGTTGCCCTCTTCTGGCTTCTTTTATTACCAGACATGCATATGGTGCATAAACATGCATGGAGGCATACACATAAAACACCCATACATATAAAATGAAAAATAAAACCAAAATGGGTACGTCCATGTATGAACCTAAATAACATGTTCAGAGTCCGTAGTGGATACAAAGTGTGTTAGGTAACTAGATCTGGACTTCTCTCTCTCCTCCACCTTTGCTTGGCACAATCTCCTGAAAAGGAAGCCAGGGAGATTAAGAATGGCTCCTATCTGATAATAGCTTAGTAACCTAAGAGGAGGCATTTCCCACGGCTGCAACTGGAGTCCAGTGAAAGCCCAGTGAGCCGCCTTCACCTCTGCAGCAGACAAATCAGAGGAACTGAGCAAGAGAAATATGATAGGAATATGGAAATGAGGAATAAGAGAAATTGGTGTAGGAATCCTGAATGGCTATAACTTTGGTACTTTGTCTTCAGGACTGCATCTACTCATGCCCAAGCTTAATACCATGCCAAAGGAGGAGGAAATAGGTTCTGAGTTTTTAAGTTACCAAGAATATCATGCCAAGAAATGGCAAAGACTTATATTGTTCAGATTGTGTTACTCCAAATGTGTGTTTGATAGGTTCAAATCTTGTTAATTTTTACTATCAAAGGCTTAAATGTATTTGAATTTTGTAGTCCCACCAATGACGAGCTTGGGCTCCAGTTTCTCCTTTTCCTTACCATGTGTCTTAGTTAGGGTTTTTATTGCTGTTAAGAGTTACTGTGACCACAGCAGACTTTTAATTGGAGGTTCAGTCCATTGTCATCATGGCAGGGAGCATGGCGGTGTGCAGGCAGACATGCTGTAGCTGAAGTCCTATATTTGCAGGCAACAGGAAGTTGACTGCACTTGGTGGTATCCTGAGCATAGGAAACCTTAAAGCACGCTTCCACAGTGACACACTTCAACAAAGCCATACATCCTAATAGTACCACTCCTGTGAGATTATGGAGGCCAGTTACATTCAAATTACCACACCATGTTTAATGTTCTCATGTGTAATTGGTAGCATAATGCCAGTTCCAGTTATTATCACATTATTTATTTTCCTACAACATTTTCCAGTAACATATCCAGTACTTTTAGTTTTGACTCATTGTCATAAATCTTATAAAGCCAGGAAAGGACCTTGCCCATCTTCAGTTCTAATAGTCCAGTACCCAGTAGATGAAAAATTATAGTTGGTTAGCATAATAAAAAGTAAAGAGAAGTAGCCTAGTGGTTAAGACTTGGGCTTGATCCCAGTTTATTCATTTATAAAATGAATTTGCAAATGTCTCACAAGTAGTGTGGTGACCTTAAATGAGCTCACACATGTAAAAGCTTAGTCTGCAGTACCTGGCATATTGCCATTATCTAATACGTGGTGGAAGCAAGTTGCCATGGTGATTGCAGTGGTAGATTGGTGGGTTTTTAGGGGAAGGTTTGAGAGGGAGGCAGAAAATTGAACGCTGGGCCTTGCACATGTGAAGCACATGCTGGACCACTGAGCCTTCCTCCAGCACAGCTTCATGGTTTTGTGGAGTTATTTGGGCTAGGGTAGGAGAGATTTTCTTCAGAAATGTATTTCTGTTCATCTGCTGTTCTGCTGACCAGTCAAGGAAACCAAAATGATCCTTAAGATCAAATCTCTGAGTTTTTTTTTTTTTTTTTGGTTTTTCGAGACAGGGTTTCTCTGTGGTTTTGGAGCCTGTCCTGGAACTAGCTCTTGTAGACCAGGCTGGTCTTGAACTCACAGAGATCTGCCTGCCTCTGCCTCCCGAGTGCTGGGATTAAAGGCGTGCGCCACCACCGCCCGGCCAAATCTCTGAGTTTTAAGGTGTAGCTGGTTATGCCCTTCATGTCTGTTGTAAACATGGGGTAAGTTTGCAGATAGTGTAATGAGGCTTGAGAGAAAGTGTTGGGCCAGTTTGCCCACTAAGTAGGGGTTTAGTTTCACTTAGGATTTCTGTAGTTTAGCTCTTTGTTTAAATGTTTGTTTAGAGAGGAATGAAGGCTTTGGATCCCATTTTATAATGATGTCCTGAGGCAATGTAAATCGGGTCTCGGTGTCTTCATCAGTGCACTGGGGGACACTGGTAGAGGCTCTGCCAGTAGTAAGTGGACTGTATTTTGCTCCTAGCATACCCAGAAACTCTTGGTTCTTTTCCTCTGCTAATGGGTGTTTGCACACCAGTGGCTGGGGCTGGTTTCCAGTGTGGAAGGTGGTGGGCCTTTAAAGGAGCAAGGCTATCGATGTCAGCGTGCTACTCTAAGACTGATTGATGTCATTCTCAGGAGACCCGTCAGCTTTTGCTGTAGTGCACTGCCGGGGCAAGGCTGCCCATGTGCTGAGCCATTTTTCTTTATAAATAGTCAGCTTCAGTAATTTTATTATAGCAACAGAAATGTTTTTCTTACATTCTGTTTTTTTAAACAGCTTGAGTTAAATCTTCTTGAGTATGACTTGTTGGGCCCTTTCTTAAGCTTATTTAACTGCGTGCCCCGAGATTGGCAGTGGAATTTATTTTTCTTATCATTGCAAATGCTGTAAGATATTTGGAACTTGTACAGACTTTGGAATGTGAAGTAAATTTTATACAGAATTAGTAAGTTTGCTTTAGGCAGCTTTCTGGGACGTGGCAAATTCAGACAAGAAAATGAGAATTGCTTTCATAGTGGCATTCCCACCTGGAACATAGTTGGCAGTAGTAAGGAAAGGTTATGCAATCGCACCCTTATCAACTGTTCATTGAAGCGTATTGTCTCCAAAAGCAGTAGAGAAAGTCCCCTGCTCCTCTCCTGTGTGACCATTGCCACGGATGCGGTTGTGTGTGTGTGTGTGTGTGTATGTGTGTGTGTGTATGTGTATGTGTGCATGTGTCCGCGTCTGTGGCCTTGTGTGTGTGTCCTATGATACGGTGATACGGAAACCTTCTACTTTGCATAATGAGTAGATGGAAACCTGTTCTGACATTGGCAGTTGGGGAATGAGAAGTATGGTGAGCCCAGGCTGTGTGCTTCCTTCAGCTTCTCACAGACCCCAGAGTCATGGCCACGTGTGAGCATTAAGCACATACATGGCATACAGAAAGCATAGACTGTGGGGAAGACTGGACTAAGTGGCTCTTCAAGTAAGTGGCTTACTTCTGCTCACTAGGAGTCTAAGAAACCTCAGATCTTAGGGGGATAATGGCTCAGAGGTGATTTCCACTAGCCACACTTGCTTTTGGTGGTTTGGTTTTCTTTTCTTTTTTTTTTTTTAAGTTGATGTTTATTAACCAAAGATCTTCATATAGATTTAAATAAATGTTAAGATGAAGAAAGAGGTGCTTAAGGCAAGGAGACCTACCTACCTACCTACCTACCTACCTACCTACCTACCTACCTACCTACCTGTATCTAGTATATAACTAACAGATAAATGCAGGCTTTTCAAGAGTCACCTCATCCATCATTACTTAAAAATATTTTTTTCATTTTAAAATTGTTTTTGTGGGTATGTGTGAGTATGTGTGGAAGTCAGAGGACAACTCGTGCTTATTTTCTCTCTTTCCTTTTTTAGAAACATCTCTGTGAAACAGTACTGTTGTCCTTGCCTTTGCCTTCCTAGTGCTGGGATTAAAGGCATGTACCACCACCACCCGGTTAGCTTTCTCTTTTTACCATGTGGCTTCTGACGATTGAACTCAGTTTGCCAAGCTTGCTGAACCATCTCAGATGCCTTAAAATTCTGGCCTTCATGTGCACATATAAATGTGTTTGTACACACGCCCACACGTGTGCATACCTGCACGCACACAGAGCCCATGAACTGAGTCATTGCTTCTTTCACCTCTAGTGGTTTCCCCGCTGTATTATAATAGCACTGAGGTTTCTTCATATGAATTACATTGTGCACGCATGATGTCTGCAGTCCCCACATCCTTATCTGCCATCTCTTTCATTTCCCCCTCCAGTTGGTCATGCTGTCATCAGTTGGTCTTATTTCTTTCAGCTTTCCTTACCTCAGTGTCTCAACACAGATACTTTCTACTGGCAATGTTCAGTCTTTGTTTTCTCTGTAACTTGGACAAGTTTGGAACTAATTTTCTACTTGATGACTTTTATTTTTTCATTCTTTCATCCATTTATTTATTTAAAAAAACTTAAAATTTATTTCATTTTATTTAATGTGCTTTGGTGTTTTGCCTGCATGTATGTCTGGGTGATGTTGTCAGAATTTGGGTTATAGACAGTTGTGATCTGCCATGTGGATGCTGGAAGAGCATTCAGTACTCTTAACTCTTGAGCCATCCTCCAGCCCCCAGTCATTTATTTTGAGGCAGGGTCTCACTATGTAGGCTTGGCTGCCCTGGCGCTCACAGAGATCTGCATCTGCCTTTGCCTCCAGAGTACTGTGTTTAAAGCATGTGTCACCATGCCTAATGATTTATTGTTTTGTCTTCCTGTGTTTTTAGATTATAAATTCCATGAAAGAAGAGTCATGTTTTTGGTTTTGTTTTTTAATTTGTTATTTATTTATTTGCGTTTTGGGACAGGGTTTCTTTGTGTAACCCTAGCTATCCTGGAACTCAATCTCACAGAGATTCGCCTGCCTCTGCTGGGATTAAAGGTGTTCTATCCTTTCTGTATAGCACATACTGGTACTTGGAAAGTATCTGAATGACAATTTGCTAATTTCTGTGCATTGTGCCCACAGCCCAACCAGGGTAGTTAGAAAATTGATGCCCATGCCAGTTGTCCTTACTACTGTTTGTTCAGAGAGGAATAACTGTTGAAATTGAGGTTTCTGTTAAAAAGCTCACAACTTTTGCTTTGGTAGATTACGATGCTCATTAGTCCCAAGAATATTTGTTCCTTACAAGTTTTTAAAATTCACTCGGTCATGACATTAGTATTTTTAGATGTGTTTTATTTTATTCTTTTCTGTTCTTTGACAATTTCATGCAGGATAGTCTGAGTTTTGGGGTAATTTCATGCTCCATTCACTGGCTCATTCTCCTGTTAGAGCGCATCTGTTCTTCCTTCTATATTAATCTCAAACTTAGGAGCTAACTTTTTTGATGGGCGGAAGAGTTAATACTGGGGCTTAAACCCAATGTCACATACACAGTAGGCCATCATTCTACTACTGAGCTACATTCTCACACTCTCAAATTTTTAATCTTTTTTTTTTTTTTCTCCTGAGGCAGGATCTCCTGGATTCTGGGCTAGAATTGAACTTGCTATGTAGGTATGTAGTTGTAGATAACATTGCACTCTGATCTCTCTGCTTTTGCTTCATAAATTCTTGGATTATAGGCATGTGCCATCATGCCTGCTTTAATTTTTAATTTTTGTTAGGGAAAATTTCAGACATATAAAGGTAGAGACTGATGTGAACCAATCGATTTTTTTTCACATGCCATGTTCAGCAATTTGCAGCATATGGCCCGTCTTATTTAACTTTATTCCCCCCTTTCTCTTCCATATTTTAAAACAATATTTTAAATCCCAGACATTCTACCATTTCATCTGTAAATACTTTGGAAAGATATAATCAATTTAAAAACTAGTTAACTCTTGGAAAATCTGACATAAAAAAATTCCATTTGTCTCCTTGAATCTGAGGCTGCATGCCAGCTGGTGAATTTCCATGTAGACACCACTCCCAAGGTTTGACTCACTATTGAAAGCATATACCCCATTGTAATTGCTCAGACTGTTTGCTAGTGCTGTGGTGGTTGCCTTAGGTCTCCCTTGGGCGGAGGGAGGGTACTAAGGAGTAAACTCACACATTTTTCTCTTTGGAGATGTGGAAAGACAGATGATGCTCTTTGACATGGTGTGTTCTAAATATTTTAAGAGGTGTCTATAAAACAAGAGTGAAATATGCTTTGTGGATTTAATAGAGTAAATAATTCCTGAGAGTCACAATTAGGAGAGAGAAGGAAAACCCCACAATCTAGATGATTCTGAACTAGAAGGAACCCTGAGCCTTGGGAGGGAGATCCTGATCCAGAGTGAAGTCACACAGTATGGTATGAATGTGGTCAGCTGTGTGCAGGGAGTCAGAGTTGTCACCTGGACTGCTCTAAGTTGCCTGTAAATGAAATTTCCCGTAGAATGGGAAACCAAAGCTCTATTTTCTTTCATGATTGTTACCTTGTGACATTGAGAACTTGGCACAGAACTTATAATGGTTGCACTAGAACACTTCCTTGTGGGGAAATGAAGGGAAATAGAAACAATTATAATCACTTTTAATTAAAAAAATCCAACTATATAGAAGAATAAATGTTGTGGGACCACCACCCAAGAGAACAGGCATGCTTCCTGTCTGCTCTTATCAGTCCACACTTAGTACCTCAGACCACACCCTAATGGGTAGATACTCAATAGGCTGTTGGCTGAATGAATTCCCACAACAAATTCCTGCATCTAAGAGGCCGCAGGTCCTAGCTGTTTGGGGCATTACACAGTACCTCAGGTAGGGATTTTGCCACCATCATCTCTGGCCTTAGCATTTAGAATGTGATCACAGACTGGAGAGATGGCTCAGAGGTTAAGAGCACTGGCTGTTCTTCCAGAGGTCCTGAGTTCAATTCCCAGCAACCACATGGTGGCTTGCAGCCATCTGTAATGAGAGCTGGGGCCCTCTTCTGGCCTGCAGGAATACATGCAATCGAAACACTGTATACATAATAAATAAATAAATCTTACCATGTGATCACTTGGAAAATATTTGTTGACACATGATAATCCCTTTCCAATACTAAAATGATGTGTTTGTTATTTCTCCAGTGGCCTTGACCCAGAATGTGCTAATAATATGTAGATTACCTCTTCCTAGAAGTTCTGTTTTTTTCTCAGGATCTGGATTATTCTCTTGTTTGGTGACCTTCCAGTTTGTTCTTTATTAACTTTTTAAGTTAATATATGAAATAATGAGTTTCATTATGATATTTTCATGTATGTGTATCATTGTACTTTGTTCCCTGGCACTATTTAATTGATATTTTCAGACTGCAATTGATTATTGGTAGCCACGAAATCTTGGAAAGTGAAAGTATGCAAGGAGGGATTACTGGGTTCATTTTCATTTTTTCCTCTGAACTTTTCTATTATCACATTTCTCTTTGTTTTATGGTAACTGTTTTATTCATCCCTCTTTCTCTCCCTCTCTATCTTCTATCGTCT
>NC_022017.1:12759208-12778747 GCF_000317375.1 Microtus ochrogaster
TCGTTATGGGTGTTTTACCTGAATGAATGGCTGTGTTTACCCTGTATGTATAGTGCCCACAGAGGCCCCTGGAACTAGCACTATGGCTGGTTTGAGCTGTCATGTAAGTTCTGGGAACCCTGGTCCTCTGCAAGGTAGCCAGTCTGCTGAGTGTCTCTAGTTCCATGCACCTATTCTCTCTGAGTTACTCTGGTTAAAATTTTAAATTCTTTCTCTTTATCCCATCTGTAATCAACTACTTCTCTACCACTCTTGTCCATGCTACTGTCTTGTGGATTTCCTAGATTCTGATCTTCCTTTTCTCGGCACAGCAACCTGAATCATTCATTTTGTTATAAGTCAGGTTATGTCTCTTCTCTTTCAAAGCTTCTCATTCCACTCTGAGTGTCAGCGCATTAGGCCTTATCAGTCTTCTGTTAACTCCTTCTGCTCCGCTGCTGGCCCTTGCTTGTGCTGCTGTAGCCACTTCAGCTTCTTACTCTCCCTTGAAAAGGATTGCCTTGTGGCTTTTGTATTTGCTGTTTCCTCTGGCTGGAATGGTTTCCCCTGGATGTCTGCGTGGCTACATTTCTTATCACAGTCCCTTCTCTGCATTGTTGGTCCGTTCTCAATGAGGCCCATCCTTATGATAGGGTGTGGTGACTTTGAGACCAACCTGGTTTCATGAAGCCCTGTCTCAGAAAAGGGAAAATAGTTTCTCTGTTCCTCGTGTCTCTTTTTTTCTTTGGAGTGGGGAGGTGAGAAGGGGAGGGAGATTGAGAGATTTATATTACATGTTATTATTATTGTTTGTGGTGTTAACCCCAGGCTTCGTTCTACCATGGAACTACAACCCAGTCTTAAAGAGTCAGCTAGTCTTATTTCTGTCTGTCTGTCTTGATCCATTAGAAAATAAGTTCCGGACTGGAGAGATGGCTCAGCGGTTGAGAGCACTGACTGCTCTTCCAGACGTCCTGAGTTCAATTCCCAGCAACCACATGGTGGCTCAAAACCATCTGTAATGAGATGTGGTGCCCTCTTCTGGCCTGCAGGTATACACGCAGACAGAACACTGTATACATAATAAATAAATAAATCTTTAAAAAAAAAAGAAAGAAAGAAAATAAGTTCCATGAGGTCAGAACTTTGTGTCTTGCCATGAATGGTGATATATCTCAATTAAAGGGCTTGGCACATAGCAAGTGGCCACTCCGTAATTGATAATTGTTGAGCAGGGATGGTGATGTATTTACTTCAATGGTGATTGCTTTCTAGCATGGATTATGCTGAGATTTGATATCTCACACTGAAAAAAAAAGTTAAATGAACTGTAAGCTGTTTACAGTTTCATTTTTGTATTATGTGTGTGAATGTTTGCCTGCATGTATCAGTGTACCCATATGTGTGTCTGATGCCTGTGGAGGTCAGAAGATGTTGGGTCCCCTGGTGGTTGGGAACTGCCGTGTGGGAACTGAGACCAGCTGGGTCTTCTGCAAGAGCAGCAAGTACTGAACCATGTCTCTATCCCAGTTTTTCCCCACCCTTCTTTCTTTCAATTGATGCTTTCACAGTGCCTAGAACCAGTAACAACAAAGTAGTATGTATAGTTGAATATGCTACCGTTAACACTCTGTAACCTTTATGGTCGGTCATTCTCCAAGATAGGTGATAATAGTTTTCATTACTGTTTTTTGAGACAGTGTCTCATCTTGTAACACAAGCTGGTCTGCAGCTTCCTGTGTAGTCCAGGCCGACCTTGAATTCTTAATCCTCCTGCTTTAGCCTCTTGAGGGTTGAGATGATAGAATGTGTTACCATACCAGGCTCTAACAACAGCAACAACAATATCAATTTATTAATAATAATAGTTTTGTGAGTTTAGATTAGGAAACAAGTATAGAGAACCTACTTAGCTCAGGCCTCGTGGCTAATAAGAAAATGAGCTTAGTTATGAAATCTAGGTATGATCACAAAACTTTCCTGGGGCCATATTCATTAATTCTCCTGCCCTCCCTCCCTCTCATCTCAACCCATTTCTCCATAAATATTGAGACTTGGCTAAGTAGTTCTGAGTGTTTCCAGAGAACCCAAGTTCAGTTCTCAGAACCACTGGAGGCGGTTTACAACTGCCCCAAGGCGCTAGCTCCAGGGGGGGGGGGTCTGACCTCTCCTGGCTCTGTTTGCATCTTTATTCAGTGCATACCTTTACACAGACAGAGTACATACAAATAAATAAAACGAGATAAAAAAGACTGGTCACATCCTGATGTCCTGGCTGAGCTCAAATTTTCCAACTTCCTGCCTTGGTCTCCAAAGAGCTAGGGTTACAGGTGTGTGCTATCATGCCAGACCATGTCATCTTTTTAAGTTCTTTGTTGATAACCTTTACAACAGTTGAGAAAAATTTATTGTAGATTTTTATTTATTTGTTTTTTTTTTATCAAAAACTTCTTACTGTATATATGTTTGAGGACACACTTTTGGAGGTGAGAACAATCTGAATCTTTGGATAGATGTTCTGTTGGAAACTCTGCCTCAGCCCCCCTTCTCCCTCTCCAAACCCTGCCCCTCAGAAAACCATCCAGATTGTACCTACAGGGTATCTAAGCTCCAGTCCGTAGACCTGCCATGTGATTTCTCTTTCTCCCTCCCCACCTCACTTCAGGGGGGAGTTGAGAGTCACCCAAGAAGTGCTTTGCTCTTTAACCTGGTCTTTTTGATTCTGCTTGATCTGACTTATTGCACTGATGGAGAAACCCACTACTGGGGATCCAAAAATACTTCTCAGTGGGAGTCCATTTTTCTCTTTCTACTCTATGTGTTTGAGGAATCAAACTCTGGTCGTCAGGTTTAGTGACAAGCTATCTTGCCACCCCATACTGTGGATTTTTAATAAAAAAACTCCAATATTGTCATCTGTTTGTTTTTCCTAGAAATGAGAAAGGTAATGTGCTTATCTGCTAACTCTGATTAGTTACTGTGAAATCTGTTGTCAAGTACTTGCTGACAAATACTGTTGTCAAACTTGGGTTGTCCAGAGCCCAGATTATTGTCTTGTGCATCTCAAAGAGCACAGACCTGGAGGTGGTAGGGGGCACAGACTGGGGAAGGAGTGAATGAGAGTACATACGAAGTAGCTTTAGATAAACAAGAACTGATTTTGACAGTTCCTGAGAAGACTTGAGGTGCCAGAAGTGCTCTGAGCAGTTTGGTGCTCTCACTAGAAGTTGGAATGCACTCATTTAACTGGCACTGTCTGGCTATAAATAGGTCTGCGTTGTTTTGAGAAGAAAGCCAAAAACAAACGTTTATTAAGAAAAAAATCTGCAAGCTGGCATGGTGGCATACTTCTGTAATATCAGCACATAATGGTTGAGGCAGGAGAATTTTGAGTTTGAGGCAGCCTGGGCTTGTATAGGGAGACTCTTGTCTCAAAGAAACAGTGGAAGGAAGGAAAGGAGGGAGGTATAGAGGAAGAAGAGAGGGGCATGACAAAGGGTGAGAACGGAAGAGGGGAATACAGTACCCCAGCTGTCTCTGGACTGGGAAAACCAAAAAATAAAAAAATAAAAGCTTGACCAATCCTGACTTTGTCATTTTTCTAAAGCTGGTAAAAAGTAAGAGGTTAGAAAAACTTTGCTTATATTACTGCTCATATAAAAATAGAGTTCATTTCATTATGAAGTGAATAGACCTGGGTTCTGAAGAGGCTTAGTCAGCGGGTGACTCAAACAACCTTTACATAAGATGGTCTCATGTTCAGATCAGTTCCAAAATACATCCTTGACAACTTTCAATTAAAATCCAGGATCTCATCTTGAGATTAAGGAATCTGTCATTAGCTTGTATCGTTTCTGTTCAGATTTTTTTCCCCCCAGAGTAAACCAATCACTATTTAGGAGCAGACCTTTTCAGTCATAGCTTCCAATGAAGTCCTGTTATTCTTAGTCATTCTCTTCCAAGTCCTTTTCCTGTGAATAAAAGATTGAGCTCATACCTTTGCACAAGATCTGGAGAGTATTTTAAGCCTGGCGTGTTGAGACCTGGCAGGCTTGACTAATATGTGGATAGACCAGCACATTAGAACGTTTGTGAAGTTCCAGGCCACAAGCTGTGTTTTAAATGACTATTGGCATGTATAAAATTAATAAGCAGTGAGCAGCACAGACATTCAAAGGCCCTTTGCACTGGTGGCTGACTTTCTTGAGGCTCTCGCTGGCCCCACACACCTTGCTTTAAGCAGTGCCAAAATTGGGGTCAGGAGGGGTTTGCTCCTTTGTGCTCTGCTGCCCTCTGCTTTCAGCAGGGCAAAAGGCTACTACTCTCTAGGTTCTTAAACTCAAGCATTTGGAAAGTTTCTGAAAATAAACTGGATTGGTTACTGTATTTCTAAATGTGACCTCCAATTTCCTGAGAAAAAGCCACTGTACATACCATGCATACTCCACATGCAAAACTTGGAAAGGACCCTGCCTCCGTATGTAACCTATCACTTAATTTATCATCAGATGGTTGGTTCAGTTGGCATGGATGAAGGTGAGTTTTGTTGTCATGCACAAACTGATCAGTTTTCCTGATTTGGTGGTCCATGCCTATCATCCCAACAAGACTGAGGTCAGCCTGCCCTACATGAGACCCTCAACAAACCATTAATAGAAAACAGAAAAACTACTCAGTGCTTTTTAGTGATCTGTTGTAACCTCTGTGACTTACTGTTGGCTTAATAATGTAGCAGTCATAATCATAAAAATAGAGCTGTGCATTATATCGTGACAAACAGAATTGTTTAAATGTACTATGAAAATGAATTCTAGTGTAATTCATTTTGTGAATTTGGGCCAGTTGAAGGCCTTCAGTCAACATGGAGTAGACCCTGAATATGTGCCAGGCCCTGATAAGCCTGGAGCAATAGAGGTGTTTTAAGGATGATCTCTTGCTTGGACAAAATGAGGGAACCTGTGTATAATTAATTTGAATGGCTCTGATAGAGCAGTGGGCAGAACTGTGAGAGCAGGCAGGGGAGAAAAACATTAACTCTAGGGAATTGGAGGGCTTTAGAAAAATTGTTTCAGTTGAATCTAAGGTAATAATAAAAATTGTAAGTCAGAGGCTGGGTAGTGTATTGGTGCACGCCTTTAGTCCCAGCACTTGGGAGGCAGAGGCTGGTGGATCTTTGCGAATTCAAGGCCAGCCTGGTCTACAGAGGGAGTTCCAGGATAGGCTCAAAAGCTACATAGAGAAACCCTAAAGGGGACGATGGTGGTGCACACCTTTAATCCCAGCACTTGGGAGGCAGAGAGTGTGGAGAGAGAGAGAAAGAGAAAGAGAGAGAGAAATCTTGCCTTGGAAAAACCATAAATAAATAAATAAATAAATAAATAAATAAATAAATAAATAAATAAATGAATGAATGAATGAATGGTTGTAAGTCGGGTGTGGTGGTGCCCCCTGGAGGCAGAAGCAGAAGGATCTTTATGAGTTTGAGGCCAGCCTAGTCTACATATTGAATTTCAGGACAACTAGCCTTGATTTTTGTAATTGAATAATATTACAAGATGGCCCCCTGACAGGGCCTTCCATGTCTGGAACCATTTTTTATCGCTTAGTCTGATGTGACTGGTGGGTTGCTCGGCTCCTAGAGGACAGGCAGTGTGTTCTCTTCATTCTGATGTGGTGTTTCACATTGTAGCAACTCCAGAAATACATAGTGGACAGACAGTACCAGCCCCCAAAGTGTCCCAGCTGTGATGGGGAGAATGCCCACAATTCCCTTAAAAGGCAGTGTTTAACTCCCTTGCAAGAGTAATTTTCAGAACTATAGAACCATTGTCATTTGGATGTAAAGGAGTTACTTATTTCACAGGGCCATATGAAGCTTAAATTAGTACATTGAAGCGCATAGACTAGTACCCAGCACACAGGAAGTGCCGTGGTTGCTATTATCCATCATTTAACTCCACCTGAATGGTCTTTTTTGCCATTCAGTCGCTGTCGCTGCTGTGGTATGGAGAGGACAGGAAGGATTTAAGCAGCCATCTAAATGTCCTTTGTGCATTGGAAACACTGCTTATACTGTGTGAATTTTTATTTTTCTGTCCGTGTTAGGGATTGAAGGATATGGTTGGTATGGAATTGAATTTCTGTGAGAATTTTGAGCAAGGTAGTTCTAGGTCTATTTACTCTTCCCTGTCTCCCTGTCTAGTGTGTGTTGGTGTTTTCAGTTATATTCAGGAGGAATACACACTTTTATGGAGATACAGTGACAGTCATGGTGTGTGCAGTGTTGTGTGCTGCATCTGCTGTCTCGGTAAAGTGTGTCAAATAGTTTGATGTGGTGGCCCATTCCTTTGATCCCAGCACTTGGGATTTGAGGCCAGCCTGGTTTACATAGTGGGTTCTAGGAGGGCTACATAGATAGACCCTGTCTCCAAAAAAGTATAAATGATATAAAAGTTTAGTGGTCATGAGCAGATCGAAGGCAGAAGTTCTTGTATTGATTCCTGATGTAAAAACAATTTAAGGTAGGAGTTTAAAATGAAAATGGTAGATTAGACTGAATGGGGGCTTGGTAGCCACTAGACTTCACAGACAGCTGTAAACTTTGTTATGGGTGACAGGCTCTGTCCATTCATCTGTAACACTAGAGTTTGATTTGACACAGCATGCTTATGTTCCTGTCTTAATCACTGAGATTTGAGCAGAAGTATACTACATATGACTTTGGCTCATGTGCCCTGTCTTATATCAGATGCTCACAAAAAAGTTCCAGACAGCAGCTTCATGGGGGTCCCTAAACCTTTTCCTGCATGAACATTTACCATTGTCATTGCTATTCGTGTTTTCTGATTTTCTGTCATGTTAAATTTGGTGAGACCCCCATTTCCAGTCAGTGCAGGGAGGGACTGTTTAACTTAGAGAGCTTAGTGTTCAAAACAGCAGTACTCTTCAGAGTCCCCCAGAGGAACCAGGGAGCTGCTGGTCAATGTCTTCGTGCTTGTGCACTTGGAATAGCATAGACTTTGTTTTTATTGTTTGTTTGTGACAGGAACTTACTACGCAGCTCTGGCTGGCCTGAACTCTCTACATAGACCAGGCTGGTCTCGAACTCACAGAGATCCACTTGCCTCCATCTTCTAAGCTCTGGTGTAGCGTAGGTTTTTAAAAGATTATTTTTTGATTGTGTGTATGGTGTGTGCATGTGTGTTGCATGTGTGTAAAAGGAGCGAGGGGAGGAGGCAAGCATGTTGCGACTGTGTACTTGGCAGGTCAGAGTGCAATCCTGGGTGTCAGCCCTCACCTTCTGCCTTCTGAGTCAGTCTCTCATTGTTTGCTGCTGTGTTGTGTACTTCAAAGTAGCTGGCTCTTGAGAGGTGGTGTGGTGGAAGAATGGGTTCTCCTGTGATGATTTCCATCTCACTGGAGTCTGGAAATTACAGACGTGCACCACCACTTCTGAATTTCTTTAAACATAGATTCTGGGGATCCAAACACCAGGCTTGTGTGACAAGTGCTTTTACTTGCTTAGCCATCATGCCAGCTCCTAATATGCATGTGTAGGGGGTACTCACATGCATGCACACGTGTGTGTGTGTGTGTGTGTGTGTGTGTGTGTGTGAAGAACATAGGACAATTTGTGGGAGTTGTTTCTCTTTTTCCAACATGAAGATCCTTGGGCTTGAACTCAGGTTGTCAGACATTGCAGCCGGTACCTTTACTTGCTGAGCACATCTTGCTAGCTCCTCTGCATAGGCTTAAATAATTTTTTGCTTTATTTTTCCCACTCAGTGTTGGTGCTGAACCCAAGGCCTACCATATGCTAGGCAAGTACCCTATCACTGAGACTGACTTTCTCAGTTACACTGAAAGGGACCTTTAGTACATTGAAACAAGAAAAAGTAGTTGAGGTGCTTCCTGTAGCAGGTGAATCATGGTTTTAAAACTACTGCCTAGGAAGGGAGGAAAAGGGAGATTAAAATTTAACTTCATCGTTGTTTGGTACCTGCCAGTTGGAATTTGACTGGTCACTTGGAAAATTACATTCTTTCTATTGTTTGGTTTTTATATCTGGATGATAATAATTGTTAACTACTTTATGGAAATATTGTGAGAACTAATAAAGAATGTGATTCATTGAGGCATGCTGAGTGTTAGGCACAGCCCTGCCAACTTTCACATGCTCTCTGTTTTGAATTTTGTCATTTTAATTGACAGTCTAGTTTTTTAGATGTAGGTGGATGATGTTGCTGTGAAAATCAGCGTTGAACTTAAATGTAGCCATGCAGGTGAAGCAAGTGTATGTTTATGTTGTTTTGTGTACATCTACTAGCATATTTTATGGAAAAGAAAAGAAAATTTCTCCATGAGATAGATTTTTTTTTTTCTGTTTTTAATTTTCTACACTTGCAACTGCTTTAGCCCAAGGCAAGGGGGAGACTAGGAGGTTTGAAATTAGAGACAGTGTTGTTTTGGGAAGTTGAGACTCTTGACCCAGGGTTTGCTGAAGTTGATGCAGAGGAGGTCAAAGTAGGTTAACATTTTCAGACCTCAAAGTGAGTGTGAAAGCCGGGCGGTGGTGGCTCATTCCTTTAATCCCAGCACTCGGGAGGCAGAGGCAGGCGGATCTCTGTGAGTTCGAGACCAGCCTGGTCTAGAAGAGCTAGTTCCAGGACAGGCTCCAAAACCACAGAGAAACCCTGACTCGAAAAAAAAAAAAAGGTGAGTGTGAATCGGAATTGGGTCTTTTTCTTTCTTCTTTCTTTTTTTTTTTAAATTGTTTTTCAAGACAGGGTTTCTCTGTGTAGCCCTGGCTGTCCTGGAACTCGCTCTGTAGACCAGGCTGACTTTGAACTCAGAGATCCTCCTGTCTCCTGAGTCCTGAGATCAAAGGCATGCATCACACTACCTGGCTGAATCAGGATTGTTTATAGATGTGGTTTTGCTTCATATTAACTGCAAATAGAGTTAATAGAGTATAGGACCTCTGTTTTGGGAAACTTTGGCAAAAGTCCCTGAACCAATGCAAATTTATCTACTCCAAAAATACCAAAACAAAACTTCCCCATTTGGCTGTTGAGATGAACTGAGGGAATTAACTGTTGTCCTTATGCTCGCAAAGAAATGACCACACTTTCTCTTAGAGTAATTATAATTGATTTTCTACCCTTAATTCTCTCTGGAAACCCTTCCTTTGAGGAACTGTGTTTGTGTCCCTCAGCCACAGGCACCTGTGGGATCAGCATAGCTAAGCTCGCTTCTTCGTTGCATGAAATTAACTGCAGCATTCATTCCTCTTGCTGTTCCAGTTAAGATTTCCAATTTTTTGCTTTCCTGCCCTTAAAATGGTAAGCTTCCATTGTAGTTTGAACGAGAGCTATAGAGAATTATCTAGAGACACCACTTGTCCTTTCAAGGGTTGAAATGGGCATGTTTAATATTTTTAGTTTATGAAAGATTTTGTTGTTAGTTCCCTGCCTATTGAATAAAATTCTGTACGTTTCCTTAGCTACTTTCCTATCAGACAGTTCCTCTTATGGCATAGTCAGAGAAGTGATCAGTCATTTTTTCTTTTTGTTTTGACTAGCAAATATCTCTTAACAACTTTATTGAGTTTTTACTATGTCATTTGCTTGATTGAAGTGTGCATTTCAGTATTTTTTAGTAATTTTTGCATTTCAGTAATTTTAGGTAATTTTTGCTTTTGAACACTTTGTTTTTGATATAGGGTTCCATGTTGCTCAGGCTGGCGATAATTTCTCTGTGGTGAAGAAGACTGTGAATTCCTGACCCACCTTTTCACCTCCCCAGTGCTGGGATTGCAAGTGTGTGCACCATCATCACATTTGCTCTTGTAAACACTTTTTTTTGCACTTTTATTGCTCTTTAAAGTTGAGTGTGTGTGTGTGTGTGTGTGCGCGCGCACGCATGGCTATGTGCAGATAAGTTCAGATGCTCACTGATGCCAGAAAAGGCATCAATCAGATAGATACCATGGAACTGGAGTTTTAGGGGCTTGTGAGCTACTGTGTGGTGCTGGAAATTGAACTCAAGTCCTCTAGAAGAGCAGCTGGTGGTGCTCTTAACTACTGAATCATTTCTCAAGCCCCTGTTTACTTATTGTTGTTGCTACGATTATTATTTTTCTTATTTTCTGAGACAGGATCTTATGTAACCCTGCTGAGCTTCTAACTCACTAAGTAGCTGGGATGAGCTTGATTTTGTGATCGTGCTGGGATTGCTATTAGTTCTGGTTTATGCAGTGCTGGGGATGGAACCTTGGACTTTAGGTGCTGAGCTATAGCTCCAGCCCCACTTGAGGTTTTTAAGGGCTCCTGATGTTGTTTTGTCTCTTTAATAGTGATGTCAGTCTCATAATTTAGTAAGTTCATACCTAGCATAATTACTCATTTTAAGAGTACCTCCCTGACAATATATAATCAGCACTATATATAATATAATATAGCAAAATTTATGAACAGCACTATAAATTGATGCTGTGTGATAACTTTTTGATATCTTTTGTGCACAAGTTCCATATAGTTGTCAGAGTAAAAATATCCCTTTTTAGAACAACAGATTAAACTGGATAATGGTGTTTAATATTGATTGTTATATGAAAGGCAGTGTGTAAAATTATAGTTAAAAAATTTTGCCAGACAGTGGTGGCTCACACCTTTATTTATTCCCAGCACTTGGGAAGCGGAGGCAGTTAGATCTCTCTGGGTTCAAGGCTAGCCTGGACTACAGAGTGAGTTCCAGGACAGTGAGGACTACACAGAAATAGTCAAAAAACCAAAAAATATTATTTTTTAAATTTAAGAATAGTTGCAGCAGTGTTGAGATGCACATCTAGTTCATGGGTCATGGAATTTTGCTGATAATCTTTTCATACTTTCTCTCTACTAGAATATTAATATTTTTCACACTTTTCTGCCAAACTTTTTTTTTTAACTTTAAAATCTTCCTGTCTTATGTATGCTCTGGAACAGTACAAGTCTTAGTAGGAGCCTGGAATTCTCTGAACTTAAGCTCTAGTGTAGGAGTTATTAATCTCTTAAAGCCTCAGTATTTTCCTCTGCCTAATTGGAGAATAACAGTACCTAATATGCTTACTGCAAGGATCAAACAGGTATGTGGTCTGTTACCTGTTCTTAAATGAATACAGCTTACCACACAATACTTAGTGAGTTCCCCTTAAATCTGTGCCCCATTATCCATGTATCCATGTGTAGAAACGTCACTTGGAGACTTTGTTCAAGGGAATCATCTTTGAAATTTCTTCCTATGATCTCTATTTGTCCTTTCTTGGTGAGACTTTAATGAAAATAGATTTCTGACTTAATGCTGTGAGTCCGTAGTCTGACCATTTCTTCTGTGTCTGTGTCTCCTGCATGGTGAATGAAAGGAGACTCTGACTGCTCCTAGGTATGGACTGAAGAGGAGGTTTACTGTAGCTACTAGGGAGAGCATAGCCAGAGGCATCATGCTGAATCAGGCTGCTTAAAGAGAAGGGGGATGGGAGGGGAGGAGGGAGAGCAGCATAAGCCAAAATGGCTGGGTTATATAGGGAGGAACAGCTGAGAGGAGCCCAACCCAGCCATGGTCTGGAGAGTTTGGTGGGGGAATATGCTAGCTAGGATGGCTCCATAACAGGTACTGGCAATGCTGAAGAGGCTCAGATAGCTGTTTGTCCTGGGTTTGAGACCTAACACATACCATTTTGAAAATAACGCCTAGGTATTCTCCTGCTATGTAAGAGATGGTAAGAGTCTTTCTCCTCCAGACTGCATGATCTTACTGCATTCTTTAGCATCAAGGCACCAATTACTGTCTTTCATCTCTGTCCTGATTCAGGCTGCAATTTTATTTGTTTGTTTGTTTGGTTGGTCTCCAGAGACAGGGTTTCTCTGTGTATTCCTGACTGTTCTGTTCCTCATTTTATTGATCATGCTGGCCTTGAACTCAGAAATCATCTGCCTCCATCTCTGCCTCTGTCTCCTGAGTGCCTGGACTTGGGTTAAAAGCATGTGCCACCACGCCTGCCACAGGCTGCGATTCTTATAGGCTCTCAGTGGAGATAAGGAAGCATCTCTTAAATTTTCAGTGGTTCTCATGGCTTCAGAGAGTATTTGGGAAAGTATTAAGGGTACTTTAAATTAACTAACTGTGGGTTGGAGATTATAGCTGGCATTTGGTTGTTAAGGATAAAGAATAATAGTCTAAAATATAGACTTATCTCCTTAAAATTATAATAGTATCATAGAAACTTAGCTAGCTTCTTGGTACATGTAGATAACTATCTCTCTAGCCCTGTGGTTAAACTTTAAAATGCAGTTTTTAAAAATACTGATTTATGGGTTGCGGAAATGGCTCAGTAGGCAAGGTGCCTGCTGTGTAAACATGAGGGTCTGAGTTTGGATTTTCAGAACCCATGTAAAAGCTGGGCATAATAGCATGTGCCCGTAACTCTAGTACTGCAGGGTGGAAACAAGCAGATCCCTGGAGCTTGCTGACCAGTCAGTGGAGCTGAAAGTGGTAAGCTTCATGTTCAGTGAAAGACTATCTCAACAAAGTTATACGGTGAAGTGAGAGAAGAAAAATGCCCTATACCGGGCGCTGGTCTCCATAGACGCATGTTTGCACAGACCAGTCCACTTGAACACATGGGCACATACGCAAATATACCACACTCTCAATTAGCAATTAATTTATTTACTGTCGTGGAATAATCTTTTTGTATATTGTGAAGATATGTTGTTCTCGTTGTTTTAATAAAGAGCTAAATGGCCAGTAGCTAGATAGGAAGAGTTTAGGCAGGACTTACTGACAGGGTGGGAGGGTTAGTGTGAAGAGCTGTTCACCAGACATCTCAGGGAAGACGCAAGATGAACACGCCATGTTGAGGAAAGGTACTGAGCCACATGCTAATGTAGACAAGATATATGGGTTACAACTGGAGGGATGACTCTGTGGTTAAGAGCACTGGCTGTTCTTCCAGAAGACTCAGGTTCAATTTCCAGCACCTACATGGCAGTTCACAACTGTCTGTAGCTCCAGATTTGACACCTTCACACCAATGCATATAAAATACAGTGAAATAAATTATTTTTTAAAAAGACATGGGTTAACTTAAGTTGTAAGAGCTAATTAGTAACACGTCTAAGCTATTAGCCAAGCATTTATAATTGATAATAAGTCTCTATGATTATTTGGGAGCGGGCTGATGGGACAAAAATTCCACCTACAATTTTTTTTTTTTTTTTTTCTGAGAGGGGGTTTCTCTGTGTAGCTTTGGAGTCTGTCTTGGAACTCAGTCTGTAGACCAGGCTTGGCCTCGAACTCACAGAGGAAATCCACCTATTTCTGCCTCCCCAGTACTGGGATTAAAGGTATGCACCACCACTGCCTGCCTACAGTTTACTTGTTTTGTGACTGTGGGATTGAACTCAGGGCCTTGCACTTGAATACTCTTCCGCTGATCTGCATTCATTCTGTTTATTTACATATATTTCTGACATTCTAATCTAAACTTTAAAGTATATCTGAATTTCAAATAGTTTTGAATATTTGACCCCTGCCCTGGGCTAAGATACTTCATCTCTTTCTTACTTCTCCATTGACTGTTGCTGCTGCCCTTCTCCTCTTCTTTATAGATTTATTTTCATTTTCTCTACATGAGTGTTTTGTCTGCATGTATGTATGTGCACCATATGTGTGCTTAGTGCCCGCAGTCAAAAGAGGGTATCGGATCCTCTGGAGCTGGAGTTTTACAAATGATTGTGAGCTGCCATATAGGTGCTGGAAATTGAACTCAGGTCCTCTGGAAGAGCAGCCAATGCTCTTAACCACTGAGCCATCCTCCAAACCCACACTTATTACTTCCTATATCCTACCTAATTCTGTTCTCAATTTAGTTGTCTGATGCTTTATTTTAATTATATATATGAATATAATATAATAAAATAATGTATGTACATGTGTAGCCATGGCTGTCCTGGAACTCACTCTGTAGATCAGGCTGGTCTCGAACTCACAGAGATCTGGTTGCCTCTGGCTCCCAAGTACTGTAAAGGCATGTGCCACTGCCACCCGGCTGCTTGATGCTTTAAATATGGACTAGTACTAGTCTTATCATTCACTGACTAGTACTTTATGTTTCCCCCTTTTCCTACTTGGGGTAAAGTACGCATGAAAATTAAAATTTCAGATCTATTTGTTTGAAAAAGATCTTATGGTTTACTGGTTGATCTGGAGCTTACTGTGTAAACTAAGCTGGATTTGAACTCCTATCTCTGCCTCCCAACTGCTGGTACTATAGGCAGTTGCCACTGCATCAAACTCATCTTAATCATTTGCAGGTTATAGTTTTATGGTGTTAATGCATTTATAATGTATAGCTATTATCACTATTCATTTCTGTAAGTCTTTATTTTGGGCTTTTTTTTGAGGAAGACTCTCAGTATAATTATTTCAGGTTGGATTAGAACTCACTAAGTTACTGGTGAGTTATTTCCTTTTTTTTTTGCATTTCTGAAGGGTTAAAACTAAGTTGCTGATGCCTGCTTGCAGTGTGATATCACATACCTAGCTCTGAATTTTTTAGTAAAAATTTAAGATGTAAAAATTAGAGTAGTAATCATTGACCTTGGGTATTGAACACAGAGTGCACCATGGAGCCTTTTGCCTACCAGCATGGAGGCCTAGACAGCCTCCTCATCTTTGTGGTCCTCACAGTCTTGCTGTACTGGTTTTTCATTAGCATATTGCTTGGTTTTATGGATAACTTCTTTCCTTTAGATTGGTAGGAATAGCTCCAGATTTCTTCTTGTGTTTTACTTATTTATGTATCTTGGAGAATGGCTGTGTGGAGACCAGGCTGATTTTGAACTTCTGGACTTGTGAGAATGCCCTCTCAGCTTCCTTAGCAGATAGGATTATGCACATGCGCCATCAAGATTGGATGTTTTTAAAGGATGGGGTAATATATTAAACCACACAGTCTAGAATTCACTATACCTGTTTGGCTATTTATTTATTTATATGAAAGGTGATATAAATAGTATGAAAAAGCGGAGTTGGGAGTGAGGATTGCTGACCCTTACCACTAATTCATTTGGTGGCTTTGGGTCCATTGCCTGTGATCTTTCTGAGCATATGTAATCATTTGCAGTCATTGGATTCAGAATGTGGGGTGGGCAGGTAGCTTTGTTAGTAAACTACTTACTGTATACGGAGGCCTGGCTTCCACCTGCAGCAGCCCCCAAAATTTGGGGTATGAACCAGGTGTGGGGCGCACACTTTTAATACAGGAACACAGAGACTGAGCTGGCAGATCTCTAAGTTCAAGGCCAGCACAGTCTACATATTGAGTTCCAGAATATCCAGGAACACATAGTAAGATCCTGTCTTGAACAAGCAAGCCAGTCTGGGCTTGATGGTGGGCCCATCTCTGTAATTTGGTGCTGGGCAGATTGAGTTGGTGAACTTTAGCTTCAGTGACAGATTCTGTCACAAAAATAAGGTAAAGAGCAATTGAGGAGGACACCTGATTGTCAGCCCTGGCTTTAGTATACATGTGTCCATGCATGAACACATACATAAAATAGAAATTCAGAAATTCTGTCAGTTTTGGACAATATTTTGAGGCAGTGAGAAATTTCTTCCCATCTTCTATAATTTGCATGCTTAGAAGAACACTTTTAGTGTTATAGTTGATTATGCAGATGTAGAATTCCAGAACTACATTTATAAAATTGTCTGGACGTACACAATGTGCAGATGGGAGGTTTTTGTAAACCTCTATTACAGCAGAAGATGTAGGTGATCAGTTTCTCCATGTGTGCTTCAGTGGCCAGCTCTGAAACCACAGTCAGCATTGACAGGTGAAGGTTCTCAATGCCTTCTTCCTCTCCTCTTCCTTTTTCCTCCTGGGTTCAAGACAGGCTTTCCCTGTGTAGCTTTGACCATCCTGGAACTTGCTCTGTAGACCAGGCTGGCCTCAAACTCACAGAGATCTTTCTACCTCTGCCTCCCAAGAGCTGGGATTAAAGGTGTAAAACACCACCACTTGGCGGTTTTTCATCTTCTTAAAGGAAGAAATTCAGTCGCGAGACACATCTTATTTAGCAGAGCAAAACAAACAAACAAACAAACAAACAAACCCAAAATGGGCAGTTCAGAAGAGGCTGGAGTGGACAGACCCAAAGACTAAGGGGTAGAAGTCATTGCATTGTTGATTTTAAAGATCTTTTGTGGCTATTTATGTTGGGAGTGCCATATCTGTTGGGTAAGGTGAATCTTTTTCCCTCTGTGCTGGAAATCATGGTAGACTGGCTATTTTCTTCAAGGTCATTTCTTCCCATGATCATCTTGAAAAGCCCTCAAGGTATCAGAACCACAATACAGATGATATTCTAGTGGAGCTGGGAGGTCTTTAGAGAATGCAGACCCTTCATTAGTGTGCAGGTGTAGCAATGGGGAGAGTCTTTGCTTATGCCTGTGTTTCTGATACCATGGCTGGAACCTTAACTGTATCCTCAAAGATGTTTAACAACAAAGTATCATTCTTATGGTCAGGAGATAGAACCAACCAAGATAAAACCGCAGAGCCCTTGACTCCTTGGTATCTACCTATATGACTAACAGGAAACACTGAGAAGATTCAGTACAGTGCTCCATGGTTACCTCATGACTAACTTCTTGCCTACTGCTCCAGTATCATGCTTTACCTAGAGAATCTTTTGGGCTGTCTTGTAATGCTTCCCTTGAATTGGAAGGTCAACTCCTTGCAATATTCTTTTTCTCTATCTTTTGTACCTTGTGTTGTGTGTTTAATTAGAGTTGTACTGTGGGTTGTTGTTTTGAGGGTTGGAAGTCTTCCTCTTTCATTTCAGGCAGTTTTTACAAGGAAGTACAGCACCAAGAAAGATAAAGTTTCCAAAATTGTGGCTGCTTTGTTTGTGAGCTGGCCCCTGAACCGCATTAGAAAGTTACGGTTTCATTATCACACATGTGTTTCTTACTAAACTGTAGCTTTTGTTTCTGAAGTGCTTGAGGGCTGTTCCATCACTATATTTGTCTTCAAGTAACCAGGAGCCTATCATAAAAGATTACTGGGCAGTGGTGGCACAGGCCTTTAATCCCAGCACTTGGGAGGCAGAGGCAGGCAGATTCTGAGTTCGAGGTCTGCCAGATGTACAGAGCAAATTCCAGGACAGGCTCCAAAGCTACAGAGAAACCCTGTCTTGAAAAACCAAAACCAAAACCAAAACAAAAAAAACAAAAAAACCCCCCAAAACTACCTGGTAAGGTGTGGGGATGTAGCTCATAGAATGCGTGGCTAGCATTCAAAGGACCCTGAGTGTGATCTCCAGTACTGGAAAATAAACAGAAATAAAACAATAATGACAAAATCCACAACTACCAGTAGAGAACTACCATACGAGTATATTTATGTTAAAGTACCTGGACATTGAGAATTGAGTGCCTCATTCACATAAATTAGCTGAAAGTCCAATAAGCAGTATGCATGTCTTGCATTTAAATGTCGTCTCAGAAGTTTGTTTTCTATAGCTCCATATGGAGAAGTTAAGTTCCACCAATACTTACTGAGCACTTGAGCATTTTCTGTGTGTAAGACGCTGCACTACATGGTCAGCAGCACAGTGGGGAAGTGAGTTGGCATTTACTGAACACATATTGAATTTCAGATAGCCTAATTTATTTTTACCTAACCATCTCGTTTAATCCAAGTAGTAACCGTGCTTAGCCAGATATTATCTCATTTTATAGCACAGGAAACAGACATTGAAGTTAAGTTTTTAATCTAAACAGCAGCTCTGGAATTTGAAGCTAATTCTGCCTGACAAGCAGCCTGTGCTCTTTCCTGACACACTGTGTCGCTCTATGTATAAATATGACGTATTCCTTGTTTCAGGAGTTTAGAGTTTAGTCTAGGGGTTCCCAGAGATGTATCTGAAAAGTCTGTAATTCACTTTCAAAAAGCCATAAGTTCAAACTTATTTTTTATAATAAATAACAATTAGGTGCTATTTTATTGATGATGCCAAAGCTGTAATGGTAAGATTCTGGCACCGTAGAATAGATTCATGGAGGGCACCATACTAGACTCCAGTTATTGTAATTTTTGCCACTATGTACTGAGAGGAAAAAAATGCCCCTTGGTGCTGCAGTTAAGATACGTAAGTAAGCTGAGCAGTGGTGACCTGCGCTGTTAATCCCAGCACCTGGGAGGCAGAGGCAGGCTGATCACTGTGAGCTTGAGGCCAGCCTGGTCTACAGAGTGAGTTTCAGGACAGGCAGGGCTACGAAAGGAAATCCTGTGTTAAAAAACCAAACCAGACTAAACCGAACCAGATCAAAAAACAAATAAGTCAGAACCCAACGTGTACATCTTTTTTTTTTTTTTTTTCAATGATGAAAGTCACATAGTACAAAACTTGCCTTCCTAATGTGTATACTTCTTTGGCTCTTGTGTAGTCAGTAATCATTACCGTCAAGTATAGATTGTTCTTATTACCTCAAGAATAGCCTCCATACCCGTCTGCATGACTCTGGCGCTCATCTCTTTCCTGTCTGGATTTACGAATCCCAGACATTCCATATAAGCCCAATGACACAGTGTGTGCACTTTGTGTCTTGATTCTTTTATTTGAGATCATTACTTACAAGGTTCCTCTATGCTGTAGCAAATACAAATGCTTCTCTCTCTCTCTCTCTCTCTCTCTCTCTCTCTCTCTCTCTCTCTCTCTCTCTCTTTCTTTCTTTGCATTTTAAGGGCTGGGCATGTGGCATAGGCCTTTGGTCCCAGTGCTTGGGAAGCAGAGGCAGTGAGATCTCTGTGAGTTCGAGTTCCAGGCCAGCCAGGGATTCATATTGAAAGCCTGTCTCAAACAAATAGCCCAACATTATCTATCTATTTATTTTTATTTTTTAACATAATATTTTATTGCTTCTTTGGGAATTTTACATCATGTACCCCAGTCCCACTCATTTTCCAGTCCTTCCATGTCTGCCTTCTACCTTTGTAGCTTCCCCCAAAAGGAAAATAAAACAAAACTCACTTTATTCCTCCCTCTTGCCCTCCTTTCCATCACATAGTCATTCATCACAGTGCCATTAGGAGCTGAAGTGAGTCTCGCAGTGTGTCCTTTTGTCCAAACAGCTTTACTTGCAGATGTTCATTGCAGGGAGTCACTGGTCTGGTTTGAGGCTTCTGGCTTTTGCTACATCATCAATACTGGACTCTCACCAAGACTCCTCTCTAATATCCTGCTGTTGCCCCACGTCATGGAGGTCCTTTGGCTTGGTTCTGTAAGACTTGCCCCTTCAGCCACTGTAGCAGGTCATAGATGGGGTAGATATTGGGGTGGGTCAAGTAAAAGCCCTGGATGTGGGTCTGGATGATAGGTGAGCTGGTTAGCTCAGGCCTCCACCTGGACTCCCCCACTCCAGCCCAGGTGAGGGGCAGGGCCAGCTCTCCTGCTCCTACACCACCAGAACCAGCTCTTCTGCTCCTGTGCCACCAGAGCCAGCTCTCCTGCT
>NC_022017.1:12779642-12780846 GCF_000317375.1 Microtus ochrogaster
AGAGACAAAATTTATAAACTGTGCAGTTCCACACACTTAAAATATACAATTTAATGCTTACTAGTTTATAGACATGTATAACCACCACTACAGTTGGTTTTAATCGTTTCATAATGAACTGTGCTATTTCCCTTCCACGGTCAATCCCCAGCTACATCCCTTCCCCTAAATAAAAGGCCACTTTCTATTTTCATTTCTGTGTTTCCTTGTTTTGAACTTTCCCATGATTGGGATTGTTTTAGGCTTTCTGTTGCTGTGAAGAGACCCTATAACCATGGCAACTCTTAGAAAGAGTTTTAAAATTGGGGATTAGTCCATTATCATCATGGTGGGACTGGGCAGCATGCAGGCAGACATAGTGCTGGAGAAGGAGCTGAGAGTCCTACATCTTGATCCTCAGGAAGTCAACTCTGACATTGAGCATAGGAGACCTCAAAGTCCTCCCCCATGTCACACACTTCCTCCAACAAGGCCATATCTACTCCAACAAAGTCATGCTCCTAATAGTGCCATTTCCTATGGACTTATAGGGGCCAATTACATTCAAACCACCACAGAGATTACAGTATATAAACCTTAATTTCTTTACACCCTTTACCTATATATCTGACTTTGGCATTTGTAGTGGGTGTGAAGTAGTATGCCATTGTGGTTTTGTTACATATTCCCTACTGACTAATTAGATGATCTTTTGATGTGATTATTGTTCATTTGTATGCTTTCTTTAAAATCTGTCTTCAAATCATATATTTATTCTAAACTTGTTTTTAAAAAATTCTTAAATGTTAAGATTTCCTTATATATGATCTTAAATATTTACAAAGTGATTATTTGTAAATAGTTTCTCTCTGTGGATATTTTCCACCTCTGTGGAGCTATGACTGGCCTCAAACTCTTTACACAATGAACTTGTGGGGCAGCTTAGCCTCCCAGATGCTGAGATTATAGGCCTTGTCACTACACTTGTTGTTGTCCCTTGATATTGTCAACGACGGGTTAGCTTTAAAGAATGTCAGCTTTTGAATTTTGATGTAGTCCAGTTTATTTCTTGGAGAGAGAGAGTGTGTGTTATGTGGGAGTCAGAGGGTGTGTGTGTGTTATGTGGGAGTCAGTGTGTGTGTGTGTGTGTGTGTGTGTGTGTGTGTGTGTATGTATGTATGTATGTATGTATGTGTGTGTGTGTTATGTGGGAGTCAGAGGGTGA
>NC_022017.1:12780946-12791693 GCF_000317375.1 Microtus ochrogaster
TGTTATGTGGGAGTCAGAGGGTGTGTGTGTGTGTATGTGTGTGTTATGTGGGAGTCAGTGTGTGTGTGTGTGTGTTATGTGGGAGTCAGAGGGTGACTTCTGTTCATTCCTTTTGCCATATGGATGCCAGGGATTGAACTCCAGTCCTCAGGCTTTATAGCATGGGCCTTTACCTTCTGAGTCTTCTTCTGGCCCCACTTTCTTTTTTAAATCTTTATAAAGTGTCATATTGAGGAGACTTGCCTAATTGAAGGTCATGAAGGTCACTGTTGGGTTGGTAGCATTTTTATATGTTGTTTTACATTTAGGCCTTTGATGCATTAAACTCCTGTTTGTTTATAACACAAAGTGCTTTGTATGGATCCGTTTTCCCTGGCATCTTACATTGACCAGTAGAGTCCACCTGCCCAGTATCTGCTTGGTACTTTCTCTACCCCCTGACTGGTTTTGGTGTAAATTATTTGTCAGTGTGATCGTTCCAGTTGGAACTGGGGTCTTGAGGTTTGTTCTGAATCTAGGGGAGCACTTCTAGCTGCCTCTCCTGCTTCTCGCTGCTGAGCTGGCCACCCTGTGGTCTAGATTGTTGTTTCTAAGTAAGAGGAACAGTTTGCCGAGATGCCTTCAGGCTTGAGTCCCTGATTTGTTTAAATAAAAACAGTTCCTTTGTGAGGAACTTGGGAGCTTCCTTGTGGACATCCTCTGCTCTTGGACAGATCTCTGAGTCTGCCTTTTGGTCTTCTTAATTTGCCTTAGATTGTGGAAATGTTGCCCAGTGATGGAGCTGGGAGACTGTAACTGGGGCCCAGCCTTTTGCTACTCTTGGTGCTTGGATGGGGCCTCTGTACTAAGGTGTTCCTAGGCTCCTGATCCCACTTACTAGGACTCTAACTTCTTCACCTTGAAGTGTAGGAAATGAGAAGCACTAGTGAGCACACTCTCTGGTGTTTGATTTGAGCTAGGACTCAGCTGAGCTCTTTCCAGTGGAGGTGGGGTATGAGCTGAGGAGAGGGAGTCTTGACTCATGCTTACTGCTAAATGTTAGTCTTCCTTGAGGAACTCCTCTCATTTGCAGTCTTTCCTGAAGAGCATTTTTTAAAAAAATATTTATTTTTTATGTTCATTGGTATTTTGCCTGTATATACATCAGTGTGAGGGTGTCAGATCTCCTGGAGTTGGGGTTACAGACAGTTGTGAGTCCTCTGGAAGAGCACATCTCTTAACTACTGAGCCATCTCTCCAGCCCCCCCGCCCCAGAGCATTTGTGGTACTTTTATTTTTTTTTAAATTTATTTATTTATTAAGGATTTCTGCCTCCTCCCCGCCACTGCCTCCCATTTCTCTAGTCCCCCTCCCTCATCAGCTCAAAGAGCAATCAGGGTTCCCTGACCTGTGGGAAGTCCAAGGACCGCCCACGTCCATCCAGGTCTAGTAAGGTGAGCATCCAAACTGCCTAGGCTCCCCCAAAGTCAGTACGTGCAGTAGGATCCTTTTCCTAGGCAGCTTCCCCTGGCTTTGCTTGTATTTCTGGGGTGTATGTCAGTATCTGTTGTTGAAATCATGGACGTAGGATTCTGATAGTATAATACCCAGGTTAGGATTATCTTTTTGAGGCAGTATTTTTCTGCACTGTTCAAGCTGACTTGTAAGTTGATAATATCCCATTGTAAGACTGGTTTTCAAATCAGAACCCATCTGCCTCAGCCTCCAGGCCTGTGCCACCATGCCTGGTGCTATAATACCAGTTCAGTTTCAGTAGCATCCAGTTTCCCTTCCGTATAGCTCTGTGTCTCCTTCTTGTGTTGAGAGGGTTGAAAACGACACTTTACACATTGTGTGCTTGTTAGCATAGGTTTTGTGCTGGTTATTTTAAATACGACAGAAGAAAAACAAATTAACTTATGCTGCTTTCTGTGTTCACTCCTGTGATTAATTTCTCAGTGCTTTCATTGCTGTTCTTGTGTGTGCATTTGAATTGCTCTCCAGTTCTTTTTTCTTTTTTTTTTCCAGTTCTTTTTTCTTTTAGCCCGCAGGACTCATAGCATGTCTCGTCAGTCAGGTCTGTGCTGAAAGGTAGTTTGGATAGAATTGTTGACGGTGGTGTCTTGTCCTCCGCCTCTGGTGTCCACTGCACAGTTGGCTCTTCTCTTTGTGGAGGAGCCTTGCACATCATGACTTTATTTCTTCTTGTTGCTCTCTAGTTCTTCTTTCTGTCATGTGATGGTGGAGTGTCTAGGTGCGACTCTCTTATACATACTTGGAGTTCTTTGAACTTCTTAAATGTATGGGTTAATATTTTTCATCAAAATAGACAGGTTTTCAGGTATTGTTTCTTCAAATGTCCTCTCTCCTTTGTCCCCTCTCTCTCTGAGACCCCCTCATGTAACAGCAAAGTGATAGTACCCCGTAGGTCTCTGAGGGACAGAGTTGGACATGCTCATGGATGAGTTCTTGGTTATTATAGGTGTCCATTTCCATCCTCTAAACTGAAAGGGCTGCTCAGCCTCTTCTCACTCAGTCCTTAGAGCTTATTGGCCATAGTGTCGTCTTATGACTACAGCTAGTTTTAGGGAGGCTGGGACTTGTAGCCATTAAATAAGCTAAGATTATCCCTAGCTTGGACTTTTTGTTACTAGGACCTGGAGTTTGGGGGCTAATGGGAAATTTGGCTTTTGATTCCTGTCTATCCCTTTAGTTCTAATATTTGCCAATTTTTAAAAAAACATGTTATTCATTTATTATACATACATGCAATTAAGAATACTAAAATAAAAGATTAACTTAGACAAATTTTGACTGAAAAAGTAAGGTAATGTGACTTTAAACCTAAGTTTGTTTTTCTCTTATATAAAAGAAGGGAAGAGATAACACAGGGTTCTGATGCTCCAGTGTGTCAGTCAGGAAACCAGTTCATCCTTGCCCTTGTTCTCAAGTTACGACTTCTCTATAGCTTAACATGGCTGCTCTCCCTCCAGCCTCATCAGTGTTTTGGCCAGAAAGGAAGAATGTAGTTCAGTAGTGTAACACCCAGTTTCTGGAAATCATAGCCAGAACTTTTGTTCATGTCTGTTGAATGGAACTTGGTCCGATGGCTATGCATAATTGCAAGGACTAGGAAGTCATCTTCACTCTGGCACCAGAAAGAAGTGGACTATATTAGGCAACAATCTCTACTGCCTGCCACAAGGACCTAGCTGTTGTCTCCTCCCGCCACCCCCCCACTTCTTGTTTCTTTTTAAAAGTTGTAAATTATTTTATAGGCTTATTTATTTATAAGACAGAATCTCACTATGTAGACCAGGCTGGCCTTAGAGACACAGAGATTGTCCTGCTGCTGGGCTGCCTCCTGAGTGCTGGGATTAAAGGTGTTCTCTTGTATCCTGTTTCTTACCCCAATGGTGCTGGCAATGGGATGGGATCTAGGTCTTCTTTGGTAATAGGCTAGTGGACAGTGCACACCAGCCTCTCTTGCTGCTTACCAGCAGTCTCTAATACTAGAAATAGTCACAGTTCCCGTTCCATTTTCATGTGACATCCACGTTGCCACATTCAAAAGGTTCTTTTTTAGATGTGAATCACCATTGTGCTTCCCTTTTCCTTGATCAGCTTCGAACCTTTTCATTTTAAGATACACCACCAGTAAAGTATTTGGCCCGTCATGGGCTGGTGTCTGTGTACCCATTTCTGCTCGTTATCTACACTATGCTTACTGCTTGCACAGGTGACTTCAAAATAATTACTGTCAGTCAGGTGGTAGTGGTGCACCCCTTTAATCCCAGCAGTCGGGAGGCAGAGGCAGGCGGTTTTCTGTGAGTTCAAGGCCAACCTGGTCTACAGAGTGAGTTGCAGGACAACTAGGACTGTTTCACAGCTCACCCTGTCTTGAAAAGCCAAAAAAATGAAAACAAAAAGCCAACTTTCTGTTGACTGATGGTAATGGGTTTTTACCATTTTATGAGACTTTACAGTAATTGCATTCAAGGACTGCGGAGTGTAGCTTAGTTAATTGGAAGAATGCTGGCCTAGCATGCTTAGGATTATGGATTTGACTCCCAGCAGAGGAAAAACAAAAGGTAATAGTAATAATCGCTGTTAGCACATGCCTTTAGTCCTAGCACATGGGAGGCAGAGGCAGGTGGATCTCTGAGTTTGGGGCCACCCTCATTGACAGAGTGAGTTCTAGGACAGCCAGGGAAACACAGAGAAACCCTGTTTCCAAAAAAACAAAAACAAAACAAATTGCTGTTACATAAGGCCATAATGTAGAAAGTTTCACAGTGCTATGATAGCACTTTTGGTAAACTTACAGACAAATGCTGATTAATTATGGGAGTGCAGTCTGAGAGCTGTTACCAGTAGGTGGTTTTGTCACTGAGCAACATATAGAGTGTGATTACAGAAACTAAGGTGGCTAGGACAAGCAGCAGCATCTTAGGAGACACCATCATATGTGTGGTCTGTTCTGTTGTTGACCAAACGTTATGTTTCACATGACTGTTTTCTTCATTTGGATAATTAAAGTCTTTCCCTTTGCTTCTCTCTCTGTTTGAGGCTTTAGATGCAGCTATGTAAAGTCATACCAGTGACATTTACTCTGCCAGGGATTCTCAGCAACCGTTTCAGAATACTTACTAAGAGTGATACTTTTAGAGAGAGAAAGCAAATGTGCACTCATGTCATAGCATGCTATGGAGGTCAGGTGACAATTTTGGATTGTCGGTTCTCCTAACACTAAGGGATCTGGTATGAGTTTAGGTTGTGAGGATGGGTGGTAAGCACCCTTACTTGTGGAGCTATCTCACTGGTCCGGAGTGGTACTGTCTCCAGCAGGAAGTAGCCAGAGGAGAGGAGCAATGAGTCATGGCTTAGGAGCGGTTTTTATTCATTATGTTTCCAGAGGTTCTGTGCTGTTGAAAGGCTTTTAATAAGCATAAGATACTGAAAATGAAGGTGACTTGTATAGCCATTGCTTTTGTATCATAACCTATATTACCAGAGTATATTATTTTAATGAATAAGCTAATTTTGGTCCAGGGAGATAGCCCAGTAGGTAAAGGTGCCTGTCTCCAAGCTAGATGACCAGAATTTGATCCTAGTGACCAACATGATGGAAGGAAAGAATGGACTCCTTTTGTATGAATTCTCTTCTGATCATTACACGCATGTGTGCACGTGCATGCGAGTGCACACACACACACATTAAAATAAACTGGTGTGGGGCCATTGAGATGGCTTAGTGGGTAAAAGGCTCTAGCCGACTGGCTGCCAAGTATGGTATGAGTTTAGTGTCCAGAACCCACATGGTAGAAAGAGAACCAACTTCCAAACGTTGTTCTCTGACTCCACCACACATGTGCCATGGCATCTGTGCACCCACCTACCTCCACACACAACAGTGACTCATTTTTAAAGGTAGTTTCTACAATTAAAATGTAGTGACAAGAATAATTCATGAACATCCTGCCATCGCCTGCTTGTTTTAGCTCTAATGCTGCAGTACAGTGTACATTGTCCTGACTGTCCTTCTCTCCATGGGACAACCTCGGGTGCTAAGCTGCTCTAGGGCTGACTTCAGTTGGTGATCCCCAGATACTGCACAGCCATAGGTGCTCCTCTCTCATATTTGGATGTTCCTTCAAAACTTCAGCAGCTTCGTCCTTTTTATGGTAAGATAGTTCATTCAAAGTTCTTGTAAATGTTAGATTGAGAATTTAGGAAACCGCTTGTGGTTTCTTTTGTAAGGCAGAAGCATGTTCTTGTCCTACTGGGAAGAAGCTCGTTGGAAAACTGAAAAAAGAGGCTGCTGGCCCTGGACGTTCAGGTTCTTGTTAAATGCTCCACTGTAGTGGGAAACAAAGTGTAGTGCTGTACAGGCCTTCCTTCCTGTGCCAGAGGTTTGTCTCAACAGGTTGCCCATTCCAAAGTTACTCTTTAAAAAAAAAAATAGCTAGTCTCATTCATGTGATTCCCATCTGAACGGATTGCTATGGCAGATTGTGTATACTGCAGATTTTTCTGGGGGTTGGCCACATTTCAACTTATGCTAGTTTATTGGTACATAGAGATTTAGTGAAGACTGAAAGTGACTAAAAATTCCAATCCTGAAGGCTTTCTCATAATAGAGCACATTCATTAGGTGAATACACAGAATCTGATACAGAGCAAGGGTGTGTCAAAGTGTCTATGCCTTCATCTCTTATAAAAGAAATCTCTTAAAACACAGTGGAAGGGAGCTGGAGAAGTGGCTCAGAGGTTGAGCATTGCCTACACTTCCAGAGGTCCTGAGTTCAATTCCCACCAACCACATGGTAGCTCACAACCACCTGTAATAAGATCTAGTGCCCTCTTCTGGCCTGTAGAGACAGATGTAGGCAGAACACTGCAGACATAATAAATAAATAAATAAACAAACAAACAAACAAATCAATCAATCAATCTTAAACAAAAACAAAACCCAAAAAACTCACAATGGAATCCCACATTTAAAAATTGAAGAATTTGCCGGGCAGTGGTGGTGCATGCCTTTAATCCCAGCTCTTGGGAGACAGAGGCAAGTGGATATATGTGAATTAGGACAGCCTGGTTTACAGACTGAGTGCCAGGATAGGCACCAAAGCTACACAGAGAAACACTGCCTTGAAAAACCAAAAAAAAAAAAAAAAAAAAAAAACTTAAGCACCACAAAAGAGGGATTGCTTGTGAATCATAGGAAGCATACCTGTGATGTTTGTGGGGATGAATAAAGTTCAAAGAATGTGATGAGGTCATCTGCTGAAAATAGTGCTTTAGCTTTCAAGCATTTATTTGCAGAGGAGATGTGGTTTAAGGTAAATTGTGAAATTTCTCTTAAAGGCTTTCAACAAAACACGACCTGTGGTTAATATTTTTATACTTTTCAGAACACTTTCTTGTTAGACTTTTCATGATAACAAGATAGATAATAGTATCACCAAACATGGTGATATAACTTATGCAGGTCACACATCAGAGCTGAGCATTTGTTGTCATTTGGGGACAGGCTAAATAGTCAAAGTCAGAAGCAGGCTAAAGTAAGCGGTCATTCTTTGTGTAGCTGTCAAAGTGTTTTTAAAGGGCAGATCAGACCTGGCAGTCTGTTTCTGAGAACCTCCCCTGTCCACCCAAGTCTCTTGCAGCTCCTCCCACCTCACTGCCCCCAGTTTGCATTTGCTGCTCCTCCACTGTCTGTCTCTTACCGCACGTTTGTGTGGTAAGTAGAGACGTAGGTTCTGAAACTGATTGTGCAGGGTCAAGTAGCTTAACCTTTCAGCGCCTAGTTCCAAGTTTAAAACTGGGTACTATGAGTAAATGACTTACTATTGTCCAGTTTGAGTACAGACAGGTAGAGTGCCTGTCAGTTAAGTAGACCTCAATCTAAATTAGCCATCTGCCCCCAGACACATAACATTTATAGTTACCTATATATAGTTATAGACATATAACATTTATAGTATAGATGTTTACTTTTATTTTTTTATTTTGAGATAGGGTAGTTTTGTTTTTTAAAGATTGACTGATTTATTATGTATACAGTGTTCTGTTTGCATGTATGCCTGCAGGCCAGAAGAGGGCACCAGATCTCATTACAGATGGTTGTGAGCCATGTGGTATCTGGGAATTGAACTCAGGACCTCTGGAAGAACAGTTAGTGCTCTTAACCTCTGAGCCATCTCTCCAGCCATTGTTTTGTTTTTCAAGATGGGATTTCTCTGTGTTACAGTCAGAGCTGTCCTTGAACTCAGTCTACAGACCAGACTGACCTTGAAGTCACAGAGGTCCACCTGCCTCTGCCTCCTGAGTGCTGGGATTAAAAGAATGCAGCACTGTGCCTGGCGAGACAGGGTCTTACTATGTAGCTTGGCTGGCCTAAGACCTGCTATGTAGACCAGGCTGGCCTCAACTCTTAGAGATCTGTCTGCCTCTGCCTCCCAAGTGTTGGGGTGAATGGTGTGCCTTTTTTTTTTTTAACTCGCCTACTATAATGTAAGCTTCAGCACAGCAGAGAAATTTTGTCTGTTGAACTTCAGTGCCTAAAACAGTGCTTGGTGGTGAGAGTCAGGTCTATACCAAAAGGTCTTTAAGACTGGGTTGCTCAGGCAAGGGAGGATGTTGCCTTGCCTACTAACCCCTCTAGATTGTGCTGTGAACTGTGATGCCTGGAAGGACTTGGATGGGAGTGAGGCAGAGGAACAGTCGGTAAGAAGGGATTGAGCGTGGAGACGAAGTACATAGTTAACTTCTCTTCTGTTTTTATTTATTTCTGTTGCTTCCAGCTGGTGAGTTTATGCCCCTTATATAAGCCCTGAAGCTTACTTGTGTGTTTAAGTTTGGGGACAGCTGGCTGCTCCTCAGCATTATAAAGTTACAGCTTTATTACCCTTCTAAAATAGTAGGAATAGACAGTGTTGATATGTAATTAGATACTTGACTGTGTATGATAATTTACGGGTCTCGGGGATGGCCTAAAAGCCTAAAGTATGCAATTGGAGGTTGGGAATCCCTGAGTTTTTAACTGAGCCTACTTTGATAGCGTTTTCACTCCCTTAGCCATTCTGTTCCAAATTTATGAACTAATTAACATTAACCTAAATATCCCCTCTGCAGTTTTATATCTTGATTTATTCTTAAAGCCTTGCTACTTTTTTGTTGCTCTCTTCTGTTTCTTTTCTTTTAAGGTTATTCTTTTTTTAAAAAAATTACTTATATACACGCTTTTGTGAGTTTACGTGCTCCATGTGCATACAGGTGCCCATGGAAACCCTCTTGGGTTCCCTGGAACTAGACTTAGAGAACTTGTGCTTTGCCCAAGGTGGAACCAAACCCTAGGTTCTCTGTAAGAGCAGTAAGCATTCTTAATTGCTGAGCCATCTCTCCAGCTACTCTCTTCTGTTCTTGTACTCGCTATAATTTCTCTTGTACTGCCTTCATTTCCATGTTTTCCTATTCTCATACTTAAAGGACACTCAAATGTCATTTTTATAACTTGGTCTTGGACCCTGGACTCAATGTGCAAATCAGTTTTATTTCCTCAGATAAAATTCTCCCTATCTTCTTTTTTCTTTTAACAAGATTACCTGAGTTCTAGGAACATAGATGTGTGCTGCCACACCTAGCTTTTGAGATCTTTGACACTTCCTTCTATTTCATCTCTTGCAATCAAATATATACACATCATTTCCCATAAGAGGCATCTCTTGTTAACTCAACATTAATTCAATAGGTTTGAGCTGCTGCTCTCTTCAGAGAACACTGTGTCAGTTTCCTTCTATATTACTACTTGAGTTCAAGATCTCAATATACATTATGTGTTTTATCTTAAGTATAATTTTTCTTTCCTCCTAATTCGTTTTTTCCATACTAATTCTCAGATGTGCCAAATCTCTTAAACATGGGTAATATCACTTTTATCTTTATAAGGCTAGAGACTTAGTTTTCTGTTCCATATACATCTTATAATACTTTTGTGCTTGAGCATGTGGTTTGCCAAACCAGATTTCTGATTTAGGCTATCCCTTGCCTATATTCCTGTCTATTTCTCTTCATGTCCTTTCTCCTGGAAGAGTATAAGCTTCCTGAGGGCAGGAATTTTATCTTCTTTGCTCTAAACTCTAAGATCTTTTACAGTTCCTGGCAGGTAGTGTACTCAATAAACATTTATTGAAGAATCATGAGGGTTGGGATTACAGGTGTGTGCAATCGTGCTAAGCTGTTATTCCTGTATTGCTTGTTTTTCATGATTTCCAAGATAAAGTCAGTTTCTTGACCATCTATCTCTAGAAGTCCTTAGTAGTCAAAGGATGGATAGGGTTAGAAGTGACAGGGTGTGAGCAGTTGAGACTTTTTCCTCATCTTCTTTGTGACCAGAGACACTCTCCAGTAAGCTTCCACAAAATATTTAAGCTCATTTGCATCCTTCATGTCAGATTTTTATACATATGAGATTTTATACACATTTTATACATTTATACTGATTTTATACACATGCACAAACATCTGTTTAGACACAGTTTTCTGGAGTGATGTACCGTCTCTTAAAAATAAAAGCGTAAGTCTAATTGATTAAAAATTTTCATGCAGAAAATTTAATAATCAAAAGAATTGTTCCATCCTCAGAAGAACGATAGCCTTTGGTTGTATGAAACCAACATTGTCATTGGACATACAAACTCTACTCATCTCGTATTGTGTTTGGAGTTATCAGCTGTCTCCCCCAGCTCTTACATTCTCTGACACATTTTGTGCTGTTGCTTCTGGGTACATACATTGCTTGGGAGAGATAGACAGAAGGCGTGCAGCCTGAAAGGGGGTGGGGTTGGGTAGGGAAAGATGAAGTGGAATCAAGATAGGGAACAGATGGGTTGTGGGAGATGACCCTGCCCCCATGTTGTTTTTGTTCTAGCTGCTGCTGATCATGCATGAAGCAGCAGACCAGAAAATAGTCTGGGATTCAGTAGATTTATAAACTTTCAACATTGAAACATTCAATCTAGGGATGCTTAGGAACTAACAGGGACACTTGATCTGTATTGATGGCTCCTATACAATTTTTGGTGTTGTCTCTAGATAGTCATACTGTACTGGGATTTTCTGTACATGTGGTATTGGCCTATTTGAAAATGAGTAGAGGTTAATGTATTTTCTAGAGACACAAATTCATGTGTGTGTGTATGTATGTATGTATGTATGTATGTATGTATTTTCTAGAGACACAAATTCATGTATGTATGTATGT
>NC_022017.1:12791793-12795718 GCF_000317375.1 Microtus ochrogaster
TGTGTGTGTGTATTTTCCCCCCAAGACGGGTTTTCTGTACCCCTGGCTGTCCTGGAACTCGATCTATCAACCAGGCTGTCCTAGAACTCAGAGATCTTCCTGCCTCTGCCCCCCAAGGCCTGGTATTAAAGGTGTGAGCCACTACACCTAGCCCCTGTATATATTTTATGCTAAAGTTCTTTCTCTTTTGCCATTGCTTGCCCTTCACCGATTTCTGATCTATTTCTGGTAACCTTTCTTTATGCTTCACTGAGTCTTCCCTTTGCCCGTGAAAGGTTTTTATAATCAATATGAGGATTGAACCTAGGGTGACACAAGCATGATAGACTAGCGCTCTACCACTGAAGCTTTGTTTGAATTATTGATTGTGTATATGGATGTACACAAGCATGTGTGTATATGGTTTGTGTATACACACGTACGTACACAGATACCATGAACCTGGGGCTCTTGTTTTCTCAGTTAGACTGGAAGCCAGCAAGCCCCTGGTGATCATCCTGTCCTTGATCCACTTTGGAGCTGGTTTAAAAGTCTGTGCCAATGATTGGCTTGTTATATCAATGTTGAAATCTGGACTCTAGTTCTCATGGTTGTAGTGTTTGTCTTAGTCCCTATTCTCTTGGTGAAGAGACACCATGACCACAGCAACTCTTTTTCGGGGGTTAGGGGGTGTTTGAGACAGGGTTTCTCTGTATAGCTTTGGCTGTCCTAGAGCTCACTCTGGCCTCAAACTCAGAGATCCGCCTGCCTCTGCCTCCGAGTACCGGGATTAAAGGAGTGCTCCACCACCACCCAGCTGATCATGGCATTTAATTGGACTTGCTTACTGTTTCAGAGGTTTAGTCCATTATCCTTATGATAGGGAACACAGTGGTGCGCAGGCAGACATGGCTGCTGAGAGTTGTACATCTGGACTCACAGGCATCAGGCAGAGAGGGCACTGGGCCTGGTTTGGGCTTTTGAAAGCCAGAAGCCCACCCCCCAAGAAACACACTTCCTTCAACAAGGCCACACCTCCTAATCCTTTCAAATAGTACCACTCCCTAGTGTCTAGGCATTCAAATCTAGAGCCTGTGAGTTTAGTCTCTTTCAAGCCCCCACAGTGTCCTTAACCACAAAGCAATTTCTCTGGCTCCAAGAATCATATGTAAACATTAAAATGGGGCCAGTATGATGACTCAGTAGGTCAAAGGCACTTGCTGCTGATCCTCAGTTTAATCCCAGGATTCCCACAGTTTGGCAGGAGAAAACTGACTCCAGCAAGTTGTCCTCTGGCTCCCCACAAGTGCATTGTGGCATGTTCCTCACACACAAATAAATAAATGAGATTAAAAATTTTAAATATTAGAACATTATCAAGGGGACCGGACAGATGACTCATCTATTAAGAATATTGGCTACTCTTACAGAGAACCTGGGTTTGGTTCCCAGAATCCACATGGTGGTTCACAAACATTCTTTTTTTTGGGGGGGGGGGGTCGAGTTAGCGTTTCTCTGTAGCTTTGGAGCCTGTCCTGGAACTCGCTCTCTAGACCAGGCTGGCCTCAAACTCACAGAGATCTGCCTGCCTCTGCCTCCTGAGTGCTGGGATTAAAGATGTGTGCCACCACTGCCCAGCTCACAAACATTAACTCCACTTTTAGGGGATTTGCCTCCACAGGCACCAGGTGTGCATGTGGTGCACATACATACATGTAGGCAAAACATTCATACACATAAAATCTATTTTTTTAAAAAAAGAATGTTATTAAACATATACAAATGTAAATAAAGTCATATACCGCTCAGCTTCAGCAGCTTGTTCAGTGTTCTTGTTTGTGTACCTCATCTAATCTTGCTGCCTCGTGGCCTTTGTGAAGATATTATTGTGGGTTACTCTGATGTGGGCATCATGAAACCTGAAAAAAATGCCACCATAGCATGTTAATTTACTCAATTAAACACACAACAGTAAAGTATATATGTAAAATTTTAAGTGATTTTTTATTTCAAACACTTAGTGGTTTTATAAATATGGATCTTTATTCATTTTTAAGCTATTAAAATCAGGATGGGGGATCAATAGGGCTGGGAATTTATATCATTTGATAGAATGCTTGCCTAGCATGCAGGAAGCCCTGACTTTGATCCCCTAGTACTACTGCACAGAACTGATGGTGTAGTTGTAGGCCTGCATTCTAGCACTGAGGAGGAGGGTCAGGAGTTCAAGGGTTGTCTCTACTACATAGCAAATTTGAGGTCAGCCTCTGATGCATGAAACCCTATTTTTAAAATTAAAAAAAAAAAAAAACCCCAGAAACTGAAAGCACTAAAATCTGAAAGAAGTCTTGTTAAAACAGCCTTTCAGTTTTCTTTCTTTTGCTCTAGGTGGTAAAAGGCACAGTCACAATCCAAGTCACAATGAAGTCTGATCCCTTTGTTAGTAATCTGTGTTCTAGGAACACACTTTTGCTTTATTATGAAAAATTAGCCAGGAGTAATCTAAGGTGTCACACATCTGTAATGTAAGCTACTTGAGAGGCTGAATCAGGAGGATTGAGTTTAAGGCCCATCGAGGCAACATAGCCAGACCCTCACCTCCCATCTCATTAAACAAAAGCTGACCTTCTCTTTTCTTTTATGTCTAGCATTAGACTTTGGTGGGGGCACATTCCTCAGAGTTTCTTTTAAATATTTTCTGAAGATATTGGATATATATATATGTGTGTGTGTATATATATATACACACACACATATATATATTGAATGCCAGAATTATGGACTCATACCAGTCTACTTCATGTTTCAATAGGAAAATATGATGCCATGGGACAGATCTTTATTGTATCTTGGGATGGTAACACATCTATGTCAAAGCTCAGAATTCCAACAATACTGTTAATTTTCTAGTCATTTTAGGGGGAATGTGATTATTAGTGAAAAGTAAACATTTTTGAGCATATATAATTTTATTCTTTAAAACTCAATGAGTAGGAAGAGTTGATTCTTGTGTTCACTCATTCACTAACCCCCACAGCCTGTCTTTCAGGTGCTGTAGGTAATATTGTGTTGCCCAAGTTGACCTTGAAATTCTTTGGTTTTAATTATGTCATATTGCATCCTCATTGCTCTCATTTTACCTTTTTAATTCCATTTTGTATTTATGAGGTATTATATATATATGAATGAGCAGGTAGAAGCACTTGCCAAGCCAGAACCACTGCCTGGTTTGGACCTATTGTGTAGCTTTATGCGCAGAGCATGACAGCCATCATCTTAACTAGCTCATTTGGAAATGACTCTCAAAACCACACCTGTTGACTCTTGGTGTTCCCTCATAGGAGAGGTAGGAAAAGTCATGGAACCTGAGGTTCAGTCTGTTCCCTCCTGAACTTCCTGGCTATTTGTGTGTAATTCTTCCCTAACTGCTTGTAGCTTCATGGTTTCTGAAGGTGCTGGAGTATGTAGTTGGCAGAGGGTTAACCAAGTGGGCAGGCTCCCGTGTACGCAACTGTGGGGAAGTCGTCCATGCTGGTGTGAGAATTTCCAGTAGTGAGGCTACTCTGAGGTCACCGTGTGAGCAGTCAGCTCCTCATCCGAGCTCTGTAAGTCCAATAAACTTATTGGTTCCCCAAGTTCTACTTGGTAGAACTGGAATTGGGTTTCTGTGATCCATGAGGAGGGGGTAGATGGTTTTGTCTCCTTCCCCCAAAGTGTAAGAGTCCCCACAACAGATACATTGTTCCTTGAAGGTGGGGTGGAATGAGATGGCCTTTTCGTTTAAAGTGCCTTTCTTAATTTGATGATTGTTTAATATTTTATTGGTTTCTAAAGTCCTCACTATAGAATCAAAGGAACGCTGGTTTCCCTTTCTATACTAAAACCTCGCCTTTTCATTCAGAAACAATCTAAGGGCTGGGCGGTGGTGGCGCACGCCTTTAATCCC
>NC_022017.1:12796896-12820354 GCF_000317375.1 Microtus ochrogaster
TGTGTGTGTGTATTTTCCCCCCAAGACGGGTTTTCTGTACCCCTGGCTGTCCTGGAACTCGATCTATCAACCAGGCTGTCCTAGAACTCAGAGATCTTCCTGCCTCTGCCCCCCAAGGCCTGGTATTAAAGGTGTGAGCCACTACACCTAGCCCCTGTATATATTTTATGCTAAAGTTCTTTCTCTTTTGCCATTGCTTGCCCTTCACCGATTTCTGATCTATTTCTGGTAACCTTTCTTTATGCTTCACTGAGTCTTCCCTTTGCCCGTGAAAGGTTTTTATAATCAATATGAGGATTGAACCTAGGGTGACACAAGCATGATAGACTAGCGCTCTACCACTGAAGCTTTGTTTGAATTATTGATTGTGTATATGGATGTACACAAGCATGTGTGTATATGGTTTGTGTATACACACGTACGTACACAGATACCATGAACCTGGGGCTCTTGTTTTCTCAGTTAGACTGGAAGCCAGCAAGCCCCTGGTGATCATCCTGTCCTTGATCCACTTTGGAGCTGGTTTAAAAGTCTGTGCCAATGATTGGCTTGTTATATCAATGTTGAAATCTGGACTCTAGTTCTCATGGTTGTAGTGTTTGTCTTAGTCCCTATTCTCTTGGTGAAGAGACACCATGACCACAGCAACTCTTTTTCGGGGGTTAGGGGGTGTTTGAGACAGGGTTTCTCTGTATAGCTTTGGCTGTCCTAGAGCTCACTCTGGCCTCAAACTCAGAGATCCGCCTGCCTCTGCCTCCGAGTACCGGGATTAAAGGAGTGCTCCACCACCACCCAGCTGATCATGGCATTTAATTGGACTTGCTTACTGTTTCAGAGGTTTAGTCCATTATCCTTATGATAGGGAACACAGTGGTGCGCAGGCAGACATGGCTGCTGAGAGTTGTACATCTGGACTCACAGGCATCAGGCAGAGAGGGCACTGGGCCTGGTTTGGGCTTTTGAAAGCCAGAAGCCCACCCCCCAAGAAACACACTTCCTTCAACAAGGCCACACCTCCTAATCCTTTCAAATAGTACCACTCCCTAGTGTCTAGGCATTCAAATCTAGAGCCTGTGAGTTTAGTCTCTTTCAAGCCCCCACAGTGTCCTTAACCACAAAGCAATTTCTCTGGCTCCAAGAATCATATGTAAACATTAAAATGGGGCCAGTATGATGACTCAGTAGGTCAAAGGCACTTGCTGCTGATCCTCAGTTTAATCCCAGGATTCCCACAGTTTGGCAGGAGAAAACTGACTCCAGCAAGTTGTCCTCTGGCTCCCCACAAGTGCATTGTGGCATGTTCCTCACACACAAATAAATAAATGAGATTAAAAATTTTAAATATTAGAACATTATCAAGGGGACCGGACAGATGACTCATCTATTAAGAATATTGGCTACTCTTACAGAGAACCTGGGTTTGGTTCCCAGAATCCACATGGTGGTTCACAAACATTCTTTTTTTTGGGGGGGGGGGGTCGAGTTAGCGTTTCTCTGTAGCTTTGGAGCCTGTCCTGGAACTCGCTCTCTAGACCAGGCTGGCCTCAAACTCACAGAGATCTGCCTGCCTCTGCCTCCCGAGTGCTGGGATTAAAGGCGTGCGCCACCACCGCCCGGCCTCAAAATACTTTAAAATGATTTTTTAATAACACAGTATTCAGAGAATACATGTGTTCTTAACTGATGCAGCCATCAAGTCTCATTTGTTGGAAATACTTCTCAGTTGTATATATTGTTTGGTTGGGTTTTTGCTTGTTTTGGCTTTGTTGTTTTTGTGGTACTGAGTGAACCTAGTGACTTACACGCGTTGGTAAGTGTCCTGTCACTCACTGATGTTCCTAACCAATTCTTTGTTTATTTACTTACTGTCTTTGAGATTTGTTGGAGACAGGGTTGGTTGGTTTTTTTTTTTTCTATGTTGCTCAAGATGGTCTTGAATTCCTGGGCTTAGTGCTCCAATCTCCTGGGGCTACAGGTATAGACCGCTTTGTGTAGACTCTTGGTTATTTAAAAAAAAAAAATTATTTTTTATTCTGTCATTTTAAAAGATCTTTTAATTCTGTAAGGAGTTTTTGTTTTGTCTTGTTTAAGTAAAAATTTGTGCTTTTATTGTCATAATTACAAAATCTGCTTGTGACTTGATCACTTGGCCCTTTCTTCGAAATGCTCAAATCTCTTACTAGTCAACATTCTCCTAGATCTGTGATTAGACGCAACACACTCAGCCTCAGCCCAGTCTTGGGACTTTAACTTTTTTCAGGAAGATAGGCTTAGTCTTCCCACTGTAGCCAGCCACTCTGTTTCTAGCTTTCCCTGGGCATACCGAAAATCTTGCTCTTCTTAGTCTGTATCACTTTTTGGGGCTGGTGCTTGCCACATTTCTTGCAGAAAGCCAGCAGATCTTAGAAACATTCACGGTGTGTGTGAGAACGCTTTCAGCACAGAAAAGAGTTTTGTGTTTATTTATTTATTTTTATTTTAAAGTCAAGTTTACTATTTTTATTTTAATTTTTATTATTTTTAGCTTCCTGGATGTGTGTGGGGTTCAGGTGTCCAGAGAGGCCAGAGGCATTGGGTTTTCTGAAACAGGAATCTTAGGCAGTTAGAGCTGTTTGACCTGGGTGCTGGCACCGAACTCAGATCCCCTGTTCTCTGTACTCAGTACTGTTAACACCTGTGGCTGCCCTGCACCCGCTGTTTTCCCTTATTAAAACTTCTAGTCAAGTCTGGCCTGATGGAACGCACCTCGGGATGCTGAGGTGAGAGGGTTACTGTGAATCCAGGCTAGTCTGGGTTTTTAAAGGAGACCCTGTCCCAAAAGAACAAAGACACAAATTAACGACAAAAACCCAAGGTCTAGCCAAGTTTAATAACTCACACCTGTGGTCCAGCATTCTGAGGTTGTGGGCTAAAGAGCTGAGAGCTGAAGACCAGCATAGGCTCCAAAATGAGACTCTGTCCCCAAACAAACAAAAAGAAAAATGAGTTGGTTGTGGTGTCCCATGCCTTTAATCCCAACACTTGAGAGGCCAAGCAGAGGCAGGCAGATTTCTGTGAGTTCCAGGGCAATCAGGGGTACAAAGAAACCCAGTCTCAAAACAAAAGATAAGGACTAGGGTGTCTTTTAGCCTCCCCATCTGCAGCCTGGCTACACATCAGGCTCTTCTATGGAACCTCCAAGAAAGGCGGTGAGTGGGAGTTTTGTGTTTAGTATGCTAGTTCTGTGTACTGTGATTGAATATCCTTGTAATGGTTGGTTAACCCATACCCATCTCCAAGCAGATATCTCTATATTCCTTTACAAAGTAGTTTTCCTAATTCCCTACCCTAGATAGGATGATGCATTAGGCTAATTCAGTGCCTTCTGGCTATTCAGTCTGTTATTTCTCAGGATACTTTCTCTTAGTAGTTGAAACGTACTGTTTATTTCACAGTTATTTCTCCTTGGATTTACATTTCCTTTTAACCCTTTATATGTGTATGTATGTTACTTTTAACTATCTTGTCCTTCTGAGTTAATTGAAGACAGTAGCAAACTTGAAGTCCACACTCTGAGAGTTTGATAACCATGCTCACTTACCTTTTAAAACTGGTTGCAGCAGTGCACACCTATAAGCCAAACACTCTGGAAACTAAAGCAGGAACATCACAAATTGGAGCTTTGCCTGAACTATGTAGAAATGCTGTCTTAAACTTTTGAGCTTGTTGATGGTATGCTAGTGCCATAACCTAGAACATCTGTATTCCATATACGCTCAGCAGTTCAGTTTCTTCATTGTGTCATCTAAACTTGGTGTTTTCTTCCCCAATTTCTAGGTTACCATCGCGAAAGCCAAGGTGGATTTCTCCAGTGTGGTGTGCCTGCCCCCTTCCGTCATTGCTGTGAATGGGCTGGACGGAGGAGGGGCTGGCGAAAATGATGATGAACCAGTGCTCCTGTCCCTGTCTGCTGCCCCCAGCCCCCAGAGCGAAGCTGTTGCCAATGAACTGCAGGAGCTGTCCCTGCAGCCCGAGCTGACCCTGGGCCTCCATCCTGGCAGGAACCCCAATTTGCCTCCACTCAGTGAGCGGAAGAATGGTGAGTCCTTTAGAGATTCCTACACTGCTTGGTTCACCATAGTCTCCATGTTTATGGCTTTATAGACCTTGTCTTTATGTCATGAAAGTTTTTTGTTTTAATAATCCCTCCCCACTTTTTTCTTTTGTTTTTCAAGACAGGATCTTTTTGTGTTGCCCTAGTTGTCCTGGAACTCATTCTGTAGACCAGGCTGGCCTCAAACTCAGAGATACACTTGTCTCTGCCTCCTAAGTGCTGGGATTAAAGTCATGTGACACCCAAGTAAATATTTCTTGTAAATAGAGAAACAGCTTATTTTAGTTGCATCCAACATTTCCTGCATGGTTACTGTGACAGCTTTAACTTTCCTTCCTGTTACTCTGCTGATTCCAACCCATTCTGTCCATTAATTCATCAGTTCCGCAGATGTTTGGTGAGTATCAACCAGTTGAGGATCAAGTGTCAGGCACATGAGCCTGTCAGGAACATTTCACATCCAATTGTTACATGTCACAGCCTAGCCTATAACCCCACCTGACTTAGACAGGCTTAGGAAGGTCATAAGACTACAGTTGAACAGAATGGCCCAAAGTTCTGCTAGTAGATTCTTAAATAGGGTGGTGACATAGGTCTGCTTTTGTACCACGTAAAGTCAAAAAAATTCTAAGTTGAATCATTGTTAGGTCAGGAACTCTGTGTTCTTCTACTTATCTATGCTTATTATTTAATATTTGCATTATGAGTTAGTAATATATGTATTTTGTGATCTAATCTCTTAATCACTGCAATTGCCCTTCAAAATACCAGCCTTATCTCTATCTTCTGTGTTGATATGTTGTTTTAATTAGTCTTACCTAATAGTCTTTCTCTGTTTCTTAAATTGTTTTGGCTGCTCTTACCCTTTAAGTTTCCCATGATTTTTTTGTTTGTTTTTGTTTTTTGTTTCAGTTTTTGTTTTTGTCTTTTGAGACAGGGTTTCTTGTTTAACAGCCCTAGTTGTCCTTGAATTCACTTTGTAGACCAGGCTGGCCTTGAACTCACAGAGATCCACCTGCCTCTGCTTCCTCAGTGCTGGAATTATTGCCCAGCTATTTCCCATGATTTTATTTCTGCAAACAAAACAATAGCAACAAAAGAGATAATTTTTTTCTCAAAAAGTGTTAAAATACATAATAGAGTTTTGTAATGAGCATGTTTGTTCTTCACTATCTTTTTATAAAGATTTATTTGTGTGTGTGTGTGTGTGTGTGTGTGTTACTTGCATGTATGGATGTGCCCTATGTGTGCCTGGTGCCTTCAAAGACTAGAAGAGGGCTATCAGATCCTCTGGAACTGGAGTTGTAGATGGTTGTGAGCTACCATGCCAGTACTTGGTACTGAACCTAGATCCTCTGCAAGAGCAGTATGATGGTTTGAATAAAAATGGCACCCATAGGCTCATAGATTTGAATACTTAGTCATCAGGGAGTGGCATTACTGAAAAGGATCAGGAGACGTGGCCTTGTTGGAGGAAGTGTGTCACTGGAGGCGGGCTTTGAGGTTTCAAAAGCCCAAGTCAGGCCCAGTGCCTTTCTCTTCCTGTTTCCTATGGATCTAGATGTAGAACTCTCAGCTGCTTCTCCAGCCCTGTGTCTAACTGTGTGCTCCAGTGCTTTCCACCATTACTAAACCTCTGAAACTGTAAGGAAGCCCCAATTAAATGCTTTGTTTTATAAAAGTTGCCTTGGTTATGGTGTTTCTTTACAGCAGCATCACTGTAACTAAGACAGACAGTAAGGGCACTCAACCACTGAGTTGTCTCCAGCCCTCTACCATTGACTTTTTTTGTGTGTGTTCACAATCTTTTTTTTTATTAAATTTTTTTTAATTAAAAATTTCTGCCTCCTCTCCTCCTCCCTTTTCCCTCCCCTCCCCCCTACCATTGACTTTTTAAGAGGGTAAGAAACGGGAGTTAGACTGGGTCTCACTGTATGGATTGGGCTGGCCTTATTGGTCTTCCTGCCTTAGGCTCTTAAGTGTTGTGATTGCAGGTGTGTGTCACCTTGCTGAGCTCTACCTCCAACACTTCATGTATCTTTGTCCATCTCTTTTATCAATCCATCTTATTTGTGTGATGTACTTCAAAGTAAGGTTCAGACACTGGTACACTGCTTGTTGCTGAACGTGTCTTCTTTATTGAGCTGTCACAGTTTAAACACATTTGTTTGTAACTAGTATTTACAACTGAAGAAATGATAAAACATTGCCAAAAACCAGTTCCCACTGGGCTCAGAAGGCAGAGGCAGGAGGATCTCTGTGAGTCTGAGACCAGCCTGATCTACAGAGTGAGTTCCAGGACAACCAGGGCTACACAGAGAAACCCTGTCTCAAACCAAAACAACAAACAAACAAACAAAAACAAGCAAAAAGCCCAGCTCCCTTGTGCCTGTTTCCAACCAGTGCTTCTTTCCCTCTGCTCCCAGGAAATTATCATTCTGGTGTCTGATGTTATCAGCTAGTTTCACTTTGTTCTTTTTGTTTAATTTCTTGTTTATTTGGAGATGGTGGTGTCACCATGTTACCCAGGCTACCTGAAACTCAGGGCTTAAACAGTCTTGCCTCATCCTCCTGAGTCAGTGAGTCTGATCTGCTGTGCTGACATTGTACTCGGTTTTATACTTCATCTAGAAACAGAATCATCCTGTGTGTCTTCTCTTGGCTGCTTTGATGCATCTTTGAAGTTCATCTTTGTTGTCTGTGACTGCAGTTTCTCTAAACAGTTGGTAAACATTTAGATTGTTTTTAATACAGGGCTACTATGACTCATGCTTCTGTAAAACTCATTTCTTTTGGTGTATCAATTGGGATTCTGGCTTAAGCTATATAATTTATAAGAAAATGTGGAAAATTTATATTTAAAAATATATGGGTCTTGGGCCAGTGGAATGGCTCAGTAGGTAAAGGTACCAGTTGTCAAAGCCTGAGGACCTGAGTTCAATCCCCAGGACCCACATGGTGGACGGAGAGAGGACCAACTCTCACAAGCTGTGCTCTGGTCATCATACATGTGTCATACATCATACGTGCACACACACACCAAATAAGCAAATGCCATTAAAAATAACTTAAATATATGATGTTTTGTGCCTCTTTCTGTCCATTAGTTTTATATCTGTTCATATATGTTTTCTGTACTATCTTAGCCTGTTTTTATAAGCGTCTCCAGAAAGATCATGTAAATATATAGTTAGATTCTTTTCCCGAGCCACACTTCAGTTAGTGCTCCCCTTTCTTCTGCTTTACTCAGTTGCTCTTTATCATCACCCTCTTGACCTCTGCTGTAATCAGACTCTCCATCCAGCAATGTTAGGGTGCCTTTAGAAGTCAATACCAGTATTGTCCCTCTCCCCAAATCCTGCAATGCCTTCCCAAGATGCTTCTGCTCAAACTACATTTCTATGTTGCGGCCTAGTTTCTTGCCTCTTTGGTCCATCTATACTGACTTTTTTTTTTTTTTGCTATTTATTTCCTCCCTTCCATCCTATTCAGCTTCCCTTACCCACCCCCTCCTCTCTCCCTTCTTATTTTTGTAGTGCTGGGGGCCAACTCAAGGCCTCCTGCATGCTAGGCTAGTGCTCTGCCACTAATGCCCACCTTCCTCAGCTCTCTTGTTCTTGAACACAGGATCTGTACTGTGGTCCTTCCCTCCCCAAGTTCTCCTGAAGAGCCCCTCCCATTACTCTCACCTGTTATTTGTGTATGTTGTTATTTGTATTATTTCTTTCGATGGTACATTTTATAAGGGCAGAAACTTTATTTCGTTCATTAATACATGGCAGACTGTTGACTTACAGTGGAATCCAAGTACTTATTGGGAGAATAAATGAATTTTTCATTATTTTTTTCCTAATGGGAAAACTTTTTGTTTGTTTGCTTGTTTATTTTAGTTTGGTCTGGTTTTTCGATACAGGTTTTCTTTGTGTGCCTTGGAGCCTGTCCTGGAACTCACTCCGTAGACCAGGGTGGCCTTAAATTCACAGAGATCCGCCTGTCTCTACCTCCCAAGTGCTGGGATTAAGGGCCTGCACCACTACCGCCTGGCTTTTTGTTTTGTTTTAAAACAGGGTCTTACTGTGTATCACTGTCATGTCTGGAGCTCCCTGTGTAGACCAGGCTGGCCTTGAACTCCTAAAAATTCTATTTCAAGTGCTGGGATAAAAGGCATACACCACCAAACTTAGCTGGAACAACTGGTTTTTACATTTATAGTTTTTAGCAGATTGTTTGGGAAGTAAGGGGCCCCACAAGATTTTTGTGTATTCTTTTTCTCATTTCTAATCCCCTGTTCCTGGATGAAGTGACGTCAACTTACTTATTTGATAATGGAAAAAAAGTTCATCTAGAAGGAAAGATGGAATATAGAAAAATAGAAAGGGGGCTAGTGCGATGGCTCAGTGGTTAAGAATGCATGCTGCGCAATCCCGAGGACCTGAGTTAGGATCCTAGCACCATGGGACCAGCTCTGAGAGATCTGACACCCTCTTCTGGCCTCATGCATCTGCACACATAAATGAAATAAATTTAATACAATAGGAAATATGGGGTTCCTGTGGAGATGAGTGCTGTGGTGCTGTCTCTGCTTTGTTTGGGGAGTCAGGATGCTGTTCCTCTGAGGGAGGAGGAATGGGGTGAAGGATGACAGGCAGCAGACTCAAGTAAACCCCTTTGCCTGGGCTGTATGTGGAGGAAGTTATTGCCAGTGAAGAGACAATAAAGTCATCTCAGAAGACAGCTGAAGGTGTTGGGCTTAGGTGGGGATCCTTAGTCTGTCTGTCTAAACTTATATAGGAAAGTCTCTGTCCTCATGTTCAGACTCTCAAGAGTCACTGTTGGTCATTATCTTTGCTCTTCACATCCTAGAGACTTGACTACTGTGTCTTTGTCTAAAACAGCCTGTCAGGTTCATCAGTGCTGTTTCTGTTGTGAATGGAGTAGGCCCTCTAGTCTATTATCCTATTGATCTTTATGCAGTTTGACATGGCCAGCCATTGTAGACATTTTAAAGCCTTCCTCTATTGACCTTACTCTTGGCTTTTTCATGTGTTTCTCTGTACACTACCTTTTCTGCTCAACTCGGACCTTTTGCTCTGATTTCCTACTTCCTTCTTACATTGTGTTCCAATCCTGAGTAAGAGGTTGGGTGTGCTGGTGAGCAGACATTTCTAGGTTTTCCACATTAGCAGGGAGGTCAGGGTCAGAGGAGAAGTGGAAAACCCCTGCAGAGACTGTGATGTGAGAGAGCCTGGCATTTTAGAGCAGAGGAAGTCCTGGAGTGTGAAATATGCACAGATGGGCTGTGTGTGGAGAAGTGAAAGGTTGGCTTTTCAGATGGGCTTTACTTCAAATGCCTTACGTGGAAAAGCAGTGAGTTAGTAGGCATCCATAAGGGGCAGTTGGTAGTTAGGCTCCTGACACCTGTTTACTGAAGAGTTGGCGCCCTTGGGACCATGATTCTCAGCCTTTCTAATGCGGTCCTTTAATACAGTTCCTCGTGTTGTGGGGACCCCCAACCATGAAATGATTTTGTTGCTATTGTTATGAATCATAACGTAAATATCTGATGTGACCCCCCCAAAGGGTCACAACCCACAGGTTGAGAACCATTGCCTTAGGAGATGCCTTTGTTTACCCTAGACTTTGATGGCCACACTGGGGAAAGTTGCTAAGAAAAGTCCAAGGTGTGTGCTTTTATACCATTCCTTTATTTTCTTTGAGCTGAGCATCTAGGTCAAAAAGGACACATTGAAAAGGCTGTGGGCCGTGTCCACTCTGAACTCAGAGATGCTCCAGTCTCAAGTCGCTCTGGCGTTCAGTAAATGAGTATATTATAAACTTCTTTTACTTACTCTATATTCATTCCTAAATATTAGCTATCAGCTAGGTGAAATGTAAATGACAGAAATGATTTTTTTTATTCTTTTGCTCATCATAGCTAGTATTCCATCATCTTCTATACATCTGTGATTTAGCCATTTTTATTGCTGTGTCTTACATGTTTTCATGGATAACTATTCCATAACAGAAAAAAAAATCTGTCTCACTGGGTGGTGCCGTACGCATTCATCCCAGCACTCAGGAGGCAGAGGCAGGTGGATCTCTGAGTTTGTGGTCATCCTGGTCTACAAAGCGAGTTCCAAGACAGCCAGGAGTTACACAGAAAACCCTGTCTTGAAAAAAAAAAAAACCAATAAAAAACAAAAACAAAACAAAACAATCTGCCTCATCCCTCCCTCAAACAAATAAATGAAATAAATAAATAAACAAATAAAATCTTGTTAAAAATATTTCACAAGCTGTATGTGGTGACACACACCTTTAACCCCAGCACTCAGGAGGCAGAGGCAGGAAATCTCTTGATTTTGAGGCTATTCTGATCTACAGAGCCAGTTCAGGACAGTGAGGGCTCCACAGAGAGACTCTGTCTCGATAGATACAGGTAGGTAGGTAGATCTATACCACTTGTGGAATTTGTACTGTTCCTTGTTTCACACTGCACTATTGATGTCTTTATGTATTGTGGTATGTGTGCAAGCATACCTCATAATATACTGGACATTGTGTATTTTCTTTGTAATTATAAGTAATGCTAAACCATTTCTCAGTGGGGTTATGTAATTTGTACAGTTACAGCAGTGTGTCAAAGCTCAGACTTGGATGGCTGCTTTTTACAGTGTCCTTCACTGCTGGCTGTATAAAGATGTCACCTCTTTTTTTTTTTCCCCTCAGAGACAGGGTTTCTCTGTATCTATGGAGCCGATCCTGGAACTAGCTTTTGTAGTCCAGGCTGGTTGTGAACTCACAGAGATCCGCTTGCCTCTGCCTCCTGAGTGCTGGGATTAAAGGTGTGTGCCATCACCGCCCAGCAGATTTCTTTTATAAAGCAGCAAGTTAAATCTTTCTATTTCATTTTTTCTTGATGACTCTACAGAGCTCTTTAAATATTGTGCATATAAGATTGCTGTTGCTGAACGTCTGCAGATATCCTCTCCCATGCTGATATGTTTTTTTCTCTAGAGTATCTTTTTTTTAAATGTTTTTTTTTTATGTTCATTGTGTCTCACCTGCATGTGTGTCTGTGTGAGGGTATCCAGTCCCCCATAACTGGAGTTATAAACAGTTGTGAGCTACCATGTGGGTGTTAGGAATTAAACACAAGTCCTCTGAAGAGCAATGAAAGGGCAATCAGTGCTCTTAACCTCTGAGCTGTCTCTCCAGCACATATATAGTCTTTGTTGTTGTTGTTGTTGTTGTTGTTGTTGTTAATTGTGTGTGTGGTGGGATGGGGGTCTTGAATTTGGATCTCAGACATGCTGGGGAAGTGCTTACCACCGAGCTAACCCGCAGTCCCTCTTAAAGGATCTTTTGATGAAAATTCTAAATTTAATATAGTTGTTTTTTTTTCCACCTATTATTGTTTGGTTTCAGGGGTTTTGTTCTTTTAGTTAGTTTGTTTGTTTTGAGACAGAGCCTTTCTGTACAGTACAAGGTAACCTTGAGTTCACAAATGGTTGTCTGTCTCAGCCTCCTGAGTACTAGAATTGTAGACCTGGTGTAACTGGGTCCTTTTTTGCAGAAACACTGTGACTTGTGTTTCTGCAAAACTTTTTGTATGGGCCAAAGTAAAGCCCCCGTTTCCCTTCAAATGGATTGCCATTTACTAAAAAGACTCTCCTTTCCCCACGAGTCTTTGCATTGTTCATTTGCAAAGATTTACTGATGTGTAGGTGTGTTTCTGAGTGCTGTGTTTGCTCCATGGGTCCTTTGATCTTTGCCTACTCAAAGTCTTCATAATGGGAGAAGCAACTCCTTCTTCTACCTGTTCTTTTCTAAGAGTGATTTTTTTGTCTGTTCTTGGTTTGTTTGTTTGTTTTTTGGCTTTTTTTGTTTTTGCATTTCCTTTTGAATGTCAATATTGCTGTTGATTTGGTTGAGATGACATTAAGTCTGTAAACTAGGAGAACTGATATTTTTAGATTATGTTCTAATTCTATATGAAGTCCCCTAGTTTCCTTTGTGGTGATCTTTCATGTGCTTTGTTCCATTTGCTTTTCCCCATTTGTTTTTGTGACGCTGAGAATTGAGTCAGGCCCTGCGTGCCAGCTATAGCCTCAGCCCTCCATTTCCCTCTAAATGTTTTTTATACTTTGATACTGTTGCAATGTTACCTTTGCTTTGAGTTCCCTTCTTTAGCTGATCCCAAATATTTTCCTGAAAGAGACTGTGATCGCTGTCTAGGCTGCTGACTGGGGTCGGAAGAGCTGTGAGAAGAGAGAATGGAAGTAAAAAGGTCAAATTTATTCCCTTCAAAGTGCCTTTTCCTTCTCATTTCTGTTTTGCACGTTTTTACAGCCAGGGGAGAAAGGGCCAGTCTTGTGTGTTTTCCCATAGAGAGATGCCTGTGTACTTTCGCACCACAGTGCCACACAGGAGGTTCTAATTAATTGTTGAGAGAAGTAAAAATCTTGAGTAGGCAGTTTCAGATCCAAATTATAATATTTTCTTCGGTAAAGAAAAGAGACCTTTAAAACTGTGTTCCCCAGGAAGCCTCAAGGATTTTCCAGATTTAGTCTCACTTGAAAATGTCCAAATCTTAAGATTCATTAAACGTCTATTTATAAAGCGACTTAGAGATTTTCCTAAACTACTCCATCCCGGTCTTAAAGATAACCAGGCTTCCATCTTGTTTGTCAGATGTTGAGCCAGGCTCCTGGTGAACAGATACCAGAGAGAAGCCCCTACTCCAAAAAAATAGACAGTAGAAACAAAAACCCAGCTCCTCATAGATCCACCCCGCATCCCAGGGAAAACCGCTGTCAGCGTGTGGTGCGCTTCCTTCAGCTCTTCTGCATTAGCACTGTTGGTTTATGAATTATGTGTCCTGTGTCTTAAGAGTTTTCATATGCTGTTGAATATATTTTTTTTGTCTTCCCAGTTGGGTAATTAGTTTGTATTTTTTAGATGATAATGGTTTGATTGAACATCTCTTAAAGCTCATGTGTGTACTATTTTCTTAGAAATACTGACTTAAAGTGTTTGACCATTTTAATGTTGGAAAATTTATTCTTGGACCCCTTTTAGTTACGCTCTAAGAATTAGAGAGTAATGAACAAGACAGGTGAGGATCTCATGTCATTAACTTACAGTTGAATGAAAGAAAGATTAAACAAGAGTTATATAAACCAATTCATTTACACACTTTGTTAATTCCTTTAAAAGGAAAAACACAAAATGTTAGAATAATAGATGAAATTCCTGGCAAGGGTCAACTGTACATGTGTGATGAACTCACACAGACACATATACATAAATAAACTTAAATAAAATCAGAGAAATTAACAACAGCAGCAGAAGAATTGGTTTTAACAGGGGCCCTATCTAATTCCTAATAACTGGAAATAAGGAGGATAGAACGGTAATATATATATTAGACAGTGCTATGGGAGAACAGCAAAATCTAAAATGTGGAACGAGAACGACTGCCTGCATCCTTCAGCAAATACAGTGTAAGATTAAAGAAAAGTCAAGAGTCACATCGATGAGATGAAATGTGTTGTCACCTGAGAACCCTAATTTGAATGAATCAACTCTAGAAATTTATGGGATAGCTGGAAAAATTTAAACACTAGTTAGATAGTTGATATTATTAAGGGCTTAAAAATATTTAGGTGTTGTAGCACTACAGTTACACTGGATAGTTTCAGTTGGGATTTGCTTTGGAATGACACATCGTGGGTGCTCTGTGGTGGTGGGAGCTCAGTAGGTCTGTTGGAACAAGTGGATGTGAGTTTCCAGGTAAATGATCATAAAAAACAGTTTATCACACAATTCTTTGCTATCTTTGTATGTATTTAAATTTTTCTGTAAGTTAAAACTATTTGCATCCTTTGGCCAGTATTTAAAGGTCATGCAATGAAGCATTGGTTGAAGGGATGGAATAAAAAGAATGATTTTGAGGAATATATTATGAGGTAATCAGTTACATTTGGCAACTAGTTTTGCATTTAGTAACATTAGTAATCTAGAGCTGAGAGGTACATAAGTTTATGGTTTGGGGTCTGTGTAAAGGAAAAAGGAAGCAGCATTTCGAGGAGGTGTGGTGCAGGGTGATGATACTGGAAAGTTTTGCTTTTGGACAGACGTGCTTAAGATTGCTAGGTAGAGTGATATCAGAGTCAGATATGGGGTGAAATTTAGTCAAAACCTTCAGGAAGAGGGAGATTGCCTGGGAATGTGTAAAAGAAGGGGGGGAGTATCCTGAGAGGAGCAGAGAAAGAGGAGTCATTCAGAATTCTGAGAGAGAAGGTGAAAGAGGGACGGAAGTAATGTATTTTAGGAACGGGAAGCTTCCAGGAGGTTGTGGATGCGGTGATACTCTCATAGGGACTCATCGAGTAGAAAAGCTTGGTGGTGCTGCTCTCTCTCCCCCTTATCTTTTTCCTCTCTTTTATTTTCTTTTCTTCCTTGAAGTCACAGACTCACTCTGTAGCCCAAGGTGCCTTTGATCTTCCAGTCTTTCTGCCTTGTCACTTGAGTGTTAGGTTCTGAGACACTGCTTTGTCTGTTTCTTCCAGATTTTGAAGTCTGAAGGCCTTCTGGGGGGGAAGGGTTGGCATCTGATGGGGTAGGAGTAGAGGAAACATGCTCACAATATGCAAAGTTATTTTATTTAACATTGTTTAAATGTTTTAAACAGTTACTAAAACTTGTTAAGCATTTAAGAACTATACTGTAGTATCATGTCCCTTTAGTGAATTAATAGATCATGTTAAATTTGCATTGATTAGGCCTGGTGGTGGTGGCACATGCCTTTAATCCCAGCACTCGGGAGGCAGAGAAGGGTGAATCTCTGTGAGTTTGAGGCCAGCCTGGTCTACAGAGCAGAGTGAGTTCCAGGAAAGGCTCCAAAGCTACAGAGAAGCCCTATCTCAAAAAAAAAAGAAAGAAGGAAAAAAGGAAAGGAAGAAAGAAAAAAAGAATTGTATTGATTAGATGGAGAGCTATGATTAGAAACAAAGCTCTTCTTTCACATTTGGTTGGCCTTCATTCCCTTGGTGCTCTTAGCCCAAGTAGAGAACACAAACTTTAGTTTTGTATGCGTTTTCAGTATATCTGTTAGTTCTGTTTTTATGAAGTATTATCAATTTACACAAAAATTGTGGAACTGAAGTTTTCAATACTTTGAATACTATACTTTGGATCTGGGGAGCCTATCCTAAAGTCTGTTTGCATGGTGACTGTGCATGTGTAGATGTTTGTATTTGTTAAGGTTCTCTAAAAGAACGGAACCTCAAGAATGAATGAATGAATGACTCTATCTATAGGGGATTTATTAGAAAAGTTTACAGGATTTTTCCAGATAGTCCAACAATAGCTGTCTACCAACAGAAGGTTTAAGAATCCAGCAGTTGAGGGGAAAAAAAAGAACCCAGTAGCTGTTCAGTCCACAAGGCTGGATGTCTCAGCTGGTCTTCAGTAGCCGCTGGAATCCTGAAGAAGTAACTTCTTATGCCTGTGAAGGAATAGACTTGCTAGTGAGAGTGAGAGCAAGCACCTTTCTTCTGTGCCCTTTTAAAGACTACCAGCAGATGCTGTGGTCCAGATTACAGGTGTATCATTCCCCCTCAAAGATCCAGATAACACATGGGTCTACCCATTTCAAATGGTTTACCTAAGAATCTCTCACAGATGTGCCCAGCCATTTGGCTTTTAGTTAATTCCAGATGTGGTCAAGTTGACAACTGAGAATAGCCATCACAAGGTTCTTTGACATAAAAGCAAAATATGATCATTAAATATCTTTAAAAAATATCTTACGTTCTGGGATGTTAAAAAGTTACTTAGATTTCTGTTTTTAAAACAGCTTTTTGATTTTTAGTTGTGTTCCTTTTGTTCCAAGTTCGTATAAGTAGGATTTGCTGTTAAAAAAAAAAAATGAAATAGGCAGAAACCTGCTGTTCCCCATTATTGTCCATCACTACTTAAGTGTTGGTGTCCCCTGTGGGCTGAACACTGACACACATGGCACTGTGAGCACTTCCTGTGGCAGAGAGGTGCCTGGCAGAAGGGAGACAGTCTTTATACAGGAGTCTTGTAATTTTTCCCCTCTAAGTACAGAACTGTGAGTGAGAATTTGCTTCATATGGAGAAAACAAAACAGACAAAACCCCTCATAGCATGTTGTACAGCCCTCAAGGCTGAAAGGGATGAGTCAGCCTTTTAGGGATGCTTCTCCCGAAGTTGCTGACCTCTGACCAGACGCTTATGCAGCCCCAGTTGAAATTTCACTCATTTTTCCTATGACAGTTGGAGCTCGGTTGCCAGAAGGGGCTGTGAGAATGCTGCTGCCTCCAGAGCAGCATGCGCCCACACTGGCTGCCACTCCACTGCCTGTTGACTCATTCCCACAGCTCTATATAGAGCTCGGCTCTTAAACACGATGTTCTTGGAGTGAGAAAGAAAGGGAGTTTTTTTTTTTTTCCTTCCACAGAACCTCCCTACCTCAAATCTGCATTGCCTTTTCTTTTGTGTCTTGCCCTCTTTGTGAAACTGTTCTTTTAAAAGGTCTCCTAGTGTTTCCCTTTATCACTTGTTTGACTTTGTAAGCATTAAGGCATTTACTGGGCCAAGATTGCCCTCGTATGTTCCACCAGAAAGAGTCAGAAATTCTAGATAACAACCCAACAGCTTTTTGGTTTTTAGGTATTTATTAAAAATCCATCAAATGGTCCAGAAGCATCCTAATACCATCTTATTGTGAATATCAGTTATAAAAACACTGCATAAGGAATAAATTACCTTTTAATTTTGGGCAAATGAAATAATTCCTATTTGTAATTTAAAAAGAGCTTAGGTTTGTTCTCCCTAGAGAAAGCAAAATGCCTGTGACTCAGAAGGGTCGCTCCGTGTAGTAGGAAAAGACTGAGGCTTATCTGGGAACGGACACTTTCCCACGTATCCTTACATCAGGCATGATCTTGGAGTGGTGTAGGGAAGCTATCTGTGGTGCCCTGTCTATTCACAACTAGCATGTACCTCATTGACAGTGAGGGACTCTTCAGGAGGACCGGCAGATATGAGACTCAGATTCCGCTCTGGAATGTGTTCTGTGGCTTTTAGAAACATATTTTAATTGGAGAGGGGTGGGGAAACAGTTGAACTGTAGTTAAATAGTCAGCTTCCTTGGCTGTTGCCTATAAACACCACATAAGAAAGGCTGTTGGGGTCCTCAGCAAAGTTGTGTGGCATATGTATTTATTTGTATATATATGTTGTGTGTGTGATCCCCGAATGTTTCTTCTGTGGGGTTGTGTTCGCTTTGTTGTTCTAAACTGCATTAACCCCAGAGTTCCTTCTCGTAGGGTTTTGAATAACCATTTGTAAAAGAGAGAGGAAAGCAGTTTGTTCTGTCTTCCGAAGTCTTTCTGTGCTCCTCCCCTCCCCCTAGAGAGGACAGGAGGGGAGGAGCCACTGCTCTAACCACGAACTTCAGGTCTTCTCTGGATCGCTGGGCTTCCTGTCTGCAGTCACTCAACTCTGGGCCATCTTGACTTGCCTGAAGGGTGGAGAATTGGTATCTTCCCAGAGAAGGGGAGAGAATTCTCACGTTCTCCTGTGGGCACAGGCATGAGACTGAGTTTGTAAAGCTCGCTGTGGCCTTTCTAGACTTTTTCTGTGACTTGGACTTTTTGTGTTTGTAAGCTGTTTCCGTGAGGACTCCGTCATGACTCTGCTGGAGCCTGAGATGCTGATGATGGCTGTGCAGTCAGGTAATTCCCTTATTTCCTGCAAAGCTCATTTGCCACAGGCGTCTGTAGAATGTTTGAGCACATTTGTGCTAGCATTGGGCTGAGATGGAAGCTGAAACATACATCATTCAGCAGACATTTCATTTTCAAGTTTTTATGGTTTTTAAAATTCTTTTCTATTGCGTGTTTCAGTTTTTCAGACATAGCTTTGAATTGTGCTAACCCATCTGAAGAGCACACAGCCAGGGGACCCGCTTGCTTTTCTTTAACCATTTTATCACCGTCTTTGGCACTGCTTTAGTGAAGGGTGATTGAATTGCTTTTGACGCTTTATATAGTGTGTCTTTAGTCACAAACCGACTCTTTTTATGTCACTGTGAAAGCATCTGACGCTTTCCTCCGCTGTTCTTCTCTTCTGTGTCACAGCCTCTCCACTTCATCTTTACAGCGTCTGGGAACGCTTTTGGTAAAGCACAAGACTGAGTTAAGCGGTAGAGATAGGGAAGCAGTTAACAGAAGGAATGCAGGATTTTTTAAATTCTATCTCTAAAAATAATTTTTCAATTCAAAGCTTCTCTTAAAACTCTTAAAAATTCCAGATAGTTTGTAATGGTTCCTTTTACTTTTGGTGTTTTTAAAACTTGTAAGTCAGATATCTAAAAATAGAAATGTTCCCTTTCTTATTTTTAGACTCCTACTAAAATGTAATCTGTAGTGTTTTCAGAAAGATTCATACAAGTGGCATTTGCACCCCTGGCCCCATGCAGAAAATGAAACTCTGTCTCTGGCATGACTGGTCTCTGTCCTCCTAGGGAGTGCTTAGGTAGTGTGTTGTCAGGGCCAGATACACATCAGCTGAGGACGGAGCAGATGCCGTCAACTTATGCCGTGGACAGGAAAGGCCAAGGAAGAAGGATCCAAGCTATTCTCTTCTTTCTGGTTTACAAACACAGCCATAATGAGTCATTTATCAGATGAATTTTTCTGTCCTTGTGTGCTATGCCTTTCAGGTTGCCTTTTCTCCCCCTTCCACAGATCTCTGGAGCTTTATGTTCTAAACAAATAGTGTGCTTATCTGAGTGTTTCCCATCTGTCTTTGATGAGGTATCTCAGTAGCTCCTGGTTAAACTGACTCGATTTTTCCCATCTGTATTCCAGTTTCCTGCTGTGTGTGGGAAAGTGTGTATTTTACTTTAAGGGGCAGATTTTAATATTTGAACATTCTGTCTCAGACAGTGACATCTCATAGTGCAGGTTAAAGGTTTCGTCCCCTAAGATAATTTCAGTATTCCTAGCCCTAAAAGGGAAAGAAAGGACTGTTCTCTGTAGTTTCTTGTCTAAGAGTAGGTTTTCCTACAGCATATGTTGGACAGGACTGGTCACCCATCTGTCAGACCAGCTACTTCATAAAACTTTCAGAGGACAACAGTATGTAAGACAAGTGTGGACGGAATTGGCAGGGTTGTTGGGTACAGGTAGGACGAGAAGTCTGCCGCGGAGATGATAGATGTGGACTTGGTCTTTTTGTTGTATTCATGTAAACTGGGTTACTTAAAGTTAGAAAATATTCAGAAACATTTAATATTAGCCACCACAGATGGGTTCATGAAACTTCCCTGTTTTGTTTTGGAGTGCCACGGCACAAGCCCGTTTTACAGCAGTGGTGCAGCAGCCATTATGGTGGGAAGTGAAGAGTCTGCTATGGAATGGCAGTAAGCAATGATTCTTATTAAAGGCCAAGAAATATGTTAACCTGTACCTTCATGAGTATATGCTTCCTGGGAGAAATGCTTTTTATACTGTAAAGTAACTAAACCCTTCAGGTGGGATTGAAGATGCTAAGTTTTAAGGTGCTGGATATAGTTCGGGGTTCACGGTGCTCAGCAGGAGTTTTTACCCAGTACTTGGCTCTCTGAGGTTTTGGCAGGGCATTGTCAAGTGTTTATGAGGGTTTACCTCCTTTACACTGCTGGAGGTTTCAAGCTCTTTTTTTGGATCCAGTTGGGTGCTGCCCTTCTGTGTCACAGTTGGATCACCCTCCCTCCTGCCCTTCCTGCAGTGTCATCGTCACAGTGCACACCGTGTCCCTACGTGTGGCTTCCTAATTAGACCATTAGACCTCTGAAAAAAGGCTTGTTTTTAATAAAGCGTGTGTGTGTGTGTGAATGCAGGTGCACAAGAGGCCAGAGCTGGAGTTAAGGTAGTTGTGTGCCGCCTAACATCGTTCTCCAGCCCTTACTAGCTTCTTAAGAGCAAACCACTCATCTGTATGTGGACTCCTATTGGTGGCACATGGTAGACACTAATTTATCTTTTTAAGGAAGGTGGGATTTTGTTTGACTTAATTCTCATTAATAAACATAATTCTTTAAATTAAGATTTTATAAAAGTATTTTGTAATCTCTTCTTCCATAAATAAGTGAATCTAGTGGCTGTTATCCTTTATTTTAGCCAGACATCATCCAGGGCTTCATGGCTTTCAGAGTTGATGTTCTTTGCCCCCGAGTTTGTAGTGTGCCCTGTGATGAAGTGTGTTGTTAGATAGATCTCAGTGTTCCAGTCAAACCACGGCTAGAGTTCATGTCACTGCCGTGGGAATCTGTCTGGATTGTCACAGTTAGAAAATGATTTGAAGTGGACATTGTAGAATTTCTGAAGCTGGCCCTAGGGGAGTAACATAGGGCTACGGCAGTGATGGGTGTCTCTCTGAATAGAGTATGCTAGGACTCAGGCCTGACAGAATGTGTGTGTGACCCCTGAGCTGGCAGCCCTCTGCCTTTTTCTAGCCAGTACCATCTGTAAGTCATTCCTCCAGAACAGTGTGATAGACTTCCTTGATAGAGTGTATTAGGATGACGACTCCACAGTCTGCTTTGGACCCATGATACATGCCTGATCATGTTGGGCTACAGCTAAGAGGTTAGTTGGCCTGTTTTCCCCCTGTTGCTTGAGCACATATATGTGTACCCCAGGCCTCACTCTTGTCTGGGCATAGGATACCGCTGGTCATTGTGGCTGCTTTAGGAAAAGAGGATGATAAAAGACCAGGAGCCCAAAGTAGAAGAGACTTTGTGTTTCACAAAGCAATTGAGTATTCTTTTGAGCTTATTCTGGGACTAGGCTGTAAGTGCAAAAGGATATATAGGTATATAAAGGTATTAGGTATATAAACTTGGACGCAAACTCATAGTCCTACTGCTCAACCTAAGAAGCAGAGCATTGCCTACGTAAGTGCACTCATGGAATTCCTTTCAGATCATTTGTTTTACACCAGTTCCATATTGCCTATTCAAAATATCCATTAATTAGAAGTTTCCTCTCCATTCATTAGTTAACTTCCTTATCCTTGATATCTATGTACTCAATTCCTAAATATTCCTTTGACTTCTTTTTCCTTGATCATGGCAGTTTGCCCCTGAACTATTTGTTTTAAAACAATGTGCAGAATAGGGGAATGACAGTCATTTAAAGGAGGGCTGGGAAAGAATGGCAAAGTGCAAGAGACAGACTAAGCAGATTAAGTCCCACACATTTTAGAAGCATGGTACTCTGTTCGGAACTCCTGATACTCAGAAGTATAGAGAGCTGATCAAAAACCTCAGAGCCTTCAGCCTTATGTCACCTACTTTAGATCTCTGAGTGGTGGAATCTTTGTGGACTTGGAAACAATCTGGTTTTCAGGGGCAGTGGTGGTGCACACCTTTAATCCCAGCACTCAGGCGGCATAGTCAGGTGGATAATTCGAGGCCAGCCTGAGCAAGTTTCAGGACGGTTAGGGCTACACAGAGAAACCCTGTCTTGATTCCCCACCCCCCGCAAAAACCACCTTGGTTTCTGAGGAATTAGAGTTTGAATGACACCATAGGTATTTCCTTGTCTTCTTTTTCTTTTGAAAGGAGGAAATTGGCCTTTGAGGTTAGTTTATCTACTGAAGTCATATAATTAATTTATGATAGTTTATGGCAGAGATGTGAGGATTGCGCCCTCACTCTCTTGCCAGTGAAGATATTTAAAAAGAGATGCCAGAGATCTATAGTCTATAAGGCTAGATGTGACTGTTCCCCCACCCCAAATGGTGCCTCTCCTTGGATTAAGAGAGAAGATAAAAGCAAGGCGTGTTGGTATGCACATTTAATGCCAGCACTGGGGAGCCCCGGGGCAGATGGATCTCTGGACGTTTGAGGCCAGCCTGGTCCAGACAGTAAGTAAGTTCCAGGACAGCCAGGGCTATGTAGAGAGATCCTGTTACAAGAGAAGGAAGGAGGGAGGAAGAAAAGAAGATTTAAAAACTGGTGTCTGGGTATCTACGTCTCTCCCCTAGGAAGTAAGGTCTGAATATCACAGACCTGCCTTTTTTCTACCCACCTGCATCCTGCTGTCTTCTCTGGCCTGGGTGATGATCTCATTAGACAGGTAGCAGACAGACAGCTGTTGTCCTCAGCGCTCTGGCTTACATTTGACTGCCCTTTTCTCTGACTCACTGGTTTATCTGGGCCCTCTCAGAGTTAAGATCCAGATCAAAGGAATTCCAATTCTTCTTTTACTTAGTTTTCTCCCTCTTTCTGTTTCTCTTTGGATGAAGCAGACTGTCAAGACTCTGAACCATGATTTTAACCTTGTTAAAAACAGTGCCAAATTAAACAAAGATGAGGCTTATACAGTTGTACTTTTTTTGGAGCCTCACTTTTATGATTACCACATGTATTGTTTTTTAAATTTTTCTTTTAAATAACAAAAATACTAAAGGCTCTGAGATACTGTCAGTGCAAAAAACCCAACTTTCTTTGCTTTGTACTTTTTGTTGTTGTTGTTGGTGGTGGTGGTTTTCCAAGACAGGGTTTCTCTTTAACTTTGGAGCCTGTCCTGGAATTCACTCTGTAGACCAGGCTAGCCTCAAACTCACAGAGATCTGCCTGCCTGTGCTTCCCAAGTGCTGGGATTAAAGGTGTGTGCCACCACCACCTGGCTGCCTTGTACTTCTTAAAGCTAAAAGGCAGTGTTGCACTGAGCTCGTAATGCCACAGTCTGGGGCCCCGCTTCATGTTATGCAAAGTCACTAAGTGGGTGGTAGCAGCAGAGTGAGCACAGAAGGGCTGTACAAGGGAAATTAAACTGAAAAGAGATGCAGTAGTGAAAATGTATGCTACCATAATATGTAGTTCTCGTGTATATTACTTAATCACCATAACTCTGCTTCACATATGCAGAGGACACCTGAAGCTCAAAAGCATGAAAACACATAATAAGAGATGGAACATATCTCTACATTCTAGTGGTTTAAACAGATAAATTACCGCCATTTTGAAGGCCAGGGGAAAAGGTTTCCTAAGTTAACATCTAGCCAGGCTACATATACTGTGCCAGGCCCACCTGAGCTACAGCGTAAGACCTTTCCAAAACAGTGTTGGCAAGATGGCTTAGTGGGTAAGGGCACCAGCCATCAGGCCTGATGACTTGAGATTGGTCTCTGGGACCCACATGTTGGAAGGAGAGAACCAGCTCCTACAAGTTGTCCTTTGTCCCTCACATGTATGTTTTCATACTAAGTAAATAAAATGTAATTTAAAAACTCCAGTAAAGCCGGGCGATGGTGGCGCACGCCTTTAATCCCAGCACT
>NC_022017.1:12820454-12846123 GCF_000317375.1 Microtus ochrogaster
AAAAAAAAAAAAAAAAAAAAAAACAAACAAACAAAAAAAAAAACTCCAGTAAAAACAATCCTCAAATCCAAATAGTTTAGGTCTTTATTTCCTTGCATGATCCACTTATAGTCAGATGCTGTCCTCTCAGGCCTGCTGGTGGCTCTTGTCTTCACTGTGCTGAAGTCCTCATAGAGCACTGCCCATCCTCAAGAACTCTGGCTGCGCGCCTCCCTCGCTCATCTGCACAACCGTGCTGGCTTCTTTGCTACCCCGATGCGTCTGCCCTGTGCTGAGTCTCTCATAGTCATCCTTCCTAAGTGGAACACTTCCTCACTTCTGCATGACTTCCTCACCCCTGCGAGTCTTTGCTTACGCATGAATTTCTCAGTTAGCCATTCTCTGGCCAGGAATTGTAAAATCGTGCATCATTTTCCTTACCCCGTTTATCATTGGACAGATTCATGACTGACTAGTTTCTTGATGGAGCTGTCTCTTAGAATGTAAGTGCCACCAAATGGGGGATTGGCCTGTGTATGTGACTCTTGGATATAGTTGGAGTATGATAATTTTCTAATAAACAATCATAAAAATTGCAATGTATTTTAGACTAGTATGTTCTTCAGAATGTGACTTTTTGTGAACTGTACAAAGTAATTGGTTTCATTATCACAGTTTCATACGGTATCAAAATACGTACTTTACTCTTATTGCCCACCCCTCATCCCCCACTCCTGTGCCTCTCTTTCCTTCCTCCCCCAGATAGCTTCACTTTTGCTTCCATGCCATATATGTGCATGCATATGTTAAATCTAGTTTCTATATGTAAAGGAATCACGATTCCCCTCCCATTTACCGTTCTCCCCTTCCCTTTGGAGTACTTCATCTGCCCATCTAGGTTCTGCATGAAAGAAACTGGAGTTTCTTTTGGAGTCTGGGTTATTTCACTTAGCATAGTGATAACCTAATCTATCTGTTTACCTGGTAATGACACAATTTTGTTTTGTGTGTGTGTGAGAGAGAGGTGTTTGTATGTACAAAGGCAAAGGTTGGCAGCAGGTGTCTTCCTTTCTTGCTTTCCATCTTTTTCTTTTTTCTTTGAGACAGGGTTTCCCTGTGTAGCTCTGGCTGTCCTGGAACTTGCTTTGTAAACCAGGCTGGCCTCGAGCTCACAGAGAGAGAGATCTACCTCCTGAGTGCAGGAATTAAAGGTGTGCACCACCACTGCCCGGCTGCTTTCCATTTTTTTTTTTTGGATCTCTCACTAAAGCTGGAGCTCACTTGTTCAGCTAGACTAGCTGGCCAGAGAGCTTCTAGGGAGTCTCCTGTCTCTGCTTCGCCATCACTAGGGTTATAGTTATATATCACCATGCCCAGCTTTTTACGTGGGCTGGTCTCTAAAGGTCCCTTTGCTTGCATGGCAAACATTTTACCAGCTGAGCCACCTCAATCCAATTTGATTGTCCTTTACAGCTGAATAAAACACCTGTGTTGTGTACGTAAGTGTAATCACGTTTCTTACCTAATTACCTGTTGATGGACATCTAGGCTGCTGTGAATGTCAAGTATGCCTTTAAAGCAGTGGTGTGATTCTCAGTCAGTGAGTTGTGACCCCTTAGGGCTCACATATCAGATACCCTGCATATCAGATATTTATGTTACGATTCATAACAGTAACAAAATTTCAGTTATGAACTAGCAACGAAATAGTTTTATGGTTGGGGGTCACCACAACATGAGGAGCTGTTTTAGAAGTGTCGCAGTATTAGGAAGGTTGAGAACCACTGCTTTAAATCATTGTGTGATAGGCCCAGTTGAGGAGACTACAAAGTAGTCCAGTGGCTTTCAGGGTATGGTTGAGGACCCTTTGATATCCTGAACTCTCTCAAATGGAGCAAGATGGAAACGTTTATATGGTCTAAAATCGTTGGTCTTTTTAACTGTTGTGGTCTCATGAGTGTACAGTATATTTTCCTAAAGCTCCATGATGGAGTTTATCAACAAATGAATGCTGAATTAAATGTGAAAAGTTTTCTTTTACATGCTAGCAAGATGAAATGTTGATAGATATAACCCACATAACGAAAGCTCTTTGAAGTCCCCAGTAACTAGAAAAGGGAGAAAGAATCTCACCCCCAGGAAGTTCTGAGAAGTGAAAGTCTGAAGCACAGGCTGGAGCTGCAGTGTGCAGTGCTTGCCTTTTGAGTGTGCAGCCCTAGACTCATAGTTCAGTCCCCAGCACTTAGAGAGGCGGGGAGGAAGTAGTGGTGGCTAGGTTTCTGACTCTGCTGCCTTTAAGTCTGTGGCAGTAGCATTGCTTGGTTTCTCTTCCTGTAGCTCGACTTCTAACTGGTTTTAATAATAAAAATCCAGAGTCAGATATTGAGGTAAATGCTGAAAGATCAGAGAAGTAAAGGAGCCAGCCACTAGAGAGACTTTTTTACTTCTGCTGAATACTCAGACCAAAGGGGGCAAGATCCTGTCTCCATGAATTCTCAGACCGAATGCTATGAACTTCTGTCTCCTCTCGCCTTACATTCCTCTTTCCTCCCAGCCATATCTTTTCCTGTCTCCACCTCCCTAGTGCTGGCATTAAAGATGTGAGCCACCACCGCCTGACTCGGTTTCTCTTTTAGACTGGTCAACGGTAGCCCAGGGTGGCCTTGAACTCAAGAGTTCCATTTGCCCTTGTGCTGGGATTAAAGGTGTTGCCACCACTGCCTGGCCTCTGTGGCTAACTAGTGGCTCTCTCTGCACTCAGATCTTCAAGAAAGCTTTATTTGTAGATCACAAACAAAATATCATCACATGTTCCTGTCACCTCTCCCATAAGCTAGTATTGCATCAATACCTGTCACAGGGACTGTTTAACATATGTGAAGTGCTTGTCACAGTTTCTGCCACACAGAAAATGCCATGTTTGAAAAATATTATTGTAGTAAGTTGTTGTTTAGGAGATTTTTAATTCCACTTAATGTGTATGATTTTTAATTCTTGGGGTGGAAAGATGACGGCTCAGTAGTTAAAGGCACTTGTTGAGCAAGTTTAGTGACCTGAGTTCAGTGCAGAGAACCCACATGAAAATGGGAGGAGAGAACTGACTTGCCCTCCACAGGCGTGCAGTGATGCATATGCCTGCATGTGTGCATATCCTCACACACACCACATACAAGTACAATAATTTTAAAAAGTTTATTCCTGGGTTTTCTCTCTTGGTATTTGGCAGCTCAAACATTTAAAAATTTTTTTGTTTTGCTAGCTTTAAAATAGTTTTAAGAAATTGTTTTAAGGAAACTAAAAGATAGGAAAGTATTTGTTTTTAACAACATTAACATTGTTAAATGTTTGTTTTTAACAAAGTATGTTCAAAGTATAAAAATGTTTTTCATGCTTCCATCTAATCTAGAATATGGGGGTTGGAGATGTAGTTCAGTTGATAGATTGCTTGCCTACCATGGAAGAAACCTAGGGGTTTTGTTCCCAGAAGTTCCTAGGTGGGGAAGAGTGGTGTGTGCCTCTAAATTCAGTCAGGCTGGAGACAGGATCCCAAGTTCAAGGTCATCTGCAACAACGCTAAAGAGGTAGAGGTTTGTTTGCTACAGAGACCATGACTAGGAAGGAAGGAGGGAGGATGGGAGGGAGGGAGAGAGAGAGAAAGAGAGAAAAGGAAAGGAAGGCTCTGAGGCTGTCTACCAAAATAGTAACAGTTCTTGCAGGAACTAAGACTTGATTAGAGATTTTCTTTGTTGGACCTTTGTGTTTTTCTGTATCTTTCTGATTTTCTATGGTGAACATTTCTGTTTAGATAAATCCCATATTAATTTTCATGTCTCTGTGCATGTGTAGTTTGGTTAAAAGAGGAGGAAGTGGCTGGAAAGCCTGGTGTCTTGGGTTAGGAGCCAGAACTGTGAGTTTAGGATGAGAGACGTTCCAATACTGCCCTGAGCAAACCGTGCATATCAGGGGCATGCCATCTCATTCGCTGTATCCCACCAGCCTGTTTGTATAAATCCCTTTTACATTTCGCCTTTGTTTCTATTTTGTAAGATTTATTGAGATTTATCTTTGCAGTGTTTGTGTTAGGCCGTGTTCTTGGCAGAGCTGTAGACCTTTCCTGTGCATACTAACCTACTCTCATTTGACCAAACCTTTCAGAGGATTTTATAAGCTGAAAATAATGCCATTTCTTTTTTATGGTTAATCATAATTTGACTCCTTTGAGCATAAAATGGTGGCTTCAGTATAATATGCTTTAATTATTAAAAGTGAATTTCTATAATATTCATTGTTCTATGAAAATCTTTTCCCCTTCCATGAGGCAAGGTCTCTCCCACAGCCTCAGATGACCTTGAGCTCCTGATCCTCTTGCTTCTGCCTGCTAAGTGCTGGAGTTACAGATGTGTGCCGCCAGGCCCAGGTATACAGTTCTGGGATTGAATGCAGACAAACCCTCTGCCAGCTCAGCCACATCCCCTGCCTGGAAATGTGAAAGTCTTAGCCCTTGTGCTCCTTACTCAGATTGTTTGCCTGAGCTTTGTACAGAATCAGGAAGATTTACAACAAAGAATAAAAATGTTAATGTGAAGTAAGCTGACTTCCTCCCTTTCTCTTCTCTCTTGTTTTGGGACACAGGGCATATAGACTATGGTAGAGGAGGATAACCTTGGATTTCTGATCTTCCTGCCTCAACCTCCAATGCTAGAATTACAGCCGCTTGTCACACATCAGGCTATAAAGAACTCTCAAAATCCATAAAGAGTGGACAACATCTGGACATTTCAGTATATGTGATGCTGGGCAGTTGTGGGCAGAGGCAGCAGATCTCTGTGTTTCCATATGCATGGCGAGACCCTATCCAAAAAAGAAAAAGATGCTAACAATGTTCTCTTGAAAGTCCCTAAATGATATTAATTGGCATAGAAATGCAAATGAAAGCCATAAAGAGATGCCAGTATGTACCTTTTAGAATAGTTAAAATGGAAGAAAGACTTAATTCTGAGTGCGTGTGGAAATGTGCAGCAGTGAGGAGGCACAGTGTGGAATATAAAATAGCACATAATGACCTGGGGAGGCAATTCAGTACAAGGCTAAATATATTTAGTATATTACCCAGCAATCCAATTTCTAGACACAAGAAACATGGAAACATACATTTGTACTGAAGGTTCATAACAACTTAGTTGTTAGTCACTCCAAACTGGAAACCACCTAAATGGCTGTTGGCAGGTAAAAGATAGTACTAATATAAACTGGAATGCTAGCAATAAAAATGAGCATGTTACCTATTCACAGACTGCCACCATGTCTGTATTCTGTGAACTGTATAAACATTGTATTAAATGTAAGAAACCAGATTCTTCTACATACTCTCAATTCATACCCACTCTTAGAAATGATGACTTTAGAGATGGGTCTTTCAGAGGACCCAGTCTCTGTAACAAAAACTCAAAACTGCCTGTAATTCTGTTTCCTGGGAATCCAGTGCCCCTGGCTTCTCTGGGTACTTCCATACATGGCACAAATCCACATGCAGATATACACAAATTAAAATAAATATTTTTAATTAATTTTTTGTTTTATGTATATGGGTATTTGGCCACTATGAATGTCATACATCACGTATGAATCTGGTGTCTATGGAAGCCTGAAGCTGCCGTCAGATCTCTCTGTAACTGGAGCTGTGAGCTGCCATGTGGGTGCTGGGAATTGAACCCAAGTCCTCAGGAGGAACAGCCAGGGCTCCTACTCACAAATTATCTCTCTAGCCCTAGTTGTTTGTTTCTTTGTTTTGTTTCTTTCTTTGTTTCTTTCATATAGGCTGTGATGGGGCTGGAGAGATGGCTAAGTGTTTAAGAGGACTTGTTGCTTTTGTAGAGGGCCTAAGTTTGGTTTTAGCACCCATGTAGGGCACTCCAGACGGATTCAATGTCCTTTTCTAGCCTCTGTTGGTTTACACCCATATTAGTTAGCATGCTTGGACATACACAAAATACAGACTGGAATATAGCTCCATGCTTTTAAAAAATGAGTGATGTGTTGTGGGAAGAAACACCTATTGCTAACTCCCGAGACAGTTACATGGAATGAAAAAAGTTACATATTGTATGATGTTTGTATGAACTTAGAAGTTTGATTTTGTTATTGTTTGACAACTGGCCTTGAACTCACAGAGATCTGTTGCTTCCATCTTCCATGACAGAATTAAAACCTCTGCCACCAGGCTTGGCAAAATGTAGAACTATAAAGAGATGTAGTTGTTTTTCTGAGGGTGGTGAGCATAGTTCTGCACTAGGAGGCCAAGCACGGAAGAAGACAGGCTGGTCTTGACTGTCATTCTCACTGATTGCAGTACCGTACTGTGGCTTTGTAACGCGTTGATCAATAAGGGAAACTGGTTAAGGATGTGTGGATTGCCTTGTTTTTAATAAGGGAAACTGGTTAAGGATGTGTGGATTGCCTTGTTTTTACAGGCATGTGTAGATCTATAATTAGCTCAAAATAAAAAGTTTAGTTTAAAAAATGCAGACAGTTTGGCAGTTTTTCAAAAAAATAAAGCATAGCCCATATGACCTAGCATTTCTACTTTTAGTCCAAGAAAGTCAAAACATTGTCTTTACAAAAACTTGTACACAAGTATTCCCTGCATTGCTGACAAGATGGCTTAGTGGGTAAAGACACTTGCTGACAAGCCCTTATGTTTGTCTGTCTTTTGTTTGTTTGTTTGTTTTTCGAGAGGGTTTCTCTGTGTAACAGCCCTGACTGTCCTGGAACTAGCCCTTGTAGACCAGGCTGACCTCGAACTCAGAGACACCCACCTGCCTCTCTGCTTCCTGAGTGCTAGGATTAAAGGTGTGCACCACCACCCAGCATGCTGTATGTATTGAGTTTGATCCCTGGAACCTACGTGGTTGAAGAAGAGAACTGACTTCCACAAGTTGTTCTTTGACCTCCATATATGTACCACATACTCATTACTCAAACCCAAATAAATAGATAGATAAATGTTTGAAAAAGGTTCTTTGCAGCATTATTTATATAGCAAAAAAAAAAAAAAATACCGACAGTCCATCTCACGGTAAAAACTTTAAAGTGTGATATGACCATGTAGTAGAATACTAGTCTGCTCTGAAAAGGAATGGAGAACTGACATCCAGTGAACCTTAAGATACGCTGACAAATCTGAAGAGAGTGCAGCTGTTAAGATCTCTTCCTAAGCCGGGTGGTGGTGGCCCACGCCTTTAATCCCAGCACTTGGGAGGCAGAGGCAGGCGGATCTTTGTGAGTTCGAGACCAGCCTGGTATACAAGAGCTAGTTCCAGGACAGGCTCCAAAACCACAGAGAAACCCTGTCTCGAAAAACCAAAAAAAAAAAAAAAAAAAAAAAAAAAAAAAAAATCTCTTCCTGCTCTTGCAGAGAACCCAGGTTCTATTTCCTGCACCCAAGCTGCAGCTCACAATTGTCTTTAACTCTTAATTTCAACTCTACCTTCTGACTTCCAGGGAGACCATGTACACACGTGATACACAGATGTACATCATACATGAAAGCAAAACTCTCATACACATGGCATAAAGTAAAATTTTAAAAACATACTGTGCCAAGTGAAAGAAAGTAGGCATAGAAGGAGTCACACTGCGATTATGTTCCTATGGAATGTCGGAATGCAAAGCCGTCCTGCGCAGGAGATGGAGGAGTGGTGCCTGATGAGCTAATGAAGGCGCATGGGACAGCATAGTGCTTATGCTTATGGCTTGGTGAATTGTGTGGAAGTTAACTGGGTTTTAAATTCTGTGACACGTGGCTGTAGCCCTAGCTATTTAGGAGGCTGAAGCAGATGACCAAGAGCTGCAAGCATGGGCCAGCCGGGCGGTGATGGCGCACACCTTTAATTCCAGCACTCAGGAGGCAGAGGCAGGCGGATCTCTGTGAGTTCGAGGCCAGCCTGGTCTACAAGGGCTAGTGCCAGGACAGGCTCCGAAAGCTACAGAGAGATCCTGTCTCGAAAAACCAAAGAAAGAAAGAAAGAGAACAACATGGCCAACATAGTAAGACCCCATTTTGTTTTTTTGTTTTTTTTAATATTTATTTATTTATTATATATACAATATTCTGTGTGTATGCCTGAAGGCCAGAAGGGGGCGCCAGACCTCTTTACAGATGGTTGTGAGCCACCATGTGGTTGCTGGGAATTGAACTCAGGACCTTTGGAAGAGCGGGCAATGCTCTTAACCACTGAGCCATCTCTCCAGCCCAGTAAGACCCCATTTTGAAAGAAAAGAAAATCTGAGGAAAAAATTGTGTAGGTTTTTTGGGTAACAGACAGAAGTGGAAGGAGAAGATGACTCAAGGCCTGATGATTCAAAGGTGCTAAGGCTTCTGGGCTCTCTGGAGTGCCTGGGGTCACAGCTGTGAGCATATGTCCATGAGCACTGAGCTGCAAAGTGGGCGGATTATCTAAAGTTCAATAAAATTGATTTTCAAAACTTAGACAACTATGTATAATTGCAAGCTTAAAGTGACTGTTAGGTAGGAATAATCATGCATTCCTTACTAATCTAAAGAAACAAAAGTCTGGTGCTGAGTTGCACAGTGAACCAGGGTGATGTCAGCCAACCTGTGCCTTCGGCCTTTGGCCTAGCATGGCTTTGTCGCTGTTATTTTCCCCCAGAATCTATGAGTGGGTGCAATTGCTCTATTTTGTTTGTTTCTGACTATTGCATTCTTTTCCTCTGTGTGCAAGTTGAAGGATGTCCTAGTAGATAACAGAGGGAGGTGGATGCCTCTCGTCGACACTTTTGGGTGCTCAGTTAATCTGGGCACAGGAGGTTGGCTAGAATGACTCCTGAAGAAAGGGCATGGGTGGCACTGCTGGGCAATGCTTAAAAAACAATCGGGGCCAATTGTGGGCACTTCTCTCACACCTGTACCGCCTCTGGTCTCGCTCGCCCCGCTCTCTTGCAACAAGTAGGCTGTCTAAATAAGTGTTACAGAAAACCTGTGAAAGTTTAAGAGTTCTAGAAGGGACCTGTGATCCTTCCACCTCCCACCCTTCACCTGCTCTCTCTCAGTTCTTAGGTACCGCTGGTGGATTGTGCCACATGGTAAAGGCTCTGTTTTTCTTTGTTGCCCTGGTGCTAGGGCTTGTGTTTAGGACATGGGGGATGCTAGGCACAAATCTTGTTTTTCCTCAAAGGTGGTATGGCTTAAAAACAGCCTTTCTTGAATTGACACACACCAAATAGGAAAATGCAGAAGTAAGCAAACACAGAGGCACATTCCAGAGTTCTAAAAGGATTTTGTAGGAGTCCTAGCAAACTCTATAAAATAAAACTGTAAAATAAAAACTGGCACCTTCATGGGTTTGCCATGTATGGAAGGAAGAGCTCACTTGTCCTGTGTTCTACTTCTCAACACCTCTGACCATTGGTTGAGGGTCCCTGGTCGTCTTCGCCCACAACAACCAGTTATCTGGCTTTGTGACACCAGGTTTCTTACTAGCTTCCTGGAATGATGAGTATAGACTTGATGAGCACAGAGCTCCATCCCAGAGACCACTCAGCCTTAATCATTAGCAGTGGGGTTACCAGTGTGCTCACAGACTCTGCATGACTCGGCTATAAATCAGGTTTCCACAATCCTCTGTGAAGATAGAGTGGCCCACTCATGATCCTCCTGACTCAGCTTTGCAGGTGTTGAGGTTATTGATGCATGCCACCATATTCTTCAGCCTGGTTCCTCTCTGACCCAGAAAGTGAGGGTAGAACTGTGTGGTTCTAGTCTTCTAATCTTGTGATCTGTTCTGACTGAAGCCTCTTTCCTAAGCCCTGTGTTGGCCTACACTTAGTGCACAGGCTTGCCGTGAATCACAAAAGCTGCCAGTGCCTTGGTCACTCTTACTGCTTAGGAAATGCTAGGCTCCCATTAATTAGTAGCTCAATGCCAGGAGTGGTGATGAAGACCAAATATGTCCTTATAAACCACACTAGCACAGTGTGTGGGACTCTGATCCAGCTTCCATAACTCTCATAGTCCTCACAACAACTGTATGAACTCAATGCCTTTATTATCCTCTTTTACAGAAGAGGGAATTGTGGGGCAAACTGGGTATGAAACCTGCCCAGTGCCACACACCTAGTGAGGTAAGGGTGGAGCTAACAGTCTGTCCAGGTGGTCTGGCTTCAGAATCTGTGCTCGTTACCTCTGCAGTTTCTTTTCCTTTAGAACAAACTTCAAACCCTTCACACCGTTGTTTGGTGACTCTTTGTAGTCAGTTCTGATCATCCTCTGCTCCATTATCCTGGTATGTAACCTAGCTGTCATGTTTTACTCTGACCGCCCCCCCACATCACTACCCCACACTATGACTGTTAAACAAGAAACCTTCAAACTTTTTTTTTTTTTTTAAATTCTGTTGTTCTAGTTCTCCTTTCTGCAAAGGGACAAGCCTTTCTACAGTTGAACTTGTTCAGGAGTAAATGAGTATACAACAGACTGTAAATTCACTTAGAAACCTATTCACAAGATGAGGATTGGTGCCTTCTGGGGAGCCAGTGTCGCTTGTTGAAACTAAGGAAATCTTCAGTATCTTGCCGTAGATGTGCATTAGAAATGCTGTGGCTGGGCGGTGGTGGTCCACGCTGTGGCTGGGCGGTGGTGGTCCACGCTGTGGCTGGGTGGTGGTGTTCCACGCCTTCAATCCCAGCACTCGGGAGGCAGTGGTGGGCAGATTCTGAGTTCGAGTTTACCAGATGTACAGAGCAAGTTCCAGGGCAGGCTCCAAAGCTACAGAGAAACTCTGTCTCAAAAAAGGGACAAAAGGGAGAGAGTGGAATTGGAGTGGGAGCTTGCGCCGTGTGACGGTCTGGTTCGCTCTGCTTGAGAAGGTGTTCCTGGCTTCTTCCCTTTCTATCTTGAGAAGGCTCCGAGAACCTTTACAGCTGAGTTACTGCCTCCGCCCCATAAGAGGATCGAAAATAACTGTTCATTAGTTGATCCTGAAAATGCTTTTGCATTTAAGCTTTTGGTCCATTATGACTAAAACTGGCTTTGGTGGTTGGTCTGCATACTTCCAGAAAAGTCTGTGAATGTGAGAAAAAAATATTATATATATATATTTGTGGAATTCACACCATGCTGAATATTACATGACAGACATTTTGAGAACCTAAGGAAAAAAATGTGATTCCCCACATGCCTATGGACTATATTCTGGTCATTTTAGAATAAAAATTTAAACTGGGCCACTGGATCTCTGAGTTTAAGGTCAGGCTGGTCTACAGAGCTAGTTCCCAACAAAAAACCCTGGCTTAACCAAACAAGAATAAAAATGTAAATAATACCTGGTGTAGAGTATCTGTGCTCTGACACCAGTAGATGGGTTTGCTGCTGTGTGTGACTTTATCTCATCCTGCCCACCTGGCTTTACCTCCCTTAACTTTCCTCTTGCTTCCTAGGCTTCCTCTCCCCTCTTTCCCTGCCTTATGCCTTCCTACTCATCCTTCACCTTTTCCTCACTCTTTCTCATTCTCTGTCTCTTCATTGTGCACATACTCTGACACTATATGTTTATGAGATTTTTTAAAAAGAATTATTTTTGCCGGGCAGTGATGGCACACGCCTTTCATTCCAGCATCCAGGAGGCTGAGGCAGATCTCTGTTCAAGGCCAGCCTGAACTAGCACAAAAGGATAGGCACCACAGCTACATGGAGAAACCCTGTCTCAGAAAACAAACCAAATCAAAAATCAAGAAGATTTATTTTTAACTTATGTGTGCGGACTTCTTGCTTGCATGTATTTATGTGCGCAGTGTGTATACCTGGTGCCTGAGGCCAGAGGAGACTATAAGATCTCCCAGGGCCGTAGTTACAGATGATTGTAAGCCATTGAGTGGTTGCTGGGAATTGAGCCTGGGAATAAGAGCCTCTGGAAGAGTGCTCTTAGCTGGTGAGCCATTTCTCAAGCTACCTGTTTATGAAACTTTTATTTGTTGTATATTTCTTCTTGTTTGTTTCTTTGGAGACAGATTTCTCTGTGTAGTCCTAGCTGTCCTAGAACTCGCTCTATAGTCCAAGCTGGCCTCGAACTCAGAGATCCGCCTGCCTCTGCCTCCCGAGTGCTGAGATTAAAAATGTCTTGTCACCGGCCAGGCGGTGGTGGCGTACACTTTTAATTCCAGCACTCAGGAGGCACAGGCAGGCAGATCTCTCTGAGTTGGAGGCCAGCCTGGTCTACAAGAGCTAGTTCCAGGACAGGCTCCAAAAACCATGGAGAAACCCTGTCTCGAAAAAAACAAAAACAAAAAAAAAAAAGTGTGTGTGCCACCACCACTCAGATGTTTCTGTTCAGTTAAAAACATTAGAAACCAAAAGAGGTGACTGGGTATCTGTCTTTCTCTCTCCATGTCTACTTCTGCTCCCCTTTTTGAGACAGGGGCTCACTGTGTAAGCCCTTAGCTGGCTTGGAATTCATTATATAGACCTCAAACTCATAGGGGTCCATCTTCCTCTGCCTCCAATACATATGTCACTACATCCAGTTTTTTGGTAGTAGGGACTCTAATTTTGTGACTTTGCTTGGCTTTTATTGGATATTGGGGATTTTAACTTAGGTTCTCTTGCTTTTATGGTGAGTATTCTTAGTCCCAAAGCCAGGTATCTTATCTATATTAATATTTTTATCAATACATTCAAGTATCTGTTACTATTTTAACCAGCATTTGTTAATGTTAAACGCTGTATATTGTATGTATATTATGAATGAACAGATCGGACATGAAGTATTATAGAGATTGGGAAGAAGAGAGCCAGGTCTCCAGCCCAACAATGCTGTAGGATAATTTTCCCCAAAGAGCAAATATAAATTGTCCTGTTAGCAAGGACTTTCTAGTTCCTTCTTACAATTGAGAGGATCACTAGCCATAATGTGGTGGCACATGCTTTTAATCCCAGCACTCAGGAGGCAGAGATAGGTGGATCTCTAAGTTCAAGTCCATGAGGCCAGCCTGGTTTACAGAGCAAGCGCCAGGTCTATAGAGCAAGTTTCAGGACAGCCAGGGCTACAAACCCTATCTCAAAAAACAGAGGGGGGGGGATCATTAAACAAACTTAAACCATTAACTTTTCTTGCATTTTGAGAAACAAGATTCTCATTTTTGTGGGGTTATGAAGATCTAAATGCACAGAATGTTGGCATTTGCATCAGGAGCCTCGTCTTGGCCCAGGGTTGAACTGAGGGTTCACTCTTGGTTTGGTAAAGAGCTAGTGTGTATGTGCTTGGGAGATTTTTTTTTTTTTTTTGGTTTATTGGTTAGGGGCTTTAATGGATCTTTTCTGTCTGGGTGTGGTAGTACATGCCTTTAATTTTAGTAGAGGCAGGAGGATCTCTGAGTTGAAGGCCAGCCTGTTCTGCAGTAAGTAAGCCTTGGTATGGGCTAAGTGAGTAAGATTCTATCTCAAAAAAAAAAAAAAGTTTCCAATGTACTTAGATTTGTCTAGGCCTTGGTAGATCATTGTGGCATATTTAAGTCAAAGGATTTAACAGTGTTGATTGAAATGGCAAGTGTTCTTTTGGAAGCTTAACAGTTCATACTCAAAACAAGAGTGTTAATATCTAGTACTTCTAAGTTCATTGATGGTTAACCTCCTGCATGACAGAGTGCTTCTCAGGTTAAGATTGAGAGATATGTGGGGCTCTTGGAAACCCATGGCTCAGACTTTTTCCAAAGCTGTCTTTGTAAGGACGTATCTATCTTTAACTAGCTGTGGTGGGCATGGATTAGCCTGCCATGGCAGACTTTTCTCCTTGGGAAACTGCCCTTTCTTCTGATTCTTTCTTTTGTTACTTTAAGCTTTCTAGATTTTCTTTGTTCTTTGCAAGCTGTAGAAATTTCTTTTCATAGCAAGAGTTACATAAAATGAGATTTAGAAAATTTTAGTTAAACAAATGCCTTTGTAAACTAACCATGAAAAGATGGATCACTTCAAGTTTACGAATGACTCTTAAATGCAGATTGCTAGGGGTGATGTTACGGTACGGGTTTCTTGGATGTCATCCCTTTGAGCCCTGGAGCTAAATAGCAAGAGGCTACATGCTCAACCATAAAGCATTAGCCGCTGCCAACATTACATCAGTTTCACAAAACCTCACTGGCTAATTATCCCTTGGGATTGGACATGGATCTTGCAGCTTGTGAAAGCTGCTTTTTCCGATTTCTGTCTTCCTGGCTGTGACATATCCCAAAGGAATGAAGTTGAGAAATCATCATCTTTTGAAAGCTCTTGACTTCTCATTCCCACAGTGGTTCTCATGGCCAGGATTGAAAGTTGCTTCTGAACTTGAGGAGGCCCTTTATATAGTCTATGACCAGGGAGGGTGATGGTAAGGTGCCTGGTTGTGTTTTTGATGCTAGTGTCCATGGGTTCAAGTGTGTTTCTGCAGCCTCCTCTTTATACCAAGATTGAAAAAGGTAGACAAACTCAGACTCAAGTCCATGGTCTCTGTGTCTGTTGACTTTGCTGTGGTATTGGTACAGTCATTACTCACCTCAGTGACGGTCACTCTTTCCTGCAGGAAGAAGTACTGTGTGATGTTGAACAGTCCTCCTAATACCTTTGCGCCTCATCCTTCCCTGATTTATGTTCGATACTGTCTCTTTATTTTGTGCCTTTTAGGGTTCTTTGCTTAAAAACTAAGCATGTAGTAAGTTAACTGGAAAGTCTTTGAACATCATTCTGTTAACAAAGCTCAGGAAGAGCAGAAACCGACAAAGACTAGTCAGAGTGACCAGTCGTGAAGCACTGTCCACAGGTCTCTGCTGGACTCCTGCTGCTCGTGGAGCTGCCAACCGTGCAAAGAGTAGTTCTGATTCTGCTTTTCAGTTTCACGTACTTTCTTCATATTCCATGTTCTTGATGGGAGAATCCTGTCATTTTTGCTTGGATTATTCGTTTGTGAGCTAGAGGCCAGGGAGCCCAGAGAGGAGAAATCTGTTTCTGTGGAAGGAAGACGGTGTCTCTTCCTTCTCTTGCCATTGAAATGTCTCCTAATGAAAGGGGCTCAAGTGCTGGACAACTAAAGTCTAGGATGTCTCTTCACAGTAGCTGGCCCCCATCCTTATGGCCATGGTTCACCCTCAAAGTATGTTCTTGGCCCAGGCTTGACCCTTATATATTATGTTTCCTGGGGAGTCTATTTGTGTTTGCCCAACATAGAGCAGCGACAGACTGACTGGAGAAACCATTCACTCCTTCCAAGCCCAGCTTGGTGAACCAGTGAGGTGGTTGGGGTTACTTGGAGGAGCATGAATGTAGGGATCGCTTGCAGGCACGTAGGTGACAACTCACAGAAGCTGTACTATATAACACTGAAGCTGCTGGGAGAGTCTCCTGAGTCTTGTGAATGTCCTGACCTCTGTGAGCCTTGCTTCTTCCAGGAAGTGATTCAGGCCAGAGCGGGAGCAGCCATACAAACAGATAATCCTTCTTCCCCCCGTCTACATAGTTTCTCTCCCCAAAACTCACCTCAACCTTTGGCTTCAAATACCACTTGCCAGCTGGTGTGTGTGTCTGTGCCTGTGGCCCTGACCTGGTCCTTATTCTAGACTCTGCTAAGCCGCTACTTCTTCCACTGGACACCTAGATGACTCACAAGCATTTAAAGCTGACGTCATTCCTTTGATTATCCTGAAGCCTGCGATTCCTAACCAAGAATGGCAGGTGTCATCTTTGGTTCCTCTCCTTCCTCACACCTGTGACTGAATTTCATAGGCTGTTCTTTGACTTTTCCTGGTTTGTCCCACTGCCCTAGATCATATCCTCACTTTGTGCTTTTTTCCCCAGCAGCCTTTCTAGTTGGTTGCCCTGCCTTAGAACCCAACTCTCCTCTGATCTCTTATTTATTCAGTTACCAAGAGTTCCTCTTTACCTCCTGTTCTTTTCTGTTTGTTTGTTTTTTTGTTTGTTTGGTTTTTTTTTCGAGACAGGGTTTCTCTGTGGGTTTTTTTGGAGCCTGTCCTGGAACTAGCTCTTGTAGACCAGGCTGGTCTTGAACTCAGAGATCCGCCTGCCTCTGCCTCCCAAGTGCTTGGATTAAAGGCGTAATTTGGATGCCTTGTGAGTGGTCAGAAGCAACTTGGGAGAGTCATTTCTTTGCTTCTAACATGTAGGTTCCAGGGATCAAACTTAGGTTTTCAGCCTGGCTGTTGGTGCCTTTATTTACCTGCTGGGCCATATAACCAGCCAATGTTTTGTTTTTTTAAAATTTTTATTATTTGTATTTTATGTGTATAAGTGTTTTGGCTGCATGTATGCATATGAACCACATGTATGCCTTGTACCTGAGTAGGCCAGAAGAGGGTGTTGGGTTCCCTGTCAGCCAATGCATAGGTATTTTTTAATCAAACCAGGATCTGCAAAAGCAGCAAGTGCACTTAACTGCTGATCTCTCTCTCTCTCCTTTCCTCCTTCTCTCTCCCTTGCAACCTTGTTTGTTTATTTCAGGTAAGGTCTCAGTTTTCCTCCCTTTCCAGACAGGGTCTCCCTATATACATACTTCTGTAGGGGGAGTGCTGAATTAAAGGCATTTGACACCATGCCCAACAAAAGCCCCCCCCCCCCGCTTTGGGTTTTTTTTTTTTAAGACAGGATTTCTCTGTGTAACAGTTCTGACTGACCTAGAACTCATTCTGTAGACCAGGCTGGCCTCAAACTCACAGAGACCTGCCTGCCTCTGCCTCTCAAGTGCTGGAATTAAAGGCGTGTACCATCACCACCTGGCAAAAATCTCATTTTTTAGCCTCGGCCAGATTGAATTTTTTATCAGTCTTTCTGCCTGAACCTCTGAAGTGCTAGGACTGTAGGCATGAGCCACACACTGCACCTGGACACTTTTCCTGCAGATCACTTTTAACCATTTGACTTTCTTACGTGGAACTCTTTGGTTTACTATGGGATTTAACTATATGTATGTGTATAATCTGTCATTGTTGGATTATTTCCCTCATAGTCTTAATGACTATTGACAAGCTTTTGGGTTCTAGAAGTGATAGTTTGCTACTGGTGTCCTTGTAGTTTCTGTCCTTGGCCCTGCCCTGACCACCCCCCTTTGTGCACGTGAAGCTGCTAACGTCCACTTGTCTTTCCAGATAAGGCCTGGCTCTTTTGAGATGTGTGTTAACTTGTGTGCGCTCCTCCCATGAAGGTGTGCCTCTTTCCTTGTGACTCCCCCGTTTTCCTTTTTTTATTTAATGTGTATTAGTGTTTTGGATGCATGTATGTCTGTGTACTATATACATGCAGTGTGCCCTCAGAGGTGTCAGATTACCCTGGAACTAGAGCTACAGATGGTTGTGAGCTGCTTTGTGGGTGCTAGGAATTGAACCCAGGTCTCTGGAAGAGCAGCCAGTGATCTTAACTGCTGAGCACCCTCCTTGTGTCCATACCACCACAAAGTACTTGACTGAGTGCATTCCCGGCTGGTTTCACAGTTAACAGAAAGCACGTTCTTGAAAAAAGAGGTGTCTTGTTTCTGAATCCCTAGGTTCTGGCATGTAGCTGTTATGTAACAATTTTATTTAGGACTGACGAATAAAGAGCATTTTGAGAAATGAAACAGTGAGCACGTGTGATGATGCTTGCATAATTGGCGTTTCTTGGAAGCATTAAGTATTTACCAACTCTAGAGATCAGTCCCTGGGGAGCAGATTTGATCTTATTTCAGCCTGTTATCTGTCTGCAGGTGGCCAGAAGCCCAAGAACCTTATCAGCTCATCAGATGATTTTTGTCTTCTCTGTGATCAACTTTTATAGTCTTTCCAAGGAAGTTGATCAGCTGTGGTTCCCCGTGGCTTTCCCAGCTGTATAGTTTCACTCCTGAAGAGGATTCAGGTCACCGTGGCTATTCCTCTCCCTACAGCCGCTGACTCACTGCTTTGACTGCTCTAGTGGCGGACGTTTACACAGTACCTAATATTCATACTGTGAAAATACCCTAGAAAGTCGGGGGCCTAGAGGCACCACCATCGGTACCTCTAGTCCCATCCTACAGATCTCATTTGGTCTCTTTATTCCCACTACAAGTCTTGGCAGCACACACAGTATATAGTTTAAGTTGGCTTATTTTTTTATTTTTTAGGCCTTGACCACTATCTTGATTTACTGCACTGGGAAGAGTAAATTTTGATTTTTCTTTCTTTCTTGTTCCTCCTTCTGAGGGAGCCTGCGTCATTGAGAAATATTTAACCTCATGGCCTTGCACTAGGGCTGGAGATTTGCCTAAGGGAACTGGAAGCTGGCAGTGTTTTTACTTAAATTCCCCCTTAAGGGGTGGGGGTTTTTAGCAGAATCAGCCAAAACAGCTCAATGCTGGGAAATTTTTTTAGTAGCAAGGCTGTTGCCATTAGGTTACTGAAAATATTTGAAAAGTTTTCTACAGATAAGTATAGACATTTTGGATTGCCTTTTGGGGAAAACAAAATAAAACCTGTAGCTTCTGCCAGGTATGAAGAAGAAAAACTGAGGCAGAGGACTGGATGTGGTGGTCCACGCCTTCAATCCCGGCACTGGGGAGGCAAAGGCAGGTGGATCTCTGGGAGCTGGAGAGCAGCTAGTCGATAGAGCAGGTTCTAGGACAGCCAGGGCTACACAGTAGGACCTTCCTACAGAAAGTTTGATTTTCTAGAAGGGTGTTAGCCAAGCTGCAGGGAACAAGAAAAGGCACACTTGTACGTGTGTATGTGAAAGATCTGAAATACATCAGAGATTAGTAGAAAAGTTAGTTAGTTTTTCAGTTGTGTAGGGTGCTATTAAAAGACAATTGACCAGCATGAGAGGGGCGTCACCAGTGTTTGAGGCATATAAACTCTGACTAGGAAGAGTAGCCATAGGCTGCTGCTGCTCTCTGGTGTGTGGGAAGAATTTGACTTTCTCAATTTTGGAGTTATACTAAGAGTAGATCATAACAAGGATTTTTTTTAAAGTAAATCTTTCTAATTCTTACTAATGTTTTGTATTTAGAATAGCACCTCTTTGACATAAAGAAGATATTTGCCCACAAATGTTATTATGAATGATCTTTGATACCTAAAGAAAACAATCTTGGTATTAGGGGAAGATGTGAACCAGCAGATTAAATATAACTGCCTGTCTCATAAAACTGTTTATATTTGTTTTGTGTCATAGATGAAAACAATGGTACATACGTTTGCCAGAGTGGAGTCATAAGCTGAGCAGGCACCAGGCCCTGAAAGGAAGAAACGGGTTAAACCATTTATAGTGTCTCCGTGACGTCTTAGCAAATTGTAGGGAATTACACTGTGCTTAGTATATAAATACAGGTTTTCTTGCCTCCCTGACAGACAGTTGGATGCACCTACAAGTTTTCTGTTTGCACTGTTTTCTCTTAGCAGCAGCGAGTGGATGATTGAGAACTGATGCTACTCCGCGTTATCAGACTTTCTTTAGTTAGCAATAACTTAACAATTCTTGATTAGATCTTTATCCCTATTTATATCTACTTATCCCTTCTTAGGAATCCGCAGCCTCTCTGTGCCTCAGGAATCTCTCAAATTCTTAAGGAGTGATTCTAATACTCAAAAAATAAACTTAGGCTCTTGTTGGGTATACGGGTTGGGGTGGGGTTTAGCCTATAAGATCCTTAGAAAGAAAAGATGAAGTTAGGAAATGTTTAGGTAAGATTGGCGCTAGACCAGAGAATACGCCGAATTTGATAGAAAAGTCCAAGGAAGAAAACTGAACCCAGTAGTTTTAAGTCCAGAAAGAAATCCCAAGCAAACATCTGGAAGCCAGAGTAGTCCTGATGTGTGAAGGAGAGTAACGTTTTTACCTTGATTAGAATAGGGGGCATAGGGTAGTTTGAAAATTGGGTTGAATATATATATTTAGTGAGGAGCCTGATACTAAATTAGAATTTGGCCTTGACCAGATAAGCTCTTGAGTAGTTTATTAACTTTCAGTTGTCATCAGCATTGAAATGGTTACAGAGCTACTGTGCTCATGAGAAACAGTGCAGTACTGAGTGCTCTTAGCACACCAGCATCACCTTAAAGTTGTTTTGTTTTTTTAAATAAGGAAGAGGTTGAGTTAGTTCATAGTTTTGGCAGCTGGAAGTCCAGGATCAGGAGGTCGATCAGTTTGGCCTTTGGTAAGGGCCCCTTTGGCTATATGACATCATGGTGGCATGTGGGAGCGTATGCAGACTGTAGAGATGGTGAAACAGGAAGCCATGGTAATTACCTCTTAAGTGCTAAGCTTGTGAAAGTCGATTCAAAGGTCACAAGATACATAAAATGCTTTTTGAAAATATGCAGGAAAAAGACACATTATTTTAAACAAATCATATATAATAAATTTGAAGGTTAAGATGTGGTATATGTGCAAGATTCTTAAGGACATGATGTTGCTTTTGGAAGGGATCTTCACTGTGCTTCGTGGTGTTGGTGCCTTGTGAAATTAGCCACTGCAGCCCAGGCAGACCAGGACTCATGTCAAGTACGAGGGGAACAGTGGGCACCAGACTGATGTTGTACATGTTTGTACACAACTGAAGTTATTAGTGAAAGCAAATTAGTAAATATAGCAGAAAAGCTGGCTGTGGTGGACTATTCAGACTACTGTGGAAAAACAAGTTAGGAAACATTCCGAGAAGGCTTCGCAGGAGATAAAAAAAGAGATCTTTAACCTGTGACCCGAGGGATTTCTACCAGGGAGATATGAATAGTGATGATTTGGAGAAAAGTAAGTTTATTTGAGGAGCTGATGGACTTTTGTAGTAATAGAACAACACAATATAACAGACATAAGTATAGGCATACACCTTGTCCTCATCACTTACTGTTTGCCCCAGACACTTCTCTCTGCTCCATTTTCCCCATATGAAAACAGACAAGACAGTAACTTGAAGATTGGGTCTAAGTAACTGAGGATGTACAGTGTCCCAGACTAGTGTTTGGCAAACAAGTGCTCAGTACACTTGAGTTTTTACCACTAGGGATGCTGCTGTAAGCATAAAGTGTGAGAAGAGAACCCGAGACTATAGCTTAGTGGTACAAGAGACGTTGAAGAACATTGAGAAGTCAATGCAGGGGATTTTCATTTTAGAGTGTTCTGGTTTCAGGGTGAGGCCAGATTGAGAGAGCTAAAAAAGACAGCAGGGAGAGCCGAGAGATGAATGCAAAGTCCACATGAGATGTGGTCACTCGAAAGTGCTTACTGTGTGCCAGGTGTGCTTTTTAATATTGTGTGTGTCTGTATGCTTGTGTGGGTGTGGGAATGAGCACATCAGCGCAGATGCCATTGGAGGCCCGAAGTGTTGGATCTCCATGGAGCTAGGGTTACAAGCTGCCTGAAGTGGGAATCTAACGTAAGCCCTTTGCATTCTTAACTGCTGGGCCACCTCTCCAGCTCTGTGTTGCTTATGTTCTGTTGATGGTGAGAGTGTCAGTGACAGTGATCAAAGACATAACATTAGTAGTAAGTGCTGGTAAGAAAAATAAAGCAGGGATATGGAATGGTGGTAACTTAGAAAGATGGTCAGGAAACCAGTTGAGAAGAGACTAACCGAAATGAAGGAGGGAATCATCTGTGCCATGTGCATGCTTAGTGTGTCCAAGGACTCGAAAAGATTGTGTGTGTGAGTGAAAAACATATGTACTACAGAGACTGAGATCTATCTCCCTTCCTCTTCACTTGGAGTGTGTGAGCAGTTGCTGGCACGTAGTGGATGTTCTGTGAATGCCTGTTGAATAGACAAAGTAGTAAATGAATAAACAAACGAGTCATGCTCTCTAACAAGTCTGGAATCTGGGAAGGGGAGAGAAACTAGGTAAGTTGGTAGATGTTGTGGGTCAGTTTTCTCACTTGTGAGAGCTCAAGGGGTTGGACAGTGGAGCTCAACTAGTGGGTCCACGTCCCAGCTGTGCATTCCCTGAATGTGTGACCTTGGCAGGTTATCTTTGTGTGTTTCAGTTTCTTTTTCTTCCTTTCTTTCTGTTTTGTTGTTGTTGGTTTCTCTGTGTAACAGTCCTGGCTATCCTGGTGGAACTCACTGGACCAGGCTGGCCCTGAACTCACAAAGATCCACCTGCCTCTGTCTCCCAAGTGCTGGGGTTAAAAACATGTGCCACTACCATCCAGCTTCAGTTTCTTTTTGAAGAATAAATGAGAACTTTCCATAGGATCTCAGCAATGCTTTTCAACCTTGGCACTGTTGAAATTTGGAGTGTGTGTGTTTGTGTGTTTGTTCATTCTACCGCCTACATGTCAATAGCAGCCCTCTAGCTGTAACAAACTAAACTGCTTCCAGATATCCCTCAGGGAAAAACTGTCCAGGATTGAGAACCAGTGTGAAGAGTAAAGGTGCTGATGGTCTCTTACAGGGAGGCCATGTATGTATGTACATGTGTGTGTGGCCTAGCATGTATGTGTGTGTGGATAGAAAGATGATAAATGATAGATAGATAGATAGATAGATAGATAGATAGATAGATAGATAGATAGATAGATAGATAGATAGATAGATAGATCCTAGCATGCCTGGAGTCCTAGGTTCTGTTGTCAGCACAGCCACAGTCAAATAGGGAGAGGCGGAGAGAGGAAAGCTCTTGGTGGTATGAACAAATGTGCTGGTCTGAGATTTATTTACACTCCTCACTGATACTCTCAGTTGGAAGTGTGTTGTGTTTTTTGTTTTTAACTTACATCTGTTTCTTAGTTTGGAAGCTAGGGTTTTGTTTGTTTTCAAGACAGGGTTTCTCTGTGTAACAGCCCTAGCTGTCCTAGAACTTGCTAGGTAGACCAGGTTGGCCTCGAACTCACAGAGATCCGCCTGCCTCTGCCTCCCAAGTGCTGGGATTAAAGGTGTGTACCACTGCTACCTGGCAGGAGATAGAGTCTTATGGGCTTGTTTTACCTCACTCAGGCTAGTCTTAAACTCCTGAGCTCAACAAATCCTTCAGCCTTAGCCTCTCTCACATAGTTAGGACTATATGTATAGGTGCCACTGGAGGTTTCTTTAAGACAGGAAAATATTAGTAGAATATTAGTAATAAGTTCTTTCCATAGTAACTGGAGTTTGGGGGCACTTTTTGTAAAATAATAATTTGGTTTCTACAATCATCAAAAGTCTCCCAATCAAAAAAAAAAAAAAAAAAAAAAAAGCCCAGGACCAGATGGTTTCAGCTCAGAATTCTAGAAGACTTTCAAAGAAGAACTAATACCAATACTCATCAAATTATTCCACACAATAGAAACAGAGGGAATATTGCCAAACTCTTTTTATGAGGCTACAAAATTACCCTGATACCCAAACCACAGAAAGACATTACTAAGAAAGAAAATTACAGACCAATCTCACTCATGAACATTGATGCAAAAAATACTAAATAAAATACTAGGAAATTGAATCCAAGAACACATCATCCACCATGACCAAGTTGGCTTCATCCCACAAATTCTGGGATGGTTCAACATATGAAAATCTGTCAACGTAATCCACCATATAAACAAGCTAAAAAATAAAAACCACATGATCATCTCATTAGATGCTGAAAAAACATTTGACAAAATACAACATCCCTTCATGATAAAGGTTTTGGAGAGAGCAGGGATACAAGGAACATACCTAAACATAATAAAGGCAGTATACAGCAAGCCAATAGCCAACACCAAACTAAATGGAGAGAAACTCCCTGCAATCCCACTGAAATCAGGAACAAGACAAGGTTGTTCACTCTCTCCATATTTATTCAATATAGTTCTTGAGATCCTAACTAGAGCAATAGACACCTAAGGGAGATCAAGGAGATACAAATTGGAAAAGAAGTCAAACTCTCACTGTTTGCTGATGATATGATAGTTTACATAAGTGATCCCAAAAATTCTACCAAGGAACTTCTACAACTTATAAACACTTTCAGCAGCATAACAGGATACAGAATTAACTCAAAAAAATCAGTAGCCTTCCTGTACACAGATGATAAAAAGGGCTGGGGAAGAAATCAGAGAATCAATACCCTCCACAATAGCCACAAATAGCACAAAATATCTCAGAGTAACTCTAACCAAACAAGTGAAGACTTGTATGGCAAGAACTTTAAATCTTTGAAGAAAGAAATTGAAGAAGACACCAGAAAGTGGAAAGATCTCCCATGTTCTTGGGTAGGCAGAAATGGCAATCTTACCAAAAGCAATTTACAGATTCAACGCAATGTCCATTAAAATCCCAGCAAAATTCTTCAAAGACCTCGAAAGAACGGAACTCAACTTCATATGGAAAAGAAAAATTCCAGGATAGCCAAAACAATCCTGTACAATAAAAGAACTTTTGGTGGTATCACAATCCCCGACTTCAAACTCTACTACAGAGCTAGAGTACTGAAAACAGCCTGGTATTGCCACAAAAACAGACAGGAGGACCAATAGAACTGAATAGAAGACCTGGATATCAATCCACACATCTTAGAACACCTGATCTTTGGTAAAGAAGCAAAAAATATCAAATGGAAAAAAGAAAGCATATTTAACAAGTGGTGCTGGCATAACTGGATAGCAACATGTAGAAAAATGAAAATAGACCCATATCTATCACCATGCACAAAACTCAAGTCCAAATGGATCAAAGACCTCAACATAAAGCCAGCCACACTGAACCTTATAGAAGAGAAAGTGGGAAGTATACTTGAACGCATTGGCACAGGGAACCACTTCCTAAATATAACCCCAGCAGCACAGACACTGAGAGAAACAATTAATAAATGGGACCACTTGAAACTGGAAAGCTTCAAGTGTAAAGCAAAGGACACGGTAAACAAGATAAAATGACAGCCTACAGAATGGGAAAAGATCTTCACCAACCCCACTTCAGACAGAGGTTTGATCTCCAAAATACACAAAGAACCCAAGAAATTGGACACCAAAAGATCACATAATCCAATAAAAAAATGGAGTACAGACCTAAACAGAGAACTCTTAACAGAGGAATCTAAAATGGCTGAAAGATACTTAAGGAAATGTTCAACATCCTTAGTCATCAGAGAAATGCAAATCAAAATAACTCTGAGATTCCATCTTACAACTATAAGAATGCCCCAAATCAAAAACACTGATGACAACTTATGCTGGAGAGGTTGTGGGGAAAAGGGGACACTTCTGCATTGCTGGTGGGAGCATAAGCTGGTACAACTCCTTTGGATGTCAGTGTGGAGATTTCTCAGAAAATTAGAAAACAACCTTCCTCAAGACCCAGTAATACCACTTTTGGGTATATATCCGAAGGATGCTCAATTGTGCCACAAGGACATGTGTCCAACTATGTTCATAGCAGCTTTGTTTGTCATAGCCAGAACCTGGAAACATCCTAAATGCCCCTCGACTGAAGAATGGATAAGAAAAATGTACATTTACACAATGGAGTACTACACGGCAGAAAAAAATAATTACAGCTTGAATTTTGCAGGAAAATGGATGGAGCTATAAAACATTGTTTTGAGTGAGGTAACCCAGACCCAGAAAGACAATTATCACATGTACTCACTCATAGGTGGTTTTTAAACATAAAGCAAAGAAAGCCAGCCTACAAACCACAATCCTGGAGAACCTAGACAACAATGAGGACACTAAAGAGAGACAAATATAGATCTAATCTACATGGGAAGTAGAAAAAGACAAGATCTCCTG
>NC_022017.1:12847023-12854544 GCF_000317375.1 Microtus ochrogaster
TGGCGTCTGTCTGAGGCGTCTTACCTCACTTCCTCTTCCTCCCAGCATTCTGTTCTGTTTACTCCACCCACCTATGTTCTAACCTATCAGGGCCAAGCAGTTTCTTTAATTAACTAATGACCTTCATCCACCAACACTGTTACACTATATATATAGCCTTGACTGGCTTGGAGCGCACTGTAAAGACCAGACTTGCCAGGGATTGAAGGCATGTTCCCAAATCCTGGCCCAGGAAATCTTTGATAGGTGCTATAAAAAGTAGGTTGTAACGCATGTCTTTAATTTTAACTCTCTGGAGGCAGAGTCAGGCAAATCTCTGTGAGTTCAAGACCAGCCAAGGATGCATAGTGAGAGCCTGGAGAAAAAAACCAAAATAAAACAAACAAAAAAACCCAAAAATCTCACCACAGGGACTGGAGAGGTGGCTCTACAGATAAGAGTGCTTACAGCTACTGTTCTTGCAAAGGACACACGCTTAGTTCCCAGCACTACACGGGGGTAGTTTACAACCCATAACTCCAGTTTGGGCCTCTTTGGGCACCTGCACACATATGCAAATACCCATGTACAGATGCATATATATATATATACACACACACATAATTTTAGAATATATTTGCTTATTTTACATAGACACTTAAGTCTGAAACTTATTCTTTAAAAACTGCTTGATGGTTTATTAAAATAGACTTAGGTATCTGCAGTGGTGACTTAACTCCAATTTATGGCCCATTCTCCTGGAGATCAGTGAGTGCCTGGTAAAGTCCCCTGGACAAGGTCCCTTACCAGCATCAGATCCCTTACCAGCACCACTGACTCTAGGCACTGGACCTTCCCCTTTCAAAGTCTCTTCTTTGTGTCCCTGGTCAAGTCAGTACCCGCCTTCTGGAGTTGTGTTGTAGCTAAGTAGGGTGATTGATCCAGCAAATCAGCAGGATCCACATGTCTTTCTGGCATGTATAAAAGCCATAGCTGCAGGCTGGGGAGGTGGCTCAGTGGTTAAGAGCAGTGGCTGCTCTCCCAGAGGTCCTGAGTTCAATTCCCAGCAACCATATGGTGGCTCACAGCCATGCTAATGAGATCTGGTGCCCTCTTCTGGCCTACAGCAGACATGCAGGCAGAATACTGTATACATAATAATAATTTTTTTTAAAAAGCCATAGCTGCAGTGTGGACCCCTGACTCACCTTTCTTGTAAGTAGGAACAGTAGAAGGTAGGAGCAGATGTTTCTTCCCCCCATTACTTTATATTTGATCTTAGTTTAAAAGCTGAGAAGATATTCCCCTCATTAAAAAAATAAAATAAAAGGCAGTATTGGGGCTTTGGTTCAGTGTTTAAGAGCTGTGGCTGCTCTTCCAGAGAATCCAGGTTCAACTCCCAGCACCCACATGGCCACTCACAGCTGTCTGTAACTCCAGTTCCAAGGGATCTGACAGCCTCTTCTGGCCTCCCTGAATGCCAGGCACATAGTCAGATACTCACACAGGCAGAATGCCCATAAACATAGAATTAATTAATCAATAAATATGCAGTCTTTTGTAGGGTTTTAGCATTCCCTTGCCTTTTGTTTTCTTCTTCTTTTTTTTTTTTTTTCGGACACCCTTAAGTATGTCCTTACTTTAAAACCTTGTCAGTAACTGGTTCCATATTTTACTCCTCTGGATTAACATAATATAGAAGCATGGTCCTTGGTTTTTGTCCCATTGAATTGGGTTTGGTTTTGTTTGGGTGGGTGGGATTTTTTTTTTCTTGGAACTCACCACATATCTTGGACTGGCCTCAAGCTCACAGAAGTCTGCCTACCTCTGACTCCCAAGTACTGTGATCAGAGGTGTGTGCCATTATACCCAAGGTATTGAATTTTTCTTAAATGGAATTGTATTTTATGTCATTATTATTGTGTTCTCTCACCCTCCCTCCTTCCTTCCTCTTTCTTGTTCCTCTTTCTCCCTCTTGCCTTCCCTTCTTACAGTGCTAGGGATCCACCAGACCAGGGAATTACACATACAGTTGCTCTACCTCTGAGCTAAATCCTAGCCAATGTCTCACTGTGGACATTTGACTGGCTTTGAACTCACTGTTTAGCCTAGCTCACCTTTGAGCTAGACCCTCCTGCCCTATACTTTTTTATATATAATTTATTTTTATTTTATGCGCATTGAATTATTTTTCTTTTATGTGCATTGAATTGTTTTGCCTGTGTATATGTCTGTGTGAGGTTGCCGAGTCCCCTGAAACTGGAGTTACAGACAGCGGTGAGCTGCCATATGGTGCTGGGAGTTGAATCTGGTCCTCTGGAAGAGCAGTCAGTGCTCTTAACCACGGAGCCATCTCTCCAGCCCCATGCCCTACACTTAAGTGCAGGGGTTACAGAAATGTGCCACCATCCTCAACAGGTTTATTTGTCAACATGTGGATTTTGGTATATTTCTAGGGGTGGGCTTGATGGGTTGATGGAAGCCTTTTAGTTCAGTAGATGTTATTGTCAGATTATTTATTATATTTGGGAGTGGGACAGGGTCTCATGCAACCTCTTTTTCAAACAAAAATTTAAGAAATACAAGGAAAGAGAGACCTTTTTAGTTGGCATGGCTCTACTCCCAGAATGCAGGAAGGAGGCTGAGGCACTTCAAGTTCACGGCCAGCCTGGGATATGTTATGAGATTCTTTCTGCCTCAAAGAAAGAAAAATTTAAACACATGGTGGCTATAACTGGTGGAAACCAGCTATGTACAAGATTACCTTCTCCCTCTTTGCTGGATGTAGGTATTATACTGTCTTTTAATTTTTTGTTTTTGTTTTATTTAATTTGAGGCAGGGTTCCTCTGTGTAGTCCTGGCTGTTCTGGAACTCATTATCTTATAGAGATCCTCTGACCTCTACCTCCTGAGTGGCTGGTATTAAAGGCATGTGCCCCCACCTCCTGGCCAGTTTTTTGTTTTTTTGTTTTTTTAAATTTGGGGGCTGGTCTAATGGATGCTAAATGATAACTCATTGTTACTTTACTATCTCTCCATCCAGGACCTTAGCTAGATTTCCTCTCCCCCCAGGCAGGGTGGTCTCTCTGTTTAACAGCCTTAGCTGTCTAGAAACTCGCTCTATAGACCAGGCTGGCCTAAACTGACAGAGCTCTGCTTGTCTCTGCCTCCTGAGTGCTGGGATTAAAGGTGTGCGCCGCCACCACTGCCTGGTTCTCCCTACCTTCTTTCCTGTTTTTTTGATCATCTCCTGTACTCCAGGCTGACTGCAGATTCACTGTGTAGTTGAGGATGCCCTTGAACTCCTGATTCTTCTCTCTCCACCTCCCAAATTCTAAGATTACAGGTGTGCATCACCCATGCTTAGTCATAGGGGCAACATTTAAATATAAAGTCTGGATTCAAAGAGTAATTTTTAGTTTTCCATTTTTCATTGAAAAAGTAGTAAATTTAAACTGTTTGCATTATTTGCTTGGCTTTATTAATCAGAAAAAAATTGCTGCTTCCTAACAGAAATGCTACTATATTGCAAAGCTCAGAACAAGATTTATATTCTGACCAGATGAATGTATCTTGATATTATCTGAGATATGGAGACTTATGCTTGAAATTCACCATTTATATTTAAAACTGTGAAATGACTTAAGTTTCATATAAATGTACTATTGTATTTTTGCTTTATCATTATATAGGTGTGTGTATTATATGCATATATGCATAATCATGTTTATAGATGCATATATGTGTGTGTATATACACACAGAAGTCAGAGGTTGACATTGGTGTCTTCTTCCAGTGAGACCCACTTTGTTTTACTGTGGCTGGGTCTTAGAACCCAGAACTTGCTAATTGACTAGTTTAGTGAGCTTACTCTGGGCATCCCCTATCTGCTGAGGACTGGGATTTCTATTGGGCCATCGCATAGACATTAGGGATCCAGACTCTGGCCTTCACACTGAACACTGATCCATCATCCATCTCTCCAAACCTAGTTTCTTTTTTTTTAAATCCTGGAAAATGTTGCTTTTTTTTTTTTTTTTTTAAAGATTTATGTGTTTTATGTTGTTTTGCCTGGATGTATGTATGTACATCTTGTTCATGTCTGGTGCACAAGGAAGTCAGAATAGGGCATTAGACCCCCTGGAACTGGAGTACTGGAAGATTGTGAGCCACCATGTGTGTACTGGGACTCAAACCTAGGTCTTCACAAGAGCAACAAGTGCTCTAACAGTCAAGCATCTCTCTGGCCCCCTGTAGGACAGTTTGAGTAGTGTTTTCTCGCCTACCATGCCCCAGAATCTGGCTTTGATTCCCAGAACCATTCAGATACTGTTCATGCGTATCAGAATCTCAAGCAAGCATGTATGATGACCATTCCATGTTTTAAAAATGAAGGGTTTGGAGTTGGAATTGTGTCATGCATTTGAGGGAGCTCGGTTGCCTCATTACACTATGAGTAAAATTTGGCATTTCTACACTACAGATAGCAGGTGGTTAGATGGCTCTCTTTTTTGTCCTGTCCTTGTGTATTATGTGAGCTAGATGACTGAAGTCTGTGAACACAGCCATGAGCCCCTGGTGAGTGTGGCTTCTGGCTTTGGCTTCTAAAGAAATATAATGGAGTTGCAGAAAAATGATTATCCCAGTGCCCTTACAGAGGTAAAGGGAGAGGAGTATGGTGGAGGCACTCTGGCAGCTTTGGAAAGAGTGAAGAACCACGGAATGTGGGAAAGAGCTGGGGAGTGTCATCTAACATCCCCTGGCAGTTTTCTTTCAGAGTCTGTGTGTTTTTTTTTTATTTTGTTGGCAGCTTGTAATGTGGATAATTGACTGTTGACATTTGGTCCACTGACTGACGGAGTAGTAGTAGATTTGGAAGCAACACAGGTGTTAACAGTGAGGCACAAATGATCAAGGCACATCCTTGTTAGCTGGACTCTCCTGAAAGATAGAACCTGTTCTTAACTCACAGCCCAGCCAGCAGTCTTCAAAATGGGATGTGCACTTATTCCGAATCTTTTTAGCTATTGTCTTCTCTGATAGATAGGCAGTGGGGGCAGTAGAAGAAGGTGGCAAACAGGCATCCTTTGTGGTGCTAGGTGAGGAAAAATCATGCCAGGGGCTAGAAACATAATTATCCACAGAAGAATGTCCCCACAAAGGAGATTATAAACTCCCAGTAAGAGAGATGTGAAAATGTAATGTTCTCTTTTTGTGGGTGTAGACTTTGACTCTATTAGAGTGTAAAAAGATTGGATGCTGAGGTGGTTGGAGAGCTCACCATTTAATAGTGCCTGCTGTTCTTGCAGAAGGTGTGGTTTCCCAGCTGCCATGGCAGCTTCCATAACTCCACATTCAGAAGACCAGACACTCTCTTCTGGCCTCCATGGATACCAGGCATACATGTAGTACACATACTTATGTGCAGGCAAAACATTCATGTGCATAAAATTAAAATGAATAAGTTTTTAAAAATTGAATGTTGAAAACTTGTGCAGATTTCCTCTGCTTCTTAAATTTCTGTGTTGGAGTGAAAGTGTTACATGGTTGATTTCAACTCAAACAGGAAAACTTTAAGTGGAGTCAGTTTGGCCCTTAGTCCATTTTCTATTGCTATAGCAAAACACCTGAGGGGGTAATTTTGCAAAGAACAGAGGTTCTGATAGCTCATAATTCTAGATCCAAGAGTGTGGTGCTGACTTCCATTTGCCTCTGTAAGGACTTTGTGCTACGTCACAACATGGATGGCATTGTAGGAGCATGTATGAGAGAGAGAGAGATACCATAGCAACACAGGACAGGAAAGCAGAAGAATTTAGATACCAGGTTCTCTTTTTACTGCATTTTATTCTTGCAGAAACTAACCAGAGTCCCATGAGAGCTACATTAATTCCCTGTGAAGGCAGCACCTCTAATTTCCTAACCACCTTCTACCAGACCCTACTTCTCAGAGCAGTGGTTCTTAACCTTCCTAATGCTGCAACCCTTTAATACAGTTTCTTATGTTATGCTGACCCACAACCATAAGATTATTTCTTTGCTACTTCATAACTAATTCTTCTACTATTATGAATTGTAATGTAAATATCTGTGTTACAGGGGGCTTAGGCAACCCCCTGTGAAAGGGTCGTTTGACTCCCAGGTTGAAAAACAATGTCTTAGGGAGTCCCCTGGCTCACAGAACCCTTGGAGCCATAAATCCATACTGCATAGAAACAGCAGCCCTTAACATCTTGCAGAAAATACACAGCAGTATATACTGTCCAAGTCTGCCTAAATTAATATTCTTGAATTCAGAATCAGTTGTAAGAAAGAATGAATTATTTGAAAAAGATAGAGGTATTTTCAAAACCACACTTTGTGGTATGTGCCTGAATCCTAACACTTGGGAGACTGAGACAGAAGATTGCAATTTTTTATTTTGTTTTGTTTGAGGCAAGAAGCCCTGGCTGGCCTGGAACTCTCTATGTGATCAAGCTGGCCTCAAACTCATAGTGATCTGCCTGCCACTGCCTCTGCTCCCCAAGTGCTGGGATTATTGTATGCAATTCTACACAGCTAGAAGATTGCAGTTTTTGAAGCTAGCCTGGGCTGCATAGTCCCAGTCTCACAAAAGCATTCTTGAGTATGTGATCATCGAGGAGCGGAAGTCTAATAGTCTTTCTAATGTGCTTAAGACACATTAGATGTGGCCAGGCAGTTGGGGTACACACCTTTAATCCCAGCACTTCAGAGGCAGAGGCAGGGGGATCTCAGTGAATTTGAGGCCAGCCTGGTCTACAAAGTGAGTTCCAGGACAGCCATAACTGTTAAATAGAGAAACACTGTCTCGAAAACTGAAAAAGGAGAAACAAACAAAAAAGAGAAACATTAAATGCTGCACCATTTTTCTTTCTGAAGACATGCTTATTCAATAGCAATTATACCCATTCCTTTCATCTTGAGTTTTCTATCTCAGAAATCTCCATATGCAGGAAGTGGTTAGTCCACAGTGTGCTCTGGCAAAGCTTCTTCACAGGCCTGTGCTCCGACGGCTTGCCCGAACCCTGTACTGTCTCTAATGTGACTCAGCATTAGTCAGAGAAGCAGAACGAGAAATCCCAGAAGAGACTGTGGCCAGCTCCCTACTTTGGGTGATGTTTTTTCTTTAATTTATTAGGTCATCTGGTGTAGGAAGATGTTAACAGAAAACTCTAAAGGAATGTTACATTCCAGGCATGATGTCTTTATGAGCACTATCCTGAATTCACTAAAATTGAATTTAGTGATGTTAATTCCTTTTTATGCCTTGTTCTTTCCCTGTTTTTCCACCTCATAAAATCTGTTGTCTGTACTCTGAGAGACCATGGACTGTCCTAAAGGCACAATGTCAAAAAATAAAGGGGATGATTAGTTGAATATTTTCAGTGCTGTTAATACAGATTATTGGCCAATTATTTCCTTGGGAGCTGGAGAGATGGCTCAGCGGTTAAGAGCATTGCCTGCTCTTCCAGAGGTCCTGAGTTCAATTCCCAGCAACCACATGGTGGCTCACAACCATCT
>NC_022017.1:12854644-12880746 GCF_000317375.1 Microtus ochrogaster
GGGGGCTGGAGAGATGGCTCAGTGGTTAAGAGCATTGCCTGCTCTTCCAGAGGTCCTGAGTTCAATTCCCAGCAACCACATGGTGGCTCACAACCATCTGTAATGAGGTCTGGTGCCCTCTTCAGGCACGCATGCAGACAGAACATTGTATACATAATAAATAAATTAAAAAAAATAAAATTAACCCTAAAACTTTGAGTATGGTGGTAATGTCCCAGTTTCCAGGTGCCAGAGTCCGATTCCAGGTGAAATTCTCAGTCATGTGATCACATAGTCTTTGTCCAGCTTCTAAGCAAGATATGATCTGAACAGGTCTCAGGCAGCTGAGGGCCGTGTGCTTGTTTCTGTTGCTCTGTGGTTTATTTGTTCACTGCCTTCCCCCTCTACCACGTAACACGTGGTGTTTATTGAATAAACAAGTGTGAGCAGTTAGCTGTGGAGAATTAAGTTTCTGACATTCTTGTTTGTGAAGTTTTGTACCTAGGGACTAGAGAGGGCTCAGTGGTTAAGAGGCCTGGCTGCTGTTGCAGATGACTCAGGTTCAGTGCCCACATGGCAGCTACAAGAGTTTCTAACTCCAGTTCTAGGGGATCTCATGCCCTCTTGTGGCTTCTGCCAGCACTGCACACGTGGTATACATACATACGTGCAGACAAAACATTAATACACATAAAATAAATATAAATCTTGAAATTTACAACTAAATGGCTATGTGTGTATAAGGGTAGTAATGTGCATCTTAGTGGCCATTGTCAGGATTATTGTATTATATAATAATACAATTATAATAATATTGTATTGTATTATTATATTATATTATATTAATGTGCATCTTAGTGGCCATTGTCAGGATTATTGTATTATATAATAATACAATTATAATAATATTGTATTGTATTATTATATTATATTATATTATATTATATTATATTATATTATATTATATTATATTATATTATATTATATCATATACCTTTATTTGAGTCAGGTTCTCATATAGCCCCACCTGCCTTGAACTGATCTTTCCTTGGCCTACCAGGTGCCTGAATCCTAGGTATATGCCACCATGCCCGGTGTTTGCAGTGCTGGGGAGGAACCCAGGACTCCATGCATGTAGACAGGCCAGCTGAGCCACATCCCCAGCCATATCCTTATAGTCCTTTAGGTAAGACTAAAGCACACCTTGTCTCCTTTCTCAAGATTATCAGTGGTCTTGAATGTACACTTCTCACTTCCTGACTAGCTTCTCTGCTGCCTCTCATCCCTGTTCATGCCTCTGCTGCTAAAAATGATATTTTTCTTTTTCTCTTTCTTTATTCTCCATCTCTCAAGCAGTTGTTGTTATTCCCTTAACTGTAGTAATAAGAGCGGCGGGGCGGGATCCAGCACCCTGGCTGCCTCCAGCTACCTTATACCCCGAAATAACAACACTCAAACTGTATTCATTTAAACACTGCTTGGCCCTTTAGCTCTAGCCCTTACTGGCTAATTCTGATATCCCGATCAACCCATCTCTAATAATCTGTGAGCACCAGTCTTAGTGAGCACCGGTCTTACCAGGAAGATTCTAGCCTACGTCCATCCTGGGTCAGAGTTTCATCGCGTGTGCCTCAGAGAGCAGAGCTCTCTCGTCCGCCCTGGAGATGAGAGCATGGCGTCTCTGCTCCAGACAGCAGAGCTGTCGAGTCTGAGCTCACTTCCTCTTCCTCCCAGCATTCTGTTCTGTTTACTCCACCCACCTATGTTCTAAGCTATGAGCCCAAGCAGTTTGTTTATTACTTAACCAATGAAATCAACAGATTGATATATGACACTCCCACATCACTTAACTTTTGTACACTTTTTTTTCCCCTTTGGTTAGAACGCTCATCTAACCTTGAGAGCAGACTTCCCCACAAATATCATTCTCACTATGTAGACCAAGCTGGCCTCTGACTCAGAGATCCCCCTGTTTCTCCCTCCAAAATACTGGGACTAAAGGTATGTGCCACCACGCCAGGCCTCCAACCATTCTGGGTTCAGTTCAGATGTGTTCTCTTGCTAGAGGCCTGCTCTAACTCCTCCCAGCCGCACAGGCACCTGTTACTCAGTTCCTAGCGGAGTGCTGTCAGGTTGAGGGATGGTATTAGTGGGTACACGTTTACTGCTGTGCCTATAAACAGCCCAAACTGTCAGATGCCACGAGAGCAGGGACTGAGGTGTCTTTTTCTGTCTGTGTCCACAGTGCTTGATACTTGATAGGTAGACGGCAAATATCAAAAGGAAAGAGAGGGACAGCAAGATGACTTAGTGGGTCAGAACACTTGCCCTGCAAGCCTGAGGACCTGAATTTAAGCCCCAGAGGCCATTTAAAGGTGGAAGGAGAAAACAGACTTCACAAAGTTGTCCTCTGACGACCACACATACACCTTGGTGTGTGCATACTGTCCACCCCATGGCATATACACAAAATAATAATACAATTTTAAAGGAAAAAAACCAAAATAAAATAGATGGTGTAGTTTGTCAAATACTATCATAAATCTTCTGGTACATTCCATTTTAGTGGTGAGACACCCTGCTTGTTCTAAGCACTGCTTTGGAGGTGAAAGTATTGTTTTGAGACACTCAGCTTAGCAATAAGCAGTGCAGTTAAAACCCAAAACAAGACCGTGATTCCTAGCCCAGCATCCTTGCTTTCACTGTTTGTTTGAAGCGGAAAAAGCAGGTTTTTAAAAATCAGTACTTGTTCCATAGAAATCTGGAGATACACACCATGTCACATATGGTGACCACACTAGCTCACATGTACTGAATGAACATAGAATGAGTACTGTTCTCAGTGCTCCACATGAGCTAATTTGTTGATTACCGACCCTAGAAACGGATTCTCTCATCCCTACTTTATAAATGAGGAAATGCTGACATCGAAATAGAAACATCTCAAGGTCTTATAGTTAGCAAGTGTAGGCACCACACTTAAACCCAGGCATCCTAGCTCTAGAGCCTGTATCTTTTTTTTTTCATACTCTAGAAATTTTTTTTTTTAGATTTATTTATTTATTACATATACAGTGTTCTGCTTGCATGTGTACCTGCAGGCCAGAAGAGGGCACCAGATCTCATTACAGATGGTTGTGAGCCACCATGTGGTTGCTGGGAATTGAACTCAGGACCTCTGGAAGAGCAGCCAGTGTTCTTAACCTCTGAGCCATCTCTCCAGCCCCTCTAGAAATTTTGTGTATGCAAATTATGGGCATGTGCTTATCTAAGCTTTCCATTTTTTTTCTCTTTCTTTTCAAGACAGGGTTTCTCTGTAGCTTTGGAGTCTTTTTGGAACTTGCTTTGTAGACTAGGCTGGCCTCAAACTCACCGAGATCCATCTGCCTCTGCCTCCCAAGTGCTGGGATTAAAGGCGTGCGCCACCACCAAAACAAACTTTAAAAGAAGAGAGAAGAAACCAGGCCATGGTGGCACATACCTTTAATCTTCCCAGCACTTGGGAGGCAGAGGCAGGTGGATCTCTGAGTTTGAGGCGAGCCTATTCGACAGAGTGAGTTCCAGAACAGCTAGGGCTGTTACAAAAAGAAACCCTGTCTCATAAAAATGAGAGAGGGAGAGGGAAGGAAGGAGGGAGGGAGGGAGGGAGAGGGGGGGGGGCAAAGACAGACTTATCAGAGCCTGCATTCCTCACTTTTCCATTCTGATGGGTAACACTTTGTGTCCACTTTTTGAGAAAACAAAAGAAAAAAAAAGAAGTCAATTTCTATGTGTTAGTGATCTCCCCTTTTAGGAATGTAGTTCAGTGGGTTTTGAGAAAGAACACAGCACCAGAGTGTGCTTGCTATGACAACAGTTTGCGGTTTGTTTGTTTGTCTTAGTTGCTAAATCTTTATTATTTCCGTGAATTGGTACACCACATTTTTTTACACAATTCACAAGTCAAAGAACTTTTAAGATGTTTCTGGTTTGAGAAAATTATTGGCCTGTATGTTCATATACGGCCCCTAGGGGAACACATGTTTTTGTCTCTCCTGAGTAGGTGCTCAGTTTCTTGGCTCATTTTATGTCAGCTTGACACAAGCTAGTATCATCAGGGAGGAGGGAGCCTTGGTTAAGAAAATCCCTCCATAAGATCTGGCTATAGGTAAGCCTGAACAGCATTTTCTTAAGTTGATTGATGGGAGACAACCCAGCCCATTGTGGATGGTACCATCTCTAGGTTGGTGATTCTGGGTTCAATAGAAAGCAGACTGAGGAAGCCATGAGGAGCAAGCCAGTAAACAGTACTCCTCCATGGCCTCTGTATCAGCTTCTGCCTCCAGGTCCTGCCCTATGTGAATTCCTGTCCTTCAGTGATGGATTACAGTGTGTAAGTGTAAACCAAATAAACCCTTTCCTCCCCAACTTGCTTTTTGGTCATGGTTTTTATTGAAGTGGTATAAGCCCTAAGTCACTTAGGAATGGGATTCCTCGCTAATGTAGTAAGTTTAAGTTTATAAGAAACTTGTAAACTTTTTCCAGAGGAGCATTTGTGTCCATCCTCAGTGCCAGATTCTTCTGGCATTTCTGTTCTGATGGCTGAGTAATCATCCACAGGCGCTCTTGTTGGAAAAGGGGTTTCTGGTGAGAGGATGGTCCATGTTCGTTCTTTTCTGTTTCACTAATACTTAGCAGTTTTCACTGTGTGGAGGTGGATGAAGGAGACTTTGAAAGCCCACCTCCCAGGTAGCTCTGTGAGTAGGAGCTGGGGCAAATAAAATGATGCATTAGAGCCCTGAACTTCACCTATTTTCTCTTGGAACAAATTACTCAGCCTAACAGTTTGTGCTTCTATTTCTTCTGCCCTGCACACCTTGCTCAACTTCTGCATACCAAGGAAACCGTACGGGGGAAGAATACAGTGGTATGTCTCTGCATTGCCAACCTAATATCTGACCTCCCTATGTGTTGAAATGCCAGTGGATGTCATGATGGCTGCTGTTTCTGTAGTCAGCTGGGTAAATATTTCAATTCAGCATGTTAGTATAACTCTCTTGATCACCTTCCCGAAGGTTGAATGATGAAACTACACCATCTAATCGAGTAAAATCAAATGGTAGTGTAAGTTGAGGGTGACAAGACAAGATTATAAATCTCAGGTGTCCATATCTGCCACTGTTGTCTCAATCTATGGTCTCTGACTTAGCCAGCTCTTTATTTTATTATTATTATTATATTTTATTATTAAATATTTTAGTCATTTGATTGCTACTCTTAGTTGTCAATTTGACTACATCTGAAATTAGTTGAAATTCAAATGGCTGGGCACACCTGGGAGGGATTTTTTTCTTAATTAAATCATTGGAAGTGAGAAGACATTTTTTTTAATCTGGATCTTTGAGGTGGGAAGATCCACCTTTAATCTGGCCCACACCTTCTGCTGACAGCCTATAGAGGGCTTGGAAGAAGACTTGCTCTCTCTGCCCGCTTGCTTCTTTTCTTTACAGATCTTCATAAGAGTGGTTACTAATAACCACACTGCACAGTCAGTACTAGGTTGGCTTGAGATTTCCTCCCCCAGAGCCATTAGTCCACAGCTCTTCAGTTTAGCCTCAGGCAGAGTTTTTGGAGAAAGGCGGAATGCAGGTACATTCTTTACCAAAATATCATCAGAACAGCCTTTAGGCCACTTATTAATATCCCTCCCCTCTGAAACTTCCTGAGCTGGGCTCCCACAGTTCAAATCACCCTCAACCTGTCTTCCACGCTCCTCTAAGGATGGCTCATTAAGTCCCACTTTAACTGTCTTCCTTCAGCAAGCAGCATTGGCGAGGCCTGCCACAGCAATACCCTGTCCCCTGTAACAACTCTGTCTTAGTCACTGTTCTGTTGCTGTGAAGAGATACCATCAACATGACACCTCTTACCAAAGAAAGCATCTAATTGGGTGCTTGTTTATAGTTTCAAGGGTTTAATCCATTATCATCTTTGCAGGGAATATAGCAGTAGGCAGGCATGGTGCTGGAAAAGCAGCTGAGAGCTACATCCTGATCCACAGGCAGAGAGAACTTTGTTGTAGCATTGGTTTTTGAAACCTCAAAGCTCACCCACAGTAACACACTTCTCCAACAAGGCTGCACTACTCTCTGATGCCTAAGCATTCAGATATATGAGCTTATGGAGAACATTTTTAATCAAACCACCACAGTCATGATTGTGCACACCTGTGATCCCTACACTGGGGGTTAAGGATGGAGAGTTTGAGGCTAGTCAGGGATTGCTCCCTGCCCCGCAAGATAGGGTTTCTCTGTGTAGCCCTGGCTGTACTGGAACTTGCTCTTTATATAATCTCTGCCTTGAACTCAGAGATCTGCCTGCCTCTATCTCCCAAGTGCTGGAATTAAAAGGGTGCACCACCACTGTCCGGCCCTAGGGATTGCTTTTTTTTTTTAAAGCCTTTGTTTTCTTTTAAAATTAAACGGTAAACTATGTAATAAGCCATATTTTCTTTTGAAGTTTATCAACACAGTGTTCATAAGTTTGCTAAGAAATGTCCCTTATTGAGCATGTTTGCCATGTTAGCTGTTGTGTTTATGGTTCTCATCTCATCGAGGGCCTGGGATATGGCTTTTTTCAGTCAGTTTTTCCTGAATTTCTATCCCCAAATTTGGTTTTCTTTCATCTATAAACATTTTAAACACAATTGTCAAGTAAAATAAAATAGCGCTGTGTTTTAGCTCCTTGTTCTACTTCAGTATAGGCTTGGTGCAAGAAGAGGGAACCTGATCATGTGATATTGCTGTCTGGCAGGAGCCTTTTGGTTCTGAGCAGAGAAACCAGCTGTTTACTATTTTGGGTGAATGAGGTTGGGTGGTTGCTACGAGCGTTTTCTCTGAGGGAGCCCTTGCATCTTCCAGCTCTACACATTGAAATCATCCCAGCCCAACTTTTTGGCATTTGGGTAGTGGAGGGAGGTATCGGTGTCGAATCCCAGTGCTGACAGGAAGAAATGTTTTGCCAGGAGACTTACTGATTCTGCCCTTCTGCCGTCAGTGCTTTTAATGCCCCACTCCCTAAGTAAACCTGGGATCTCGCTGTTCTTGCAACCCTTTGCACTGCAAAAATGAAGTGCCCACTTAAAGAGCAATGCTAATCAAATCCTCAGCAAATGGCAAATGGCTGCTCTAAGGAGGGCAGGAATGGAGACTGGCTTCTTGCAATATTGGCCTCTGGAGTCTTATATCTCCAGCACACTGGAGAAGACCAGGATTTGTCAGCCTGCCTGCAGGATCCTGCCACTCTCATGGATTGTCCTGAAGCCGAGGAAGGACAGCTGCTCTGCAGTATGCCTGACCCCTTACCACAGTTTGCGGGAAGGTTAGCATATTTATCCCTTTGGGGTTTGCATGCCTGTCATACAGACTTAAATGTATTGCTGTTGTCTACCCCCTGCCTATTTCTCTGTAGCCACTCAAGCTTTGACTTTTGATGGTTCATTCTTTCAGAGTTTGTGATAAAGCATTCAACAAATTGTTAATTGAACATAGTACTGTAGCATACATTTTAAAATCAGATAGGGCAATGACCAAGGATGTTTCTCATGGCTCAGCCCTCTCCCAACAATGGGTGTAAACCTGGGTTGTAGAAGTGATTAAAAAAAAAAGTTGTCCTAAGGTGAGACTCTGCCTCTGTTTGTGGGTCAAGTGCAATGTCTTATCAATAAACCACTCTGGCTATTGATGGGTAGAAGGGAGCTATTGATAATGGCCTCATTGTCTTCTGTCCCTTACAGCAGCCTTCTTTGCTATTCTGAAAATAATGACAAAAGAGTCTTTCAGAATGGAGTAGACACATTTGAGTTCTGCAGAAAGTTCTTCAGGAAAATCCTTTCACAGGTGTCCTGGGTTACTGGTGGAGGTGGATAGAGCCTCCATCAAAATTTTACCAGATTTTGTCAGTCTTGTTTGTTAGTGTGGTAATGATCTGCAGTCCTTAATTTATGCCGTTAGCTGTGCAAGTGCTGTTCTTCTAAAGCATAGCATTCTTGAGCTCTCGAGTTCTCGTGGGTCTTTGTGGCTTCTGACAAGGTGACTTGAGAGTCTGGAGTCAGCAATGAATGAATTAGCTGCAGAGCAGACTGACATTCCGTGCCCAGTTTGCAAAGAATTTTAAGAGCAGATTGAGAGGTGGTTGTTTCTGTTTGTTTTTTAAATCTAGAAGTATACTAGATCTATGTGAGAGAAATCTCATGACCCTGCAGAGAGAAGGAGAGACTTCAGTCATCGGGCAGCACCCCTTTCTTCATAGACATGGAGAGCTGTACTGTTCCAGAGTCCCAACTTTCTAGGTTAATGTCTTGGCTTTAGCTTGGTGTAGGGTGAAAACCCTGTGTTCAGGCTCTATCATTGGAAGTAAAGAAGCAAAGGTGTTGGCATTAGTGTGGAAAACTCTGTACTAATGCAGCCTTGTTCAAGCGGGATCAGAATGGCAGTTGATACACTCACTCTGTGGAATTCTGTACACCTATTGGTGTGTCTTAACTTTTCCCATTGCAGTACAACCCTGTTATCTACAAAATCATATGGTAGGGGCACCCCCCCCACAAAAAAATAACACCCCCCAAACCTTCCCTTATAAGTAAGTTTCTGACTTTGTGTTGGTCTGCATTACACACCTTTGAGGACTCAGGTCATATCTTCTCGAATTAAGTTTTTTTTTTTTTTTTACATAAACATCATTTTGTAAGCTCACCAAAGAAATGGATTATGCTGAATACCCAACGGCACCCAGTGAAAATGAAGTATGTTAGTCTTGTGTTTTGTTATTATAGATAAATTCCTAATAACAGTCATTTCCTTTTTTTTCTTTAACTGCCGTTGGCAAAGATCAGATCTGCCCGATAGTTGTTTTCTTAAGGAGGCATGAGCAGTCTTGGAGATGGCGTTTTGTGGTTTCATACTGCCTTCTGGTATAGCTGCCAGTACTGTGCAGCATGGTGGTCACTAGACAAACATGGCCATTGTGCCTTGAAATATGGCTCATAGTTCATAATTTCCTGAGAAACTGAAAGTCTCATTTTACTTGATAGCAAATAACAGATGTACCTATTGGCTGCCTTTTAAGATGGGCCTGTTCTCTCCCTGCCTGCTGCCTTTATTCCTCTTCACCAGCTTAACATGGCAGCTGTGGAGAGTGCTGGCTATGGTCCTAATCTTACAGTACTTCCTACCTCTTGGCCTTGGCTCTTGCTGTTCATCTCCGGTTTATGAAGTGTTTCAAATACTTCTCATACATTGCTGCCTCCATGAATATTACAGAATCCTTTTGTTCTCTAGTAACTTATCTCTAAGCTTATTTCTTAACATTTTAAACATTTACTTGCTTTGTATGTGTATGAATGTGTATTGGCACATGCGTGCCTGATCTTCACAGTACGTACGTGGAGGGCACTTTCAGAGTCTGTTCACTCCTTCCATCTTATGGATGCCAAGGATGGATGAACTCAGGTCACCAGGCATCTTCATCATCATGGCTGCCTCACTGGCCATTTTACACTTATCTTCTCTGTTGCACTTGTGAGTCCATTGAAGATCTTTGCACTTTTTATAGTTTTTTTTGTTTTTTGTTTGTTTGTTTTAGTGTATGTGATAAGCTCAGCCTTTTCTGTGTGGCCCTCTCAAGTGTATACCAAAAGCCATACTGTGCACATTAACTGTTAGTTTACTAACTGCCGATCATTTCTGTGCCTCTGGCAACTAGAGGGCAGTATTGTGTCCATAGGAAGATGTGTTTATTTTCAAGTGACTGAGGTCTTTGAGTGCTTCCCTAGCCCAGTCTTAGTCAATCTTGTGCATAATTCTAGCCTTCAGTGATATTAAAAAAAAATGTTTCTGTAATACTCTTCAGCTAGATTCAGAATATGATGTTGGACCAAGAGATGGTCCAGTTTCTTCTTGTTCCATCTGAGAGGCGTCAGTGAAGTCACTGGGTTTCATAGATTAACTCCTTGAGGGTAGAAGCCTTTATGTGATAGGCAGTCATTGTCTTAGCATGGAGCAGATTGTCTCAACCCTGAGTTCCTAATTTGGTCTTGCCCGTGGTATGTGGCCATGTTGTTCTGATTTTCTAGTATCTTCAGCCATGATTCAAATGACACAAATTGACTTGTGCTGCTCCCTCCTTGCTTCTGTCTTCACTTCCACACAAAATGTGCACAGTAGAGACTAGTTGTAATATGTGTGATGTCACATTTTAATTATTAGTTAAAGGTTGCATGATGTTAAAAATTGGTAAGAGACGTGAAATGTATTCTACCAATCTAAGCTGTGCACGGGGATCTGTGGTTGTAACAGCACAATCTGTCAGCATACAGCTGGTTCTCTCATGTTAGCCCCTCAGAATGCTCTATTAGCCATTTAATTCAGACCCCTTTGTTTTTAGAGCCAAGTGATTTAATGTTTTAATATCCTCTGCCTTTCTTAATAATATAACTTAAGATATTCAGAGTTAGCCAATTATTGTGAGGTATCTGGATTCATTATGTAAAACCAGGTTCAAATATAATTAATAAGACAAGACTGGTACATTTTGGATAAGCATGAACACAGTTTGCTGTCTGATTTGTGGTTAGATAAGAAGCAAGCGTCTGGGCGTGGAGGCACGCAACTTTAATCCCAGGACTGGGGAAGCAGAGGCAGGTGGATTTCTATGAGTTTGAGGCCAGCCTGGTCTACATAGTGAGTTACGGGACAGTCAGGGCTACATAGTGAGGTGGAACTTTCTTCAGTAGATTAATTAAAGTCATCAGATAAAATGTCCAGCTGGATTCATGCAGTCTTACGCTGACAACACACTCTCACCAAATCAACACGCTGACAACACACTCTTACCAAATCAACACGCTGACAACACACTCTTACCAAATCAACACGCTGACAACACGCTCTCACCAAAGCAAGCTGCAGTCAGGGTCTCCGCAGTTGAATAATTTCCTGTCCAGGCTTTCAGGTGGGGGAACAGAATCTACAGTCCTGTTTGGGTAGATATAGGACTTCCCTGCTGGGAGAGCTCCGGTGCTACTGAGTAGACATCCTGGCCAGTGTGAAATGAAGAAGGTACCCAGGGTCCTGGAACTGATCAGAATTAGATGTGCATATCAAGAAATGCAAGCTTACTCCTTTGGGGTTGATCTGAATGAAGCTCCTCTAGAGCGTTCAGGTATGTGCTGAACACACTTGGGCTGTGGCCCAGGCGGATGGCACATTCCTGCACCAATCTTCTGAAGCCTGCCAGGTTCAAAAGTTGGGAGGATGGGGGTTGGGGGATAGACGTGACCTGACAAGAACAACCCAAGAGGAAACGAATGCCTTAGGCCTGAGCGGGGCTGAGCCATAGATTCTCACAGCCCTTGTGCCTGCCTTGTCTTAGACTTGGTTTCTGCTGCCACAGTACATCCCCGGGACCTACCGGTTCATCAGCTCTGAATGATTCCTCCAGACTGAGGCTGATCTGAGGCTAGACTGTGTACTCCACTCCTTCTCTCTCGTTACAGCCCAGCCTGCCACATTCCTAGGCCTGACTAAGCCATCCACGGAGGAATAGGCAGGCGTGGGGCAGTGTTGGTATAGTCAGTTTGTCCACCCTGGCTGTGAAGGAAATAGACAAGATAGTCTCCGAGGCTTCATCTCTTCCCTGCCCCCCTACTTGCCTGTTGCCCTTTTGATTTTTTTAATCTGATACTCAACCTCTCCTTCCCCCACTCACACACGTCGGAGTCTCCTAAGCTATTTCTGTCGGTTTAATGATCCCCAGCTGTTGCTGTAGTTCTGGCTCATGAGAATCAGCAGAGCCAGTGGAGAAGGGGACACACAGGTTGTCAAACAAGTCTCGCCCATTTTTCTGAAACCACTAGGGCGAGGCTGATCAGGGATGCTAATACTCGCTTGATTAAAAACACAAAAGTCTCAAGAAGTGCAGGCTCCCATCAGGGACATTTTTAAAGTAAACATTTTTAGTGACTGTAGTTAACAATAATACATCGGGTATTTCCAAGTGGGAATTTTGAGTTACTCCGCATAAAGAATGACAGAGGTATAAGACGATGCCTGTGTGAATTGCCCTGATTTGCTCATTATTAACCCAGTTACACAGGAGTAAAAACATCACATTTTGCCTCAGAAAAATGTACAAATCTTGTGCCAAACAAAATTTTAAAAAGTATTCCTCTTGGGAACTGGAAAGATGGCTCAGCAGTTGGTTAAAAGCATTGGCAGCTCTTCCGGAGGTCTTGAGTTCATTTCCCAGAAACCACATGGTGGCTCAAACTATAATGGGGTCTGATGCCCTCTTCTGGCATATAGATGGTGCACCATATACATAAAATATATACATCTTTAAAAACTTAAAGATTTTTTAAAAAATATTTTTCTGATATGTGTGATGTTGTTTTACATTCTACTTGAACTTGTGGTCTGGCCTGTCCCCTTCCGAGGATGTGCTGTGTTCCTGAAGGCGGTGGGGAGCACCAGTACCATTTCTCCGTTGACCGAATGCCGGTTTCTTCCGTAGAACTTTGTGCGAACCCTTTGCAGACCCAGCCACTTCAGGAAACAGAGCTGTGGGTTACTCGGCTCATGCGCCTTTTCTTCTCGTCTGTCCTTACTAACCAGGGACCGGGTGCTGTGGGAATGTCTAACAGGTCAATGGCCTGGGTTTGAACTTGAGAATAACTCTCCAGCACTGTGGCTGCTGGCCTTACGGTTTCTATACTCCCATTTTGTGTGAAGTTTAATTTTACAGATTTCATCTCAGACATTTTGCTGCAGCCTTTCCCAAAATTTATTTTTAAATCTCTAATTCAGTTAGATAGCTAAAACTTTACACTAACTAGAATTAGGTGGGGTTCTCGCTGTTTCCTTACAACACACATCCCCAAATTTCCTCTGCTCAGTTCTTTGAGATGATGCCATCAGCATTAGCCAATTGGAGAACAGAATCACCTGACTCACCCATCCTGCAAATGGCCCACAGGTGGCAGAGGCTTTTAAACTGGCCACTAAACCTGCCCGCGACCTTGTCAACCTTGGCCACACTCATCTAGATGGGTGCCTGATCCTTGGCACCAGTGATGTGGTTGCTCAAGGAGAATTTTCATGGCACATACGGGTATATAAACTTGCCAGCGTCATCCTGCCTGTCAAGGCTGTGTCCCCTCCCTCCAGGTTCATCATGAACACACACAAACCGAGGGGGGGGGGACTGCTGCCTAGGATTTTACAGGGAGAAATTTTTGTATGTTTTTCCTTGAACAGCCAGAACTTTATGCATAAACATTTTTTTAAAAAACCTTCAAATTCTCTCTCTCTGTCTTTCTCTCTCTCCCACCCTTCCCCCCCCTCTGTGTGTGTGTCAGAGAGAGAGAGAGAGAGAGAGAGAGAGAGAGAGAGAGAGAGAGAGAGAGAGAGAGACTGAAGCGGTGGGGGGGGGGCGGAGTTTAAAACTCGTGTTCTAACTTTTCTTTCTGATCACCTCTTTGCCCTCTAACCCTTCGGTCAGGAAAGATCCCTCCTAAAGGCTAGAGATCAGAGAACACAGGTTCAGTTCCCGACACTTGCTGTCCACAGCCATCTGTGACTCAGTCCAGGGGATCTGACGCCCTCTGCTGGAGTCCACAGGCACCAGCACGCTTGATCTACACAGATAGGCCAAACGACTCTGCCCATAAAATAAAATTTTTAAAAAGATCTTCTTTAATATGAAAATGTATTTATTTTAAAGGCGAACTTAATTTATAGATTTCCCCTTAAATGTTAACTAAAGTAAATTTTGTTATTATCAACACTAAAATTGAACATCAGAATTTTTAAGAAATTAAAAGGCCTTTAATCCTAGCAGTTGGAAAGCTGATTCAGACAGAAGACTGAGTTTGAGTCCAGCATGGTCTACAAAGTGAGTTTTGGGTTAACTAGAGTTACATGATGAGACCCTGGGTTTTTTTTTGTTTAGTTTTGAAAGATAGAAAGGTAGGAAAAGTTTATCACAACACCCAAATCTCTTAAGTACTTACAGGATTCAAATGAAGCTTGAAGGCTTCCTCAGACTTTTCATAATCATTCTAATGTGGTTTATGTTTTCTAGCCCATGTATCTAAAGATATAGACATTAGAAGTGCACAGATCTAGGAAGATTTTCTTTTATCTTGAATCCAAGTTCAGAATCTGCTCACCTGTCACTGCCCTCAACAGATCTAGGTGGATGGTTAACACCAGTAATACCCACAGCGATGAGGGTGTCACAGGGAAACAGGATGACATCATAGAAACAGCATTCCTGATACTTTGACTTTGGGTTTCCCTCTTTGGTCTAGGGAAGACAATGCCAATTTACTGCTCTGTTTGGTTCAAGCTCCAGTGCAGTTGCACGCTACATTCAGATCTTATGTGATGTAGCTCATCTTTTAAAAAATACTTTGTTTTTAGTTATGTGTATGTGTGTGGTTTTGCGAACATGAGTGCAGTGTCCTAGTGGCCAGAGGTTTTGTTAGAGGTAGCTGTGAGCTACTTGATCTAGGTGCTGGGAACTAAATGTAGGCTCTTTGCAAGAACGATACATGCTCTTAACCTGTGAGCCAAGTCTTCAGCACTGTGGAGTTCATTTTGTTTGTTTGTTTGTTAAGACAGACTCTCAGACCAGGCTGGCCTTGAACACGTAGAGATCTACCGGCCTCTGCCTCTTAAAGGTGTGTACCACCAAGCCTGACTCTGTGATGGAGCTGCTTTGCTTCTCTAATCTTTCTCAGCTTTCACCCCCCAATATCTGACTCCAGGTTTTTATTATTAAGTCCAGTTAGAATTCCTGCTAAATCTGGTATCCAACTTTAGGGCACGAATTCATGAGAAAAGCCACTTGCCTGTGACTTTGCAGCTACCAGCATAGGCCAGAGCTACATGCGGTCAAAGTCACCACCTCACCAGCTAGGTTTTCCTTTCTTCTCTCCTGGTGGGCTTTCCCTGGACCCCTTTCTTGGACTGCTGCCAAACTAGGTAGCTGCCTTGAATCCGACTTGGGCTTCTACTGTTTCCTGGAACCCAGTTTCTCTGAGCCTTATTTCTGGCTTATCCTGTCTTTTAGATTTCTATGTGGGTCATGTTTTAGTCTCAAAAAGACTTTATGTATGTATTTTACCCACCAGTCACTTTCTGTTCTCTTCACTAGATTTTCCTTTATGAAACAGTTTCTTTTATTGAGACCTGGGGTAGGATGATGGCCTGTGGAGGTTTTACATCCTCCTAGACGTCTGTCTCTGGGAGCCCCTTGGAGTGCCTTGAAGATGTGTCCACCACTGGTCTATTAGAATGTCTGGTTCCTGAGAACACAAGCAGCCTTTGCAGAGCGTTCTGATGCATGCCATATACATAGCATCCTATTTGCAGTAATTTCTGGGTCCTCTAGCTATGTCATTTTGATGGCACTTATGTTACGTGTCATTCTAAAACATGACCAATGTGTTGTAAGGAGAACGAAAGGTGGACAGTAGATAGAACTGTGTGCTTAAGGCTTTAGATTTGTGCACAGCTGGACCCCAGTTTCTGCTCTGCCCATTAATTGTTACTGTGACCTTGAACACGTAGCTTAATTGTTTCAAAACTCAAATTTCTATAAAATGATGATAGTGCCCTCTGCATAGTTAGTTTTAGGAGACCAGGACCCCAGGGGGTATGTTCTCACCATTTTATAACTATTATTCAACAACCCAGATCTTTTATTTTCCCATATTTAATTGCTTAAGTTAGGTTTCGTGGGCCTATCTTTTACAAATTTCTAGGCTAGATGGATAAGTAGCTTAGGTTTTCCAACCAGCAGAAGAACTTCAGCAAAAGCTCTGCTTTATTCCTAACAGCATCAGATTCGTTTGTTGTAGGCAGACGCCGGCCTGCTTTTCATCTCACCCGGCTCCAGGACGCCCGGCTAGCTTATGCCTGAAATAATCACATGGAAATCTGTATTAATTAGATTACTGCCTGGCCCATTAGTTCTAACCTCTTATTGGCTAACTCTTACATATTCGTTTAACCCATCTCCATTAATGTGTATCACCACTTGACTGTGGTTTACCAGCATGAGTCTAACCAACGTCCATCTTAGAACCATGGCGTCTGCCACACTGCCTTCTTCCTCCCAGAATCCAGTTCTCTTTTTCCTACCTATCTAAGTTCTGCCCTATCAAAAGGCGTAGGCAGTTTCTTTATTTTGACCAATGAAAGCAACACATAGAAAGAAGACCCTCCTACACCATTAGATGGAAGATATTTATCTCTTTGAGGGGTGTGTGTGTGTGTGATTTCTGGTTTCTAAAATAGATTGTTTGAAAAGAATTTTACTGGTACTTACATGTGACATATAGATGGGAGAGAAATTTATGAATTTGTAAAAAGGTTGAATGATGGAGCTTATCAATAGCATAATCAAGTTTGAAATCTCAGTTTGTGAGGTGGGTATCTTAGAGTCAGGATTCTTCTACAGTGTTATCTTTACAGTATTACATTGTAATTAGTTGTATTCATTTATGCTGCAGATCACTTATGCTTTGATTCTATTAGAAAGCTTGTTACTCTTTGTTCTTCATAAGTAGTTGTTTGTGTAATAGTAATTTGTGCCCAAGAGATGGCAGCATTTTAGTTTGAAAGCCTGACCCTTGATGTAATTCACTAATTGAATCATAAATTCTTCTGAAGAAATAAAATTCATGAGTTTATTTTGTTAATTTTTAATTTTGTATATATGTGCTTTGTCTGCATATACATCACTGTACTACATGTGTACTTGGTGCCTGCGGGGGCTTGAAGAGGGCATTGGATCCCCAGGAACTGGGGTTGTAGACCATTGTGAGCCACCATGTGGTTGCTAGGACTCAAACTTGGGTCATCTGGAAGAGCAGCCAGTGTTCTTCACTGCTGAACCATCTCACCAGTCCTAGATCACAAGTTTTAAAAATAATCTTTTATTTTAGAACAGCTTTAGACTTACACAGGTGACCCAGACACCTTCAGATAGTTCTTCTTAATGCCAGCTTCTTACACAATTGTCATTCTGAGACACCAACAATGCCACATTGCTGTCAGGTGACCACAACTTTATATGGTGGATTCCATCCATTCCCTACTGCTGTGACTTTTCTTTGCCAAGGTCTAGTGTGGGCACCCGTTATACTGACTGGCTTTGTGTCAGCTCGGTACAAACTGGTGTCACTACTGAGGAAGGAGCCTTGGTTGAGGAGATGCCTCCATGAGATCCAGCATAAGCATTTTCTTAATTAGTGGTTGATGGGGGAGGGTCCATCCCATTGTGGGTGGTGCCATCCCTGGGCTGGTGGTCCTGGGTTCTCTAAGAAAACAGGCTGAGCAAGCCATGTGATACAAGCCAGTAAGCAGTACCCCTCCATGGCCTCTGCTTCAGCTCCTGCCTTCAGGATCCTGCCTTGCTGAGTTCCTGTCCTGACTTCCTTCAATAATGAACAGCAATATGGAACTGTAAGCCGAATAAACCCTTTTCTCCATACCTTGTTTTTTGGTTATGGTATTTGATTGCAGCAGTAGAAACTCTAAGACATCCGTGATGCATTTAACCATATGATTTTCCTCCTCTTTCCTCTGCACCCCTCCCCTTCTATTGAGTCTCACTGTGTAGCTTAGGCTGATCTCTCCTCCTAGATCTTCCTGCTTCAGCCACCTCAGTGCTGGGCTCACAGGCATACTTGGTCTCACTCAGCTCTAGCCATGGTGAGTCAATAGGATCCCAAAGACAGTGTGCTTTCATTGTCTTCTGCTTTTTCATTTTTGTGTTAACTTTGGACCTTGAAATCCAGCTGGTCCCCATAATCTCTGGTAAAAGATAAGTGGATCTTTCTGGGTCTTTCAACCACTGCTTCTGCATTGACAGCTCAGAATTTTAGGCACATACTTTGAATATTTACTGTACAATTCAGAAATGAATGTTGCCAGCTTTTATGCCCTTTTCTGGCTCTTTATAGACTTACAAGGGGACTTGAATCTGGGAACAGAGTGCAGATGAGCTGCTTACCAGAGGGAGCGGTGTATTGCTTTGCCCTGTCCTGCTCTACTCTTCCTCCTTTTCTCACCCCCCCCAACATAATGCCTTCATTAATTATTTAGGAATTTCACACAGTGCAATTGATCAGGTCCACTCTCCCATCCTTGAGCCCTACCCCCACAAAAAGAAAAGAAACCACCAAGTCCAACTTGTATTGCCCAAACACCCATTGGAGCACTGCCAAGCTCCCAGCGACCAGCTCCTTAAAAAGAGCTGAGTCTTTCCCCACTCCACCGCACCAGAAGTTATCAACTGTGAAAAACTACACTTAAGCCGGGTGGTGGTGGCGTGTGCCTTTAATCCCAGCACTCGGGAGGCAGAGGCAGAGGCAGGCGAATCTCTGTGAGTTCGAGGCCAGCCTGGTCTAGAAAAGCTAGTTCCAGGACAGGAACCAAAAAGCTACGGAGAAACACTGTCTCGAAAATAAAAAAAGAAAAAAAAAAGAAAAAGAAAAACTACACTTAAGCATTTTTTCACAATTTTAAGGACGCTCTTCGATAGCTCCTGTCTGGACTATTTCTTGAGGGTGGGGGCTGTCACAGAAGCTTTCAATGTCTCTCACTCTGAGTCATGAGTCTGCAGTGATCCATCCACTGCAAAAGGAGCTTCCCTGCCTGTAGCAGTTGATGGCAGCATGGATCATGGAGACGTCCTATGCCTGGCACTGAGACTCGTGTTTGAAAAGCCATGAGGAAACCTTGCAGTCTTATTTCTTATAATGATTCATTTTGAGTCCCTTTCCCATCAGACCTAAGAGTTCCATGAAGATGAAAATCAGTCCTCATGAGACAGCATTCCTAACAACCCCATTTGGAAGTGTAAAATGCGTGACTTGAGTCCAGTAGGCTCAGTTAATTAGGATCTGATGTCTGTGGCTTTGAAAATGCCCTTCACACTTTTTAGTGCTTATTTGATGTTCATTTCCCCTGCAACTGTAAACTTCCCTAATGGCAGTGACTGCATCATCTAGTCTCCATAGCATCCTTTGCAGCAAGCAGTGTCTGGCATATAGCAGACCCTTTGTTTTTCCAAAGAATACGTGCGTGCACGCGCGTGCGTGCACACACAAGTGAAGAAGGAGGAGGAGGAGGAGGAGGAGGAGGAGGAGGGAGGAAGAGGAAGCAGAGGAAACAGCAGCAGCAGCCCATGACAGCCTTCATAGGGAGCCAAGCAGGAATTTGGGATGTAGTGGATGGAAGTGAACCCACACACTGGCACTTGGCACAGGAACCCTCAGGCAGCTGAGCACAGAAGAGCCAAGGGTGTAAGCCCTGAGCTCTGACAGGCTTATTGTTAATGTTTCACCTAAAGTCTGTTCTAGACAGTTGGTCCTGTCATAGAAAGAGAAACTGTTACAAGTTAGCTAGCAGAGCATTTAAGGGGAAAAACTGGCTCCTGGACTCTGCCTGCTCTGAAGTACTTCCTGTCAAACTCGCACCGCAGGCTGTACTTATTTGTTGTCACGGATTCACTGTGTCTCCCTGAACACGTCACACCCCTGGCCCAGGGCCTGCTGCGGCAGTGTGTGTAGTAAGTTCCTGCTGGACGAATGACTGCAGAGCCCTCTCCCCACCCGGCTCCCAGCTCCTATACTAAGTGCCGCTGCTGAAAGCAACGCAACAGCAACAGCAGAAGTTGGGAAATATCTTCTTCTCAGGACACCTTCCACATACTTACCAATTTCATTTAGTTATTTTCTTTATTTGGAAACAGGATCTCGTGTATCCTCAGCTGGCCTTGAACTGAGTATATAGACAAAAGTTACTTTCTTTTTCTTTTCGTTATTTTGAAAGTGTTTCTCTGTGTAGCCCTAGCTGGCTTGGAACCCGTTCTGTAGACCAGGCTGGCCTGGAACTCAGAGATCACCTGCCTCTGCCTCCCAAATGCTGGGATTAAAGGTGTGCATCACCATCGCCCAAAAATGACTTCCAACTTTGATTTTCCTGTCTTTGTGCCCCCAATACTGGTATTCCTGAGGTCTCACCACACCTATTTATGTGGTACTAGGCCTCGTGAATGCTAGTCAATTATTCTACCAACTGAGCTACATACCCAGGCCCCAGTTTTTACCTATTTAATTTATTTTATGTCTATGGGTATTTTACCTACGTTTATGTCCATATACCACTTACATGCCTGGTGCTTGAGGAGGCCAGAAGAGGGCATCAGATTCCCTAGAACTGACATTCTGGGTAGTTGTGAGCCTCTATGTAAATACTAGAAATCAAACCTGGGCCTGTGTACTTAACACTGAGCCATCTCTCCAGTACTGCTTCACCTACTTTCAGTCATACATCGTAAGAATAAAACCAGTGTGTTCAGCATAGTCTGGTTCTGAGGGATAGGTCATGTGCTTTTATAATTTGAATCCACCAAGTGAATTTAAGGATTTGATATCAACTACACTGTACAATGCATGAATAAAATAGATATAACTGACTGATAAAATGATGTTTAAGTATCACATGCCAAGCTTCTTCTAAAGCTAACGCCCAACCCCCTCCTCTGGAGAGAGAGAGAGAGAGAGAGAGAGAGAGAGAGAGAGAGAGAGAGAGAGAGAGAACAAGACAACTTTGAGGAATTGGTTTTTCTTGCACTGTGTGGGTTCCAGGGTCAAACTCAGTCAGGCTCAGCAGCAAGTGCCTTTACCTCTGAACTGTAGACCATGCTAGTCTGGGGAGATGTGTGGAGTAAGAACTTGGCACACTCTTCTTTCTTCACTCTACGTCACTATTTAGATCTCCTTATCATTCCTCAATAAATAAAAAGTCAGCAGAAATACCTGCTTGTGCTCAGGCCTGTGTCTTACCTATATTGTTAGCAAATCCCACAAACTTAGTACAGTGCCTGTTTCTAAGTGGGTTTGTGGGGACAGCTCGTATGTAGATGGACAAATGCGTTTATAGCTGATGGATGGTGAGTCACCTGAGTGCTTGCCGGGAAAGTGTTGGAAGACCCAGCTGGAGAGATGGCTCAGTGATCAAGAGCACTGGCTGCTTTTCCAGAAGACCCATGTTCAATTCCTTGCACCCATGCGGCAGCTCACAGCCAGCTCTAACTCCAGTCCCAGGGGACATGGTGCCTGCTTCTTGTCTCCACAGGCACTAAATATGTGTAGTACATAGATAAACTTCCTCAGGCAGAATACCCATACATATAAAATAATAAATTTGTTTACAAATAATTGGAAAAGAAAATGAAGAAATCAGATTAGAAAGCGACCAACCCTAGATCCTCCCCCACACTACCCATGTCCAAAAGCAACAGCAACACAATTGTATAGTGACCGTCATGACCCTAAGCTCACTCAGGACCAATAATTGGTGTTTCAAAATTACTCTTGAGTAATAGCTGTTTCACTAATTATTCTGTTTGCAATGTCTTGGCGTAATTGATTGTTTCTCTGTTCTCTGAAATGTGTTATATTAATTTGTTATATTTAAGTATTCTCTAATTGTTTATTGAGTCTTAGAAATACTGTAGCAGATGCTGGACGCCTTTAATCCCAGCACTCAGGAGGCAGAGGCAGGCGGATCTCTGTGAGTTCGAGGCCAGCCTGGTCTACAGAGCTAGTTCCAGGACAGGCTCCAGAGCTACAGAGAAACCCTGTCTTGAAAAACCAATCAATCAATCAATCAATCAATCAATCAATCAATCAATCAATGCTGTAGAAAAGGACAGGCTGCCCCTGCCCTTTTATCCTCTCCTGTCTTGTCCAGCTTGGCTTTCCTTTTTTAGTCCCCCCCCCCTTTTTTTGTTTTTCAAGACAGGGTTCTCAGTGTAGTGATGTGGGATTCCTCTCTGTATGCTGTGAATACCATTGGCTAATAAAGGAACTGCTTTGGGCCTATAGCAGAGCTATAGGGAAACAGAGTTAGGCAGGGAAAACTAAATTGAATGCTGGGAGAAAGAAGGGCAGAGTCAGGGAGAAGCCATGGAGCCGCTGCTGGATACAGACACACTGAAACTTTGCTGGGAAGCCACAACCTTGTGGTAATGCACAGATTAATGGAGATGGGTTAAATTAAGATGCAAGAGTTAGCAAATAATAAGCTAGAGCTAATGGGCCAAACGGTGTTTTAAATAATATAGTTTCTGCGTGATTATTTCAGGCCAAGCAGCTGGGAACAAACAAGCGACTTTCCTCCTACAGTGTAGCTTTGGAGCCCGTCCTGGAACTCACTCTGTAGACCAGGCTGGCCCCAAACTCACAGAGATCTGTTTGCTTCTGCCTCCCAAATGCTGATATTAAAGGCATGCACCACCACCTGCCTTCCCTTTCCTTTCTTATGAATGTGTGTTCCGTGCTAAGTACCACACCTGAGATTTACAGAGACCAGGATGGAACCCAGCTTCTGTTCTATAAGCTGCATGGCACAAAATAAAAAATTAAAAAGTCTGTGCTCTAATCTCCTTACTTGTATAAGAAATAATGATCATAGCCATCTTTGCAGAGCAACCCACCTTCTTCCTCAGTATTGAAGTTAAAACTCAGAGCCTTGTACATGTTAGGTACAACCAATGAGTTACAAGCCCGGCCTGAGGGTGTATGGATGTGCATGTGTGTGTGTACATGGCGTGTGTGCAGAGGTGGGGGTGTGCATGTGGGGGGGTTGGGTGTGGGTGTGTAAATAAGTTAAAAGCATGTCAGTCACCAAGCACAAAAGCAAATGTGTTGCTGCTGTGTTGACCTACATTTATGTTACTCTGTAGTCAGTTCCTAGGTTAAATTCCTCCACTGAAGTTGATTACCTCATCTCCTTTGACCCTAATCTGAATCAGCGGTTTTCCTCAGCCCCAGATAATGAACTCAGGAGGCCTGTTATCTCAGCAGAGCTCACTTGCAGAAAATCCTGGGAAAACAAAGTTAGGAGCTCAGGTTATGACATCAGTGTTTGGGTTCAAATACTGCTCCACCCCTTATTAGTGAGACAAATTTGACTGATTAATCTCTGTAGGCCTCACTTGGCTAACCTATAAAATGGGTTAAGTAATAACCATCTTCTTATGGATCTTATGAAAATGAAACTGAAGTGATTTTAAAACATAAATGTACTGGGAAATTAATCCCAGCACTCAGGAGGCAGATGCAGGCAGATCTCTGTGAATTCAAAGCCAGTCTGGTCTATAGAACTAGTTCCAGGACAGCTAGGGCTGTTACATGGAAAAACCTTGTCTTGAAAAAACAAAAAAATAACATTTCTTTGTTTTTTCTTTTTAGAGACAGACTTCTACTGTATAACCACACGTTGATACAGAATTTGTAGTAGTCCTTTGCCTCAGCTTCCAGAGGGCTGGGATTATAGTTATGAGCCACTTTGCTCAACTTAATAAGACCTTTTTTTTTTTTTTTAAACTTCAAGAACTTTATAAACTATCAGGGGAGAGGTTCTGGGGTAACTACACACAGCAGAAGGCATCACTACACAGGTAGCAAGTGGCTTAGGTGACCCAGGGTAGTTCTGAATGTAGGGGATCCCAGATGGAGAAAGTGAGCATTTTCTAGCAAAAATGAAATTTAAAGATGGAGAAAGGTCTGTGATAATTAAGGAAGAGTAAGACTTAACCTCGCTGGGGCGTGTCACCCTAGGGGAGGACAGCTTGCAAGTCACGCTGGCAGCCTGGGAACGTGGTGAAATTAGGGCAGTTTCTGAGGAGGCAGAATTGCTGAAGAGGGTTCAGACATTGCTAGTGCTGAGGGGGAGGGAAAAGAGCTCGGGACACAAATGAGAGTTTTGTACCCATGACTTTGAGACATAGGCAACAGCCTAGTCATTGTTCCTTTATCCTTGGATGCCTCTAAAAACTGCTGAGCAGAAAAGGCCCCTGCAAGCACACCACCATTCCTAGTGGGGCCTGCTGCTGAAGCCTGCTCAGTGAAAGGGTGCTTGCCTTGGCTGTGGGACCCTCCGGCCCTCCCTGGACTTTCCTTGGTCTCTCACTACAGCTGTGCTAGCTGTTCTTCTGAATAGAGATGATTGATGCTTAATTTAATAAAGCCCCCTGCTGTTTCATTAAGCAGTGTTGCAGGATGGAGTGCGGAGAAAGAAACACCTGTCTTTCTCCACTAGCCCGGATGTGCGTTGAGTCATATCGCTTGGTTGTCTCATCTCAACAGAGAAAGAAAGGCCCTGATGAAAATGAAGAAAAAGAACAGAACCATGTTAATGGCAGGATAGCTTCTAGTCTAGAGGAACGGTGCATGGTGAAAATAGCCCTAATTTTTAGACCCGAAAGAAAAGTTTTACAAATATGCGGCTCCCCGGTCTCTGCGACACAGCACTTGTTCAGCTTGTCCGTGTGCAAACATCCGCTGAAAACCTGCACAGCAGCTGGGAAGCTCTTTGTGCTGGGTCCTGGCCCCATGAACTTAGAATTGGTGTTTTCAGTCCCAAGAGGAAGGCTGAGACCTGTAGGTTTTAAGCAAGAGGCAAGCCTGGTAGTTTGTGGATTGTTATCGCCCTGCAAGACCCTTCGCAACTTCCTCTTGCCGCCCACAGCAGAATGCGGAAACCCTTGCTGTCAGGCCACTTCTGCAGTTACACACAGTTGCAGTTTGGGATCCTCCTTTTACAATATAGCTTATTTTTTGGACGTTCTCTGCATTTGAAAATGTGTCTGCTGTGGTGGGATGGCTGACTGACTTCACCTGTCTTCTCTTTGCTGCCATGCAGTGCTGCAGTTGAAGCTCCAGCAGCGGCGGACCCGGGAGGAGCTGGTGAGCCAAGGGATCATGCCGCGTAAGTGTCTCTCTCTCTCAACATTTGTACGCTTGCTCTTTGTGTTGGAGTGGCTCCTGTGTGGCACAGGAGCGTGTAACAGCAAAGGCCATGGGTTTATTTTCCAGTTGTACCTGCCTCTTACTTTTCCATCAGTTCTTGGTAACTGGGTCATCTATCACCCAGATTCATCACGTCCAGTAAAACACGCAGTGTTAGGCTTCGAGGGGGTCAGCAAATAGTCCTTGCTTTGTAACTGTACCTTTCATGGGCTTTACAACTTCCCTTCATGAGAGGAGCAGGGGCTGTTCTGCTGGTGTACACTTCACCTCCATGCTCAGGCACTGGGGAGAGAAATCTGTTCTCTATTGCGGACAGGTATTGTCAATGGACTACAGTTTATTTTAGAGAGATCCTGAGGTACCCATGGAGGGTATGGGTGTGTGCATGCCTGAATGGCGCTGTTGGTGAGCTGCCATCACTCTGTCCCAGTGGCTGCATCCCTTGGGGGAGAAATGAAACCAAACCTTAGAATTTGTTAGAAACAAGAAAGCCTACTTTGACTACTAAGAGCATTGTAGATAGTGAAGGCTGGGGCCAGCGGTCTTGATCTTTTGACATTTCTTTACTGAGTTCTCAGCAGATTGACGGGGTCCCTCCCCTGGTGGTATGTCATCACCACTGGGATCCACCCTGAAGAAGATAACATACACATGCGCATGAGCATGCATACGTGTGCGCGCGCATACACACACACACACACATCAGCAACATCTGCTTTCATGGGAAAACTGAGCTTCACCTCACTTTGGTGCCTACTCCCCTGTTACCATGGTACCCATGTTGTCAGTCACTCATTCAAAGTAGTAATGTGTGCAGTTGATAGTGCAAGATAAATCTGCCCCTGCTTTCAGGAGATTTATGGTTAGAAAGCAAAGGACGTGGAGACAAATGAGGAAGATAATTTAAGAACCTGGTAAGTGCTGTGTATAAATTTACCTGGTGGATCTGTTAACAGCAACAGGAAAAAATTGGAGTCGCTTTGGATAAGCTGGCCAAGAAACCTGGTGTGGTGGCACATTCCTTTAATTCCATCATTTGGGGGACAGAGGCAGAAGTTCAAGGCCAGAGAGAATCATACTGTGAGACTCTTTCAAAACCTCACAACAGACGAAACAGGAAAGGAATATCAAATAAGCCAGTGTCTGGAGTATGATGAGCCAGGAGTTAGGGTGCTCTAGAGGAGTTAGGGTGCTCCAGGGGAGTTAAGGTGCTCCAGGGGAGTTAGGGTGCTCTAGGGGAGTTAGGGTGCTC
>NC_022017.1:12881292-12929201 GCF_000317375.1 Microtus ochrogaster
AGTTAGGGTGCTCTAGAGGAGTTAGGGTGCTCCAGGGGAGTTAGGGTGCTCTAGGGGAGTTAGGGTGCTCTGAGCACAGTAGGAAGCCATCGCAGGTTCTGAACAACTGAGGACTGTGTTTGACTCCATCACAGTGTTAATCTTTCTGTTCGCTGCACTTTACTGCGGTCTGATTGGCCTGTTGTTCTGTGTAGTCTGTGATCCTCCAGAAAAGGGTTCCAACCCCAGCCTCAGTCTCAGGGTTCTGCAGTAGATTGGCAGTGTTCCTGGTTGGCAGTAATCTGTATGTTTTATAGAACATTCCAGAACTGCCAGTCTGCAGACCTCATCAAGAAGCAAGCCTCATCTGCTTACCCCTACATGAAGGGCATCTATGTTTATGTCCGCTTTGTACCTAAGATGGTTTTAGACAACATCAAAATGAAAGAAACACAAGGCCCTGATATGTGCCCTCCAGACATGAAACAACCAAGTCTGGGTTACTACAGTCTACCCAGTGCACATCCGCATGGGCTGGCTGCGGATACATCACTGGTTTTGAGAGCCTTGTTCTCAGGACCAGCAGTAGGTTTGGGTTGCTCACATTCTTCTTCCTGACTTTCATGTGCTGCTGAGGATCATCTGGGTAGAACTGACCAGCCATATCTTAGGAAGATTTGCTTTAGCGTGGTGCTCAGAAACTGCAGGTGTCCGTGTGTCCCTCCACCTTCCTGAACTCTTTAGAGAAAGTCACTTGTGTTCCTGTCCTCCAGTACCTGGCCCTAGGTGAATAAAGACAGCTGATTGCAAAATGATGTGTGTGTAGAAAAAAAAAAAAAACAACTAGCAAACTGGCTAGAATTCTGGTCACAGTATTTGAAATAACCTCAGTAAACTCTCCCATCTTACTGGGAGCCCACGGCCTCCAGCTGTCGTGGAGTCAAACTGCATGCTTGGGTGTGCCTGTTCCATGAATTGGGAATGCTCACCTCTCCATGGCCTTCAGAGTGTCTCCCAACCCACCCACCAGGAGCTTTCCTGTGGACAGTGCTGATTTCCAGCTTCTTTGGGGAGGAAATGGGAGCAGAAAAGATGGTGAGAGAGAAAGCTGAAGCCTAGAAGAGCTCAGGTGTGAGAGTCCCCTCTCAGCCAGTGTGCGGGGGAATGCAGGGTGAGGCCCCAGGCTCCCAGAGAGGCTAGCCCGCAGTGGGGGGTAACCTTACCTCAGCGTCACCTGGCGGTCCCCAGCATCCCCTCCCACCCTCGCCCCTTCACTGCTGCGAACTGCTTTCCTCACCTCCATCGCAAACCTCTTAAGGGAAGCACAGGCAGGGCCAGCAGGCAAACTGAAAGTAGCAGCTCTCTGAAGCATCCACTTAGAGTCCATCGATTGGCCTGAGACGTTCCCAGAGCCCTTACATCTGAGTTTGTTGTACAACTGAGGAGGAAGGGCAGGTAAGCCAAGGCAGAGAAAGGACAAGGTTTTGTGGCTGTGTTTTATTTCTGGTTTATACCTTAAATCTTTTCATCCAGCCTCTTCCCCAGCGTATGACTGTGGGAAGGAAGATGAGCCTAGCTTGCCCCAGAACCCTCATTCACTGTCCCATGTAGGATGGACTACTTGATTCAGCTCACTCGTCGGATCTGCAGGACGTGATGTACTCCCGTGGCTTCTTTCCCATTATGGTTGTTCTTGTTCTGTGTGCCGTTCAGTACTGGGAGTGGCCTTCTCATGGATTTAGGGGATTAAAGTCTTCTAGTTCCCACATACCTTCCTCTGTGGTTCATGTGTCTCAACTATGGGTATGGAGCTGGTTTCTGCTGTGTTCCCAGTATCCTTTATTCTCATTATGTAAACATGTCTCAAATATAACACCACTTAAAACCCATCAAATGCATAGTGCCAAAAAGTGGGCCCATGCAGTCTTGACTCTGAACTTTCTCTGGTGCTTTCTGAGGAAAAAGGAGGGAACATGGTGCCTGCAGGAAGCAAGCAGGTCTTTCAGTCCAGAGCAAAGTCAGAGATAGGAACAGCGTTCTGTCAGGACCAGCTGTGCAGCTGTACATAACTGTTTAAGAAGGCAAGTGTGGACGTTGTCCTGAGCAAGCAAATGAGAAGGAACTCCTGTGACTCTGGATGTGAGAGTAGAGCCACGGTTGTTTTTCCTTCTTGGCCTGTTCCACCGCGACTCCTTGACAGCGAGCAAAGAGCAGGAGCATTTGTGGTGTTGCAGCCAACCTGTTCATCCGTCATCACAAGCTGATCCAGAGCAACCATGACACCTCAGCACAGAAGTGGAGAAATAAATCTTTGTCCTTGAAGTGCTCTGGGAGCTTGGCTTGGTCCTCTTGAGCTTGTCTTTTTAATTCCTTCATGTCCTCCCTCCCTCTCTTCCTTCCTCCTTTCCTTCTCTTTTGTTTTTGGGTACTGAAAATCAAACCCAGGTCCTCATATGCTGGATAAATGCTCTTCCCCCGAGCTCTATCCAAGCTATACCATGTCCTTTCATTTATTTTTCTTATTGTATGTGGGGATGTGTGTGCTATCTGTGTGTGAGTATATGTGTCTATGTATGTGTACGTGTGTGGTTCTCTATGTGTATGTGTGTACATATGTATGTGTCTTGTGTAGATTTCAGGAGTCACTTCTCTCCCTTCATTCAAGTCCCAGGAATTAAACTTAGGTCATCGAGCTTGGCAGCAAGCACCTTTACCTGCAAAGCCATCTCGAACCATGTCTTTATATTTTAGTGGTGTTCCCCTGTGTCTAGGCACTGCCATTGGTGACTCTTATGGCTGACTGGCTAGGAGAATTCAGAGTGTATGAGGGCAGCTAGTTAGTGCCATCCAGAGGCCTCCTCTGCTGATGTGCTCACACACATCGGCAGGAGAGTAACTGGTTCTGCCAGTTGATTAGGATGGTTTGTAGGTCTGCATGTAAACCCCACATGTCACAAGCTGACCCTGCAAAGAATGGCTGACAGCAGTGGGTTCCTAAGGCCCTGAATAGACTGACCCAGCTCCATTCCACCCCTCCAGTTCTGCAGTCTGATCCTGTTGCCCATCTCTCGCTTAGGATGTTGGCCACCTGGTCTACACAGAGACAGTGCCCACCCACAATCCCACCCACAAAGTGACCATTTTGTTAGGCCCCAGTGCTTGCTGAAGCTTTCCTGTTCATCTGACCCAGAAGAGATGTCTTAGTTTGACAAAAGGTTACATGTCGCTCTGTGAAGCACTGGGAGTTATTACTACATTTCCTTTTCCACTCAAGTTAAATTCTTCTTTGTGGATTGGGGGAGGGTAGACTGAACCAAACCTTGTTACACTAGGTGTGCACTCGGTGCTGATGAACTACCTTTGTTTTCCTACTAAAGATTAAGGTGACAAAAGAAAGTTGTAGGTCTCTGGGTAAATGTTTGCTTATTCAAAGGTGTACGTGTTTGTTTTTTTACATTTATTTATTTTACTATGTATTAGTACTTTACATGCATGTATGTAAGTGGACCACATGCATGCCTGGTGCCCACAAAGGTCAGAAGAAAGCGCCAGGATTCCCTGAATTGAAGTGGCAGGCAGTTGTGATGCTGGTCATGTGGGTGCTGGGAATCAAACCAGAGTCCTCTGCAAAAAGAGCAAATGCTCTTAATGCCAAATCACCAGCCTGAAAATGCTGTTTGTTTTTAGCAAAGGATGACATTGTCAGGGGTGTTCTGTCTCAGCAGAAATTTCATAGATTAGTGCCTTCATGTCAGATCCATAAACCCTTGTCTTAGGCTTCCATTGTCTTCATTTGCTCAAGTCCATCTAGAAATTGCTAGAAGGTCTGTGTATTAGTCTCCGAATTACTACTCCTGTTAACTAGTGGTTTGGCCAAGATCTACTCTTTCCAAAAGGAGCTTAAAATACACCCCACCCCCAACACACCTTTGCCAATTCTAGTTCTGGTTGCCCCAGGCTCCGCTTGCCTCCAGACACTTGCTCTGAGAGCCTCAGAGTAGCCCATCTGCCCTTTCAAACACAGAGGTGATTTTGGCAGAAAAGAGACTTCCCTATCCTTTTGTTGTCTCCCTCCTGTCCTTTCCTTTCCCTTCCTCCCTTCCTCCTCCAGCTCCTCGTCTTCATCTTCTTGGTTAAAGCAAAGACCCCCATGAGGGCTGGAGAGATGGCTCAGAGGTTAAGAGCATTGACTGCTCTTCCAGAGGTCCTGAGTTCAATTCCCAGCAACCACATGGTGGCTCACAACCATCTAATGAGATCTGGTGCCCTCTTCTGGCATGCAAGCATACATGGTAGGGACGTTGTATACATAACAAATACATAAATAAATAACATTAAAAAAAAAAGACCCCCATGAGCTGATGTGTCCTTTCCACAGAAATGTGGAAATGTTTAACTGTAGTTGCAGCTCTGATTTTTGTGGTTTTTTTTCCTTGTTTTGTTTTTATAAACACTGGTAAAATGTGTATTTCTGGAATGAGTTGGACTGGTCCCTAGATTTGAAGTCCAGGGAAAACTGTGTTAGGCATGTGGGCATGTGGTCCCTGGAATGCTTTTCTTTGTCTCAGGAAGGCCGACTGGGCCCATGGCTCCTGGGGTTTCGTGTTTCAGTCTTCATGGTCATCGGAGTCCTTGTCTCTCTTCTGCTGCCTCAGCATGTGAACAGTGACTGTCATAGAGCCTCCTCCTCGGGCTCGTTGCTCACAAGCCCTAAAATAGGAGTGTGGAGTTCACTGTGTGTTGTGCCCGAATCTAAACAAAAAAACCAAGGACAAGCTTTATTGAGCTATTAACATCTATTTATTTATTGACCAGGCATAATAGCACACGCCTTTAATCCCAGCACTTGGGAGGCAGAGGCAGGTGGCTCTCTGTAAGTTAGAGGCCAGCCTAGTCTACAGAGCAAGTTCCAGGGTATCCATAGCTATGTAGAGATCTGTCTCAAAAACAAAAATTATTTATTGTGTGAGTGAGTGTATGTGGGGGGTGGTTTGTTTGTGTCACAGGGTAGTCAGGCGGGGAGGTTGGAAGGCTTGAGGGAGTTGGTTCTCTCCTCCCATGTGTGTCCCAAAGATCAGGCTCTGGTCGTCTGGTTTAGCAGCAAGTGCCATTTCCTGACAGACCATCTCTTTGTTTTGTGAAAGGTGGCACTAACACGTAACTTTGGCTTACAAATTGCTATGTGACCAGGTTGGCCTCAAACTTGTAAAGATCTGCCTGCCTCTGCCTCCCTACTGCTGGGATCATCAAAGGTGTGTGCCGTCATGATGGGCTTCCAAGTAATCTTTTCGATGGAGATTTTATACAATTTTATTATGTTTTCAAAACAACAGGAAGGTAGTTAATCTCCATAATTTGTTCTTATTATCTGAGGTGTATCCATATAAAGGACAACATTTTGCAAGGTACTAAGTGAGCAGGGTGCTGTGATGCACACCTGGTCTACTGCATCTGAGAACCTGTCTCAGCAAAACCTGGAAGACAGTAAAGGAAACAGGCGATTGTGAGGCCGTCCGGGTGGCTACTCTGCTAATTTTACAGCCCAGCATCCTGAGGTCGAGGTTCGTCCTCAGCACCACACATGGATGACAGAGAAATCATGGCATCTGATGATAAGATGACTTAGAAGTCTTCCGGAAGAGGACGAAGATGATTTACAGCTTATCCAGATAGAAGACTAAGGGATATTCAGAAAAAGTGGTCATTTGGGGGTGTCTTTCTGTGCCTGTGTCAGTGTGTTTTGAGGTTCCTTTCCAACATTCAGATCATCCTCTCTCAGCTTCCCAAATGCTTGCTTGCCAACATGCCTGAGCCTCTTTTTTCTTAACTGTTTTGGACTTTACCGAGGAAGGGGGATGTGCTGGAATCATAGGCCAGTCTGAAGTCTAGCTGCAGAATGCTGCGAAAGTCATGTGTAAACGCTAGTCGCAACCATAAGGACATAGCGCTCTTAAACAGCTGACCATGCAGCCAGAGCTACACAGAGAAACCCTGTCTCTAAAAACAAAACAAAACAAGTTGGCTGTGGTGACATGTGCCTACAAACCTAGCCTGGGGAGGTGGTACTGGAGGATCCCTGGGACTTGCTGGCCAATCTAGCCCAGTCATCAAGATCGAGGATTAACAAGAGACAGTTCTTAAAAAGAAGGTAAAGGGCCAGCAAGATGGCTCGTTGGGTAAAGGCACATCCTGACCACCTGTGTTTGATCTCCAAGACCCACATGGGAGAAGCAGAGACACCCAGATAGTTGCCGTCTAACTTCTACACATGTGCCATGATGTTACATCCACCCCACAATACACAAAATATATAAAATGTAAAAGAAAAAAAAGCTTTAAAAGGGACCAGAGAGATGACTGAGTGGTTAAGAGTGCTTACTGTTCTTGCAGAGGACCTGGGTTCAGTTTGCACTTCTGTCACTGTAACAAAAAACATGAAATAATCAATTTATAAAATGTTAGTTTTGCTCACAGTTTCTTTTAATGTATATATGTGTTTGCCTCCATGCATGTCTGCATCACATGTGTGCCTGGTACCCAGAAGGGCATCAGATCTCCTGGAACTGGAGGTACAGTGGTTGTAAGCCACCAAGCCAGTGGTAGGAACCTAATCTGTGTCTTCTGCAAGAATAGCTAGCGTCATGTTTTTTAAGATTGTAATACATGATTGACCGGCCTGTGGGGAGAGAGTATGCCATGGTGAAGTAAAGTGAAGCTTTGCAGTTCCTGCTGCGCAGTGAAATGCCTATATATGCACAATGAAGCACACATGCATACATGTACAGTGAAGTGCACATACATGCACAGTGAAGCTGTTCACTTCATACAGCTGGGGAGTGAAGGAAGGAAAGGGATGGGGGGGTGTCCCACTGTCCTTATCTTTTTCAAAGCTGTACCGTCCTAAAGGGTTTATCACTTCCTGGTAGAAGCATGGGCTTAAGGACTAAGTTTAAAACATGGACCTCTGGGAAATACTCACAGATGCCATAGCAACCAGATTCAAAGTGTTTGGCCCTGGTGTTTTAACCCTTAGTGTGCCATATCTTTGACATCTGTGTGTACTAATCTGTATACCCCCTCCCCTAGCTTTGGCCTTTCCTACCACTGGTGGATTGAGCAGCTGTACCTCAGATCTCTGCTTCCTGCATTCATCCTTTCTGTGTGTGTGTATGGGTGAAGTATATGTGTGTGGAGACCCTGGGGTTACAAACATGTACCACTGTATCTAGCTTTAAAACATATATTTTTTTTCTAGAGGGTTGAATTTATGTTTTCAGAAGACTTTACTGACTGAGCCATCACTTGCACCCCTCTGTCTTCATTTTTGTTAGTTGGTCTGGGTGGGGGTGACAGCCAAGTACCAAAACAAGGGTGGTGTCAAACCTGCATACCTAAACAGGATATGTGTTGAGTTCTCATGACTTTTAGTTTGGATCTTGCTTGCCCTAGATGTGTGGTCCCTTCTCTACTCAAGCTGTCTTCGGTTCTCGTGGACTTAGTTCTGGTTCTAGTTGTCATATTCAGGCCCTAGAGCTGTTGACACGACTTTCTGATCAGTGGTCTTTGTTGCAGATATTTTGGTAGGCGTGGTGTGTCGGCTGATCAGAGGGACAAAGAGTGGAGGTCGGGCACAGCCAGTGCTCAGCGTTGCTTCTTGCACGAGCTGTTTCTTCCCAGAGAGCAGGCAGGGAGGAAACTGCAGCAGGAACAGTGCCTTAGTCTTAACCCAGTTTAGCAGATGGCAGAATACTTTCACTTCGTTCAATGCTAATAATCACTGGGTGTGGTCGTAAGTGTAGCTGCTGTTTGTGGATGAGGACAGAAGCCTCAGAAGTCACATGACTTGCCCTTGCTCTCGCTGCCCGCTTAGAAACAGAGACAGATCCAGCCCAGCTTTTCTGGCTCTAGACCTGTTATTGATTCTTGAAGGAAACAGTTTATAGTGGTACTTACCCACATAGGAATTTTCAAGTCTGAAAGTAGTTGAAGGGGCTGGGGTGAGGCTCACCTGGTAGAGTGCTTGCCTGCCATGCATGAAGCCCTGGGTCCAGACCCCAGAAGCACATAAGCCAGTGTGGTAGCACATCCCTGTCATCCTAGCTCTCAGCAGACAGGGTGGGGCAGGAGCTCAAGATTGATCTTCCTCTACTACATAAGCAAAGGAAGAGGATTCAGTTGAAACAAACAGTATCCAGTTGAAGTCCTATGATTGGTGAGGTCAGGACATCACATTTGGGGAGCTAGCATGAGAGTAACTGTCACTATTGGCCTTCCAGGCTGCTGTCCATGCCTACCTACCATTTTGGGAGGCTGGAAGTCTCTAAGGCAGCTTTCTGCTTCTGTCATGATATCATGTGTTAAATCATGGGTGTTTAGTTTCTTCTGTGCTATATGGATGCTTCTCAAAGAATATTGCATAGTCTCTGACTGGACAGTTATCCAGGCAGTCACCTCCAATTTATTACATGATTTCTAGGCCCCTAGAATTGCTCCAGTGGGTTTGCCTTGCCCTGGAGTGAACCTCCTCTGCCTGGGTGTAGAATCCCAGAATCATCTCCTCGATGCTCATGCCAGTCCTTGACCTGTCAGCGGCGTGGCCAGCCTATGCCCTTCTGTAGGATGTGAGGCCCTTTCTAGTTCCTGCCTCTGTCTGGGCTTTGTGCTCTTCCCCTGCTGGGAGAACACCCAGGTGTGATGATCACGCTGCAATCTTGTCAGCAGGAGGTAGGATCGGCTCAGCAAGACTAGGGTCTAGCCCAGGTCTGAGGAAAGCAGCAGAAAGCTTGATTTATTTGTCAGGACTTTGTTCAGATCCAGTCCAGGACTTCACATGTGCTAGACTCTGTTGCCAAGCTCCCCCACCCAGCCTGAATCGTTGACTCCCAGGAATATAGCTCCAGAAATTAGAACTCCTTAGCTATGAAGTCAGCAGAGTTGAAATGTCAACCTTGGCAATCAGTGGGCTGGCAGATGGCCCTCACATCCCAGAGCTGAAAACTCAAAGCAGACTGTTGAGAAAGTTCGTGAAGCACATGTGAAGTCCTTCCACATGTTACTACGTTAATCACTGGGGCGTGGAGAATGAGCGTTTTTGAAACCCCACCTTCTTGCTTCTTTTTGTTCTTTGGACTAGTGAAATAATGATTTTCAAGTTTTTGTGGTACTAAAATTGCCAAGCCACTGAAGGTAAGACTTCTTGGAGCCCAGGATTCTAGAGGTCCTTGAATTCTGCCGGAATGCCCTTGTCTTGAACCATACTTGGGGAAATTCATGGTTTCTGACATTTCCTTCATGGAGAATATTGCTGCTCTGTTCTCCCCCAAGTGGAAGTAGAGCACAGGCCTGTTCCGATGATTGAAGACTTGATGGCAGCTGCTGCCTGTGAACCAGTGGCCTCCACAGCCGCCCTCTCAGAGAGGGGAAAGCTAACGTGTCTACCTCTCATTGGCCTTGAGTAGTAGGAGTCTTGTACTCTTGTACTGGAGGCAAGGGATACGGCAGGATTCTGCCTACTCTGGGAGCAGTTTGGTTATCCAGTGACCCCTTTTCCTCCGTGTGGCCTTTTCAAGAAAGGGAGAAGAAATAAAATAGGAGACTGCACCTCTTTCTATTTGCCTGTGACTAAAGCTGAGGTCTCCTTCTGCCTGTTGCTGACTTAGAGAAAGTGATGACGCCATAAAAAGCCACGGTTAGAGCTCTTAGGGAGAAAGGGCGTTTAGCTCACAGTCCCAGACTACAGTCACCATTGTTTGTGATTGAAGCCCAAAGCAGCGAGCCACAAATCCACAGTCATGAAGCAGAGAGGAGTTCCTTCATGCTTGCATGCCTGTGCTCAGCTCATTCTCCCCACTCTGAAGTTCACAGCTCAGGATCCCCTGCCTTCCCACCTCAGCTACCATGACCAGGGTACCCCACGCCCCACAGATGTGCCCACAGGCCAGCCTGTCTTACACAGCCTCTCAGTAAGATTTCTCTTCCAAGGGATTCTAGATTGTTCCAAGTTAATACTAACCACCAGGGCTTAGGAGATGTCTCCGTGGATGAAGGCATTTGCCACCAAGTCTGATGACCTGGGACTCACAGGGTAGAAAGTGCAAACTGATACACAGAAAATTTTAAAAATGTAGTTTTTAAGAATAAAAATTAAAGTTGGGTGGTGGTGGTGCTTGCATTTAATCCCAGCACTCAGGAGGCAAAGGCAGACGGATCTCTGAGTTTGAGACCAGCCTGGTCTACAGAGCAAGTTCCAGGAAAACCCTATACAAAGAAACCCTGTCTCAAAGAAAAAAGAGAGAAGGGATGGAGGAAAGAAAGGAAGGAAGGAGGAATAAAAGTTAAAGGGGCTGGAGAAGAGGACCTGGATTCAACTTCCAGCACCTTCATGGCAGCTCACAACCATGTATTAGTCCCAGGGATACTGCGCCCTCTTCTGTCCTCCGAGAGCACTGCATGCGCATGGTGCACAGACATACACAGTTACACCCATAAAAATCAGAAACCTCACCATCACAACTAGCAAGAAAGGCTGGCTGTGGAAGGTCTGCTAATGTGTGATCGTTACCACGTGCCTCTCCTGAGTGCAGTCACCATCTGTAGAGAGACCCAGGCCCACATGTGCACAGACAGACACAGGGTGGGTGGGTCTGTGGGGAATGAGGAATTGGGCTTGCTCACTAAGAACTGTCCATGACGAGAAGCTTTTCCAGAAATGCCTGTCCTGTCCTAGAAGGCTCACTTGCCCAAAATGCTTAAGTAAATCTGGTACTGGTTCCAGAAGTTGCTTCAGCTCAGGAACACAGCCTTGTCGTCACCTTGAGCACAGTGCCGAGTCCTCCTTTAAATGCTCAGACGGTATATTCTTGGGAAAATGGAAATCATAACTCTGTTATTTTCTTAATTCACAAATGTGCTCATTTAAGGCAGCAAGCTTGTCAGGGAGGAAGAAAACAGGTGCTAGCGGGAAGGCCCAGAGAAGCAACTGCTTCCAGCCAGCTGGGGTGGAGCCCAGTCTGGGACTGAAGCTGTGAGGAATGCCACAGCCCTTGGCCAGTACATCCTTGTGTCTGAGGTTTCTCTTCCTACTCAGTCCAAGCTGCACTCTCGCCTTTGCTCGTAGTGTCCCCAGATTCCCAAGGTGGAGAAGGGATTGAAAACTGCCCTCTGCCCCAGAACGGTGTGTTTTTAACCGCTCTTGTGTTTGCATGAATCTTAGGGGGCTTCTCTTCTCAGAGACTGCCTTCTTGGGGTTCTGGGAATATGGAAGTTGGGATGAATGATGTTCTGGACCCTCTTGGCAAAGCCTTCCAGGCAGCAAGGAAGAGGGAAGCAAAGTCCACATGAGCACATCCCACCTGGCTGCACGCTTAGAGTGTTTTTCTCAGCTACCCAAGGCCAGGACCTTAAAACCCATTTTCTTCTGCTTTGTCCTACTTCCCTGGGTCTCCTTAGCACGGAAGCTAGGCTGATCCGGGTTCCCCAGGGTTACTTGATCCTGTATGAAGAAAGCCCAGGGCTTTGCCTGTATCGTCTTACATCTCCGTCACCAAGCCACCTTCTGTAGTGTGCTTTAACAGAGCTGGCTGGGCGCACACAGGGGTTGCCCAACCTTAAACCCCAGGGCCTCAGAAGTGGTTGTTTGCTGTCTCAGTTCCGATCTCTCCCACACGAACCTGGGACATGCTTAGCTAGAAGTCTTCACAGGCCGAAAGGAGGAGCCATTGCTCTCTCCTCCTCCTGCTGGGAAGAAGTGGCTATTGAGATGTCCAGACCTGTTGTCAGGGGGTAAAATTCAGAATGGAGAGAAACACAGCCTTAGGTAGACAGCCCAAGGACTGACAGGAACCAACATGCTGGTCAGGTTTAGGTGAAGGAAGAAGGGGAGGCTGGAGAGGGCCTGGATGGGATCCACCCTCTGTGGTTACTGGTGGGTAACTCCCCCTCAGCCAGTGCTGGCATCATTGTATGAAATTGGAACAGCAGTCCTCAGAGGTTAGGATGTAGTCATTTCTGGTCATATCTCATATCCAGCCCTAGCCTTGTCCAGCACAAGAATTCTCCCAGCTCTGCACCCCGGTCTAAGCCCTAAGGCTGCTCCATGGACAGCACGCCCTGGTCTTCAGACTATAGTTGTCCAGGTCTGAAAGCCCTGGAGTCTGAGGCATCCATAAGCCCTTCTTCTGTGCCCCTGGACCTCTTGCTGCTATGGTCAAGCCTGCCTTTCCACGTAGCCCATAGTCAGGTCTACATCTAACTAGTACATCTAATTGGCATAGCATTGGCATGTCACCACCCTACCCCCACTGTGAGCCATCTGACAGGTTCTTTTCTCTGTTTTTTTGAAGAAGTTGAGAAACTAAGTCAGAGAAGCAGAAAGAATTCTCTTTAACAGAATTAAGTTGTAACCATGGCTGCCATTTTCTAGTTTTTTCTAACTTTTCTGGGCTTTCTAACTTTACTGGCATGCTGTTTGCCGGGCAGTGGTGGCACACACCTTTAATCCCAGCACTTGGGAGGCAGGGGCAGGTGGATCTCTGTGAGTTTGAAGCCAACCTGGTCTACAGAGTGAGTTCTAGGATTGGCTCCAAAGCTACACAGAAGAAACCCTGTCTCGAAGAACTAACTGAATGAATGAATGAATGAATGAATGAATGAATGAATGGGACGTTGCCTGCCCCAGGTGTCTGTGTTCCTGTACACAGGAGCACACATGGGAGGACAGCCTCCAACGTTGGCCTCGCCTTTCACCCAGTGACAAGATGCCTTACTGTCTGCTGCTATGCATCAGGCGCCCAGGGATTCTCCTGGTTGGTATCTCCCTTCGCCATAAGAGCACTGGGGGTACTGACACGTGCTCCTGTGCCTGCCTTTATTGGGTGCTGAGGATTTGAACTCAGGTCCTTATACATATGTGACAAATACCCTCCTTGGGTAATATACTAGACTAGCTAGCATGTTAAAATATCTGAATTCGTAGCTGGGCATGTGGTTATATGCCCTTGATCCCAGCACTTGAAAGGTTGAATCATCCTGAGTTTGTGTCTAGTGTAGGCTACATAATGAGACCACATCTGGGAAAAAAAATCTGGGCCTATTCCTGTCGTGTATATAAGCACTCAGTGAATATTAGTTTTTCTTGCGAGTGTGGGAAAGTGCCATTAGCTCAGTGGGCTCAGAAGCTATGTCCACTGCGCCATTTCACCTCTCTCCATCTTGCACTGGGGGCAGCTGTTGTTGGTATGTGAAGAGCACGCACCATCCCATGCCCAGCTGTGTCTGTGCTTGCCAGACGTGTTTCTAGAAGCGAGCGTTGTGCATTACCTCTGGGGTGGCAGTGACTTTAGATAATCAACTATGGCTGGAGCCTAGAACCAGCCAGCCTGAGAGCATCGAGCCAGTGTTGACGGCAGTGGCATTTATATGAGCTGTGGATATGTGCTGCCTGCCATGCCGATACGGATTTGGTTCACTCGTTTGCATGTTTTGAGACAGGGTCTTTCTATAGAACCCTGGCTGTCCTGGAGCTCACTCTGTAGACCAAGCTGCCTTGGAACTCACAGAGATCCTCCTGTCTCTACCTCCTGAGTGCTGGGATTAAAGGTGTGCGCCACCATGCCCAGCCTAACTCTTTTAAAATAGAGAGAGTGTGTGTGTGTGTGTGTGTGTGTGTGTGTGTGTGTGTGTGTGAAGTGTACTAGACTAGATGCAGATGCCCTGAGAAACTAGAAGGGGGAATATTGGATCCCCTGGAACTGGAGTTACAGGCTATTTTGAGGCACCTGAAGTGGGTTCTGAGAGCTGAGCCCAGGTCCTCTACATAAGCAAACACTCTGAACTACAAAGCCACCCCTCCAGCTCCGCTGATTTGCATCTTAGTGCTCTAGGAGGTGGGCAGAGTCTCCGTCTCCAAAAGTCAGTCACACCGTGCTTCGTGGCAGAGTAGCTGTTAGGACTCAGTTCTGGGACACAGGTCCCTTGACGCAGGAGCTTTTCCCAGTTTTCAACCTGTCCCTAGTGCTGGGTCCTGGCTGTTAAAACTGGAGGTTTCAAGCTGCGCTGTGGAGCCCTCTCATGTCCCACCTCTGGTCACTTAGAACCACCCTTCTCATCCACCCAGTGGCTTACCGAATGAGTCTGTGCCTGGGACTTAAAGAATGGGGAATTGTGTGAGCCCTGGAAGAAGCAGACAGCACCCGGGCGCTGCTGTGGGGGTGTGGTCACAGCAGACCGACAGTGAACAGGCTCAGCCGCTGTTAGGGTTCTGGTGGACAGCGTTTGCTTCCCAGTGTTTACTTGTGCTGTGTTCTGTCCTACAGATAAAACTGCTGGAGGGGGGTCGGCGCTAGCCCATCACTCTCAGGCCAGGCTTCTGCTTCCAGGCCCTGAAAGCCAGTTTTGCTGTGGTACAGCCTTGCACAGTGGAGCCAGGGGCCAGGGCCAGCTTCCTTCCCTCTGGGCACCCCCAGTGGTTCCCTGGAATGGATTCTTCAGCTGAGTGGGTTGAGGAGGGAACCTGTGCTGGTTAGTTGATCTTGAAATTTGTCTAAGTCTAGAGCTCCCCCTGCTGTCAGAAAATGGAAGGGTTCTCTGAACTTTAAAATGAAGTTTTCTTTCTTGTTATTATTACTTCCCTCCCACAACCCCTCAGACAGGGGTTTCTCTGTGTAGCCCTGGCTGTCTTGGAACTCGCTATGTAGACCAGGCCAGCCTAGAACTCACAGAGATCCGCCTGCCTCTGCTTCCCAAGTGATGGGATTACGTGCATTGCCACCGCCTGGCTATTACTATTTTGTAAACTGTCTTTAAACCAAATGCTGCTGGAGCTCTGAAGCATGCCTGGGAGGCCCAGCCCCAGGGAGTGAGGGCGGAAGCACAGAGGCCAGGCAGGATAGGTCCTATCTGTGCTATTGCTACTTTTAGCAGCTCCTACCCTAACCCCCCCACCACAGCCAGCAGCCTGGAAGGTTATCTTTGCACACAGTCTCACAGCTGTTTGCAGCTTGGGCAGCAGAAGTGAAACTGACCACAGTTTCACCTACTACCAGTGTTCCTTAGTGAAGTGAGCCACATGCTTCCCTGTCCTCCCCGGTCTCTTAAATTGTCGTGTGTCACCTTATAGACTTGGAGTGCATGGTGCATTTGCAGAGGGCCTACAGCTGAACTTTCCATTGAAGACAAAAGCTGAGGTCTGCAAAATAGGACCCAGCCTTCTATCAGCAGCAGTGTGTGTGTCCCTTCACCAGGGCCTGCCAACAATGACTGAAATTTTTTTAGTTTCAAAGATGAAGCTGAGTTCATTTTAATAGTACCATTGATAGCAGCTGAAAAGAAGCGGCACTGAGAAGACATGGGCCTTGTTGGTTTTGACTCTCCCAGCTGGCCACTACCGTTCCTAATGAGACTAAAAAGCAAGGTGGATTCGCTCACATCTCTGCCTGAACCAGGTGATCTTAGAGGCTTAACTGATGAGACCGAGAGCTGTGTAGGGCTGACCGAAGCGAAGCCAGGAGGGATTGCTGCCACCAGGGTCTTAAAGTGACTAGCCATAAAGACACACGTTTCCTCAGGTGTCAGGGCGGCATTTCCGTTTAGGGTGCCATTTCTGCTGCAGTTGTAGTGTTGTGTGTGGTGTTTCACCACACGTCGTATTCTGCTTGTTTGGGGTTTTGGTGGTAGTGCTGAGGACTGAGCCCAGGGCCTTGCCTGTGCCAAGTAGGCATTCTAGCACTGAACCAGCCTCAGCCTCTAAAAGTAATCCTTCTCCGGTTCTTTTCTCAACAGCTTTGAAAAGTCCAGCTGCATTTCATGAGCAGAGAAGGAGTCTGGAACGGGCCAGGGTAAGGCTCCCTCCCTCCCCAAAGACCTCCAGAGTACACTGCCGTCACCACCCACCAGCTGCATCTAGCACAGCTTTGGGGGCAGCCCTCACCTTATAGCTCTGAGTGCTAGAAATCTCAGGCCTTTCCTGTTTCATCCTCCCCAGCCACCTGCCCAGGTAGACTTTAGTGCCTTGTGAAGGTCATCGGAGCTCCCCTAACCTGGCCTTGAAGACCGCTCATGTCCCTCCATTAAGTCCACTGAGCCTCATGTAGATGATCTGCCCACAGCCGTTTGAGCCTCCATCTCCATCTGCCCAAAGCAGGCAACATCCACGTATACCCTTTTACAGCAGCCGTGGGGCACACTCCCTGTGGTAGCTCCTTGGCTGCCTCCTTCTTCCCTTTCAGTTCCCTCTGGCTCCTGTGAAATGTCCTGTGCCTGGTGTGGGTGGAGATGGGGAAGTGACCAGCTCATGTTTCCCTCCTGCTCCCCCTGGAGGGCTGCCAGCCTTGACTTGCTGGACCTCACACCATTCGTAGAAACTAATATACTTGCTCCTGAGACTCTTCTTTTCTCTTTAGAAAATCATGATCAACTGTTAGCAAGTAGGAAGAATGAGGTCATGGGTACTAAGAAGCAGTAACAAACTGTACTTACTTCCATTTGATGGGAGCCAGAGAAGGCCCAGCAAGAAGAAAGGGCAGATAGGCTCAGAGAACAGTGGGACCTGGTTAGACAGCACTGTCCTACAGAATGCCGCTGTGTGTGAGGTTGTGTGTATGTCTTCTTTGTCCACACAGGAGCCCTCAGGAGTTAGATGCTACCGTTTAGGTGCAGCAGAAGCTAACTGATCTGTCCAGCTAGAAAGTGATAAAGCTGGAACTCAAACCTGGGTCTGTGGAGCCCAGACTTTTATTATGTTTCGTGTGTGTGTATGTGTGTGCACGTGTGTGGAGGTCAGAAAGCAGTTTGCAGGAGCTGGCTCTCTCCTTTCTCTGTGTAGGTGGTCCTGGGATCAAACTGAAGTTATATATATATATAATTTTATTACTAACACATGGTAAATATATTCACATAACAGGTGCGTGTGTTGCACATCTGTTCCCAAATGACTTCAAAATTACAATAAGAGGTTTAATATTTAAGCCCACACTAAACTGTCTTAATTAAAATATGAAAAATGAGGACATTGGCACTGTCACAGCATAACTTGCTTTACTCAGTTATACCAATTCAGAGCTTTGAAAAACCACTTTTGCATCTGAGTAAGAGGCAGCACTGTCTGTCAGCTTGTGTTCCCAAGGGATGCCTTATGGGATGCTGGTCACAGCACTGCTCCCTATGTCTGTAACCCCCAAGCCAACAGCATCTCATGGAGGCCCATTCCTGGTTGCTGCAGCAGCCTCAGGTTTCAGAGGAGCTCTCAGACATGGCCCACTGTTGTGAATGGTTCTTTCCCCGTCAGCTGCTTGTGTTCTCCAGCCCCAGGAATGCCTTCAGTGACATCAGCCACAAAGCCCTTTCTTTACCTTCTGCACCAAAAGCAGACTGGTTTTCTGGTTGTCCCTCCTTAGTAACTTCTAGGTAGCCAGGCCCTAGCCAGTGGGCATCCTTCATAGATTAACCGTTTGTTACTAAGGCTATTATGACTCAGTACCCAAGAGACAAGAGATGTATTTGAACAGATGTGACTTCTCTGGTGGGTGCTCCCGGCGCTGCCTGAGTTCCTCCAGACTTTCCAGTGCTATATTCCCCCTGGCCACTGCTAGGGCCGCCGTCTGTGAGAGCTGTGCAGCACCCGGTTCTGCTTGCTGCAGATGGGCTGATGCGCCCAGAGCCCACGCAGCCAGTAGCATGAGGACCAGACGGACCTCTACAGTGACCTCTTTTCTAACGCTAACCTAGCCTGCCCTCCTGTCCTCTCTCGTGACTTGGAATCTGAATGATGTTGCAGAGGTAACCTGTGTGGGCTCTGCAGTCACACGCGGTATCATTAGCCTCAAGCAGCAGGGGCTCAGTGGTTGTTGAGGGAATGGTTTAGTTCTGCAGTGCCTAATAAATGCAGAAATGAGGACATGGGACTTTAAGGAACTAGAGCTCTGACACCATTATCAGAATTAGTATTGCATTTCCAGTCATTCAGACTGAATTGAAAATGCTCTTGAGATCACGCAATGCAAGGTTTTTGAAACAGGACATTAAATTACATCCAGAATGATTATACAGCTCTGCATAATCAAACTACATGAAAGAATAACGGGCAAAACATGAACAGTTCTGTTGAAGCTGGTTACTGTTTCTTGTTTTTTTTTTCTTTCTGTTTCTTGTTTTTTATTTTTTGTTTGTTTTTGTTTTTCGAGGCAGGGTTTTCTGTAGCTTTGGTTCCTGTCCTGGAACTAGTTCTTATAGACCAGGCTGGCCTCGAACTCACAGAGATCCGCCTGCCTCTGCCTCCCGAGTGCTGGGATTAAAGGTGTGCGCCACCACCTCCCAGCTTGTTTTCTAATTTTAATTACTTGTGTAGTATAAGTAATAAGTTTTAGCCAGTGGTGGTGGCACATGCCTTTAATCCCAGCACTCAGGAGGCAGAGGCAGGCAGATTTCTGTGAGTTTGAGGCCAGCCTGGTCTACAGAGCACGTTCTAGGATAGCCAGGGCTACACAGAGAAACCCTGTCTGGAAAAATGAGAGAACAGTTTTAACCACATAGAGGCTTGAGAAGGGACTGCACAGATGCACCTGGAGGCCGTGTATAGACTCGCACCTCCCCTTGTGGACCTCAGGACCCTGAGTCACATCGCTGCTAAAGTGAATAGCAGCAGCCACTACAGCAAAAGCATGTTTTGTGGTCCTGTTCATGCATAAGTTTATTGTTTTCCCATAGACCGAGGACTATCTGAAACGGAAGATCCGTTCCCGGCCGGAGAGATCAGAACTGGTCAGAATGCACATTCTGGAAGGTGTGTGAGGTTGGAGGTTCTTCCCCACCTGACCCCATTTTCATTCCGCTCTTGTGCCTTCCCGCTTTCTGCTGTTGGCTTCACACTCAGACACAGTTACATGGCTGCCACTGGTTTTGGGAGTGTGAGAAGCATGGACTCATTCACCCAGGTTGACCTGAGCCCTCTCTTGGGTCCACCATCCACTGGTGGGACAGAGCCCATCTCGCTTCTAAAAGGTGCCCTTCGTTTTTGATTCATTTGCTCGCTCACACCCTCACTGGCTTTTACCTGAGCTCCTGTGATGGCAGGCACACACATCTAGATACACAGCAGCCGGCCCAGCCACACCTACTTTCTGTAATTTTAGCAAAGGAAAGGCTTGGGTTCTAGAGAGTGGCGCACACATGCCCACTCGTTGTTTGCTAAGTTTGGTGTCAGTGGGAGCCTGGAAAAGACCTTCTCAAGGCAGAACCCCACATTTTGCAACTGAAGTCACCGAGAGCCCAAACAAAGAACAGTTTGCCTCGGTGGCCCAGGCCGAAGTGGAGCAGGAGCTGTCCCTTATCTGGCCTGGCCCTCGTCCTGTGACACTGGAGACCAGCTTACCCTCCTCTGCCTGGACATGCATTTCACTCTGCTGTGTCTGCTCCCACTGCCCTGGAGGTCCCGGGGCAAGACCAGGACCGTCCTTCCATCTTTCTGAGCCCCCTTCTCTCCACGGTAGAGACCTCGGCTGAGCCTTCTCTCCAGGCGAAGCAGCTGAAGCTGAAGAGAGCCAGGCTGGCTGACGACCTCAATGAAAAGATCGCACAGAGGCCTGGCCCCATGGAGCTGGTGGAGAAGAACATCTTGCCTGTGGAGTCCAGCTTGAAGGAAGCCATTATTGGTGAGGAGGCATTCAGGGGAGGCCTTTGGGAGGAAGTGGAACCCAGGTCCATGTTTATCTCAGACAGCAGTGGAGGGGCTGTTGAGAGCCTGGTTAGTGTTCACACACACACTCATGCCCATTGCACGCACATGTCCACTGTCTCTTTAGGCCACTCCCTCCCACAGACCTGGGTGTCTGTCCTCAGCCTGCCCTTTCAGAAGAGTATCTGTTGAGCTCCAGCGTCCCCAGCCACCACCTCCCAGTGGGCAGGGCTGTGTGTAGGACATGGTCTCCGTTCTCTCAGCGTGGGATGGGCCCAGATCAGTGTGAGCTATAGTCTCCCTTGTCTGGGTCATCATCGTCACGTCCTTGGCTCCACCTGGCTGCTGTCTCTGAATTGGTCCCTTGCTGGGAGTAAGAATGTTTGTAGGATTGGCATGAAGTGCAGGGACAGGTGAGGGATAGAAGGGCAAGCCCTACCTTCCTAGCCCATCAGCACAGTCCACTGGTGAGGGAGAAACTTAGGTGTTCCTCCTCAGTCCCTTGGGTGTAGAAAGCCTCAGGTTACGGCTGGAGAGGAAGAGGTTGTGGGCTTCTTCCTCTTTTTCATCTGGGTCCCCAGCTCTTCCCCTGGCTGTAGAGGCAGTGGTTGTGACATGCCTCTTGACACATCCTCCTAGCCTTCGTTTCCGCCCCTTCACTGCTACTGCGATTCCCACACTGGGGCTCTTGTCCCTGCTTCTGCCCTGTGTCAGTAAGCTCTGTCAGGATATGGCTCAGGGCCAATCAGGGACAAGATGTCAGCAGACTGTCCTGGCACCTTTGCTGCCCAGGCACCAGGTCTTCAGTTCACAGGCCTCTGAGCTGGGGTATCAGTGAGGTGGGTGTCCCTTTCCAGGGAGCCTCCCTCTGTAGCCTCAGAACCTTAGACTGTCGTGGCCTTTTTGGCGCCCTAAGGAGGAGTTGTGCTCACTTTTCACTGTGACCTCTGAGCAGCAGGTCCATGCCTTTCAGTGAATGGACCGTGAGCATTGGATAGAACAAAATAACAAGGCCAAAAATCCGGGCTTTCCCGCAGCCGTTAGTAACCTAGGCAGCTTCTGGCAAGCCTGTATTGGAACGCTGACTGCATCTGAGCTCTGTACCAAGGCAGGCCGGTCACTGGGTTCTCTTTACTGTGCCTCTCGGACCCAGCTGGGTCCCTGTACCTGGCTGTAGGAGTCTCACACGGCGCTGCGTTGTGTTTCAGTGGGCCAGGTGAATTACCCGAAGGTCGCAGACAGCTCCTCCTTTGACGAGGACAGCAGTGACGCCTTATCCCCTGAGCAGCCTGCCAGCCATGAGTCCCAGGGCTCAGTGCCATCACCCCTGGAGCCCCGAGTCAACGAGCCACTGCCCAGTGCCACCTCCACATCACCCACTCAGGTGAGTTCACCTTTGCTGAGGCTGCCCAGAGCCAGGCCTCTGTCCTGGGCAAGATGGGCAGTTCCTACTATGCCTGAGGGTTAGGTGTGTGGGGTTCAGCAGTGGACCCTAAGTCTAGCAGCCTGAGCATAGAGGCTGGACTGGAGTCTTGTGGCTGGGGTCTCGGCCTCCCCGGCCCACCCACTCTGCTGCCTGCTGGTCCACGTGCGCCCAGTTCAGTGATGTGCGGCCACCTCTGACCGCCCTCTCTCGTTCTCTTCCTACCAGCCTGGCTTTGTACCTTGTATCATCCCCCTGGTTGCCACAAGGATGGAAGGGCAGGTTAAGTACACTCCATTTGGGGGTGCCAGGGTCCTCACTTCTCACCTCCCTCTCAGGTTCTTTCTCAGCTCCCAGTGGGTCCGGATCCTGGAGAGACGCTTTTCCTGACAGAGCAGCCTCCTCTGCCTCCCCCACCTCTGCTGCCCCCCAGCCTCACCAATGGAGCCACCGTCCCTACCGCCAAGCCTGCCCCCACACTCATTAAGGTACTTCTGCCAGTAGTGGTCCTCCCTTCCCTGTGTTTTGAAGTCCTGCTGTGATGTCATTCTAGTTGTGAGAACTGCAAGGGGTGTGTGTGTGTGTGCACATCTTCCAGGGCCAAGGACCCAGCCTATGGTGATGTGGGAGTTTCTTCTGATCTCTGTGCTGCCATGGTAACACCGACTTACTGTTGTAGCCCACTGACACCATCTTAGCCTGGACATAGAGTAAAGAGGCTTGGGCCAGGGTAAAGGCGCTTGCCTCCCATCCTGAGTGTGATCCCGGCCCACTCACACGGCGGGAGGAAAGTACAGACTCGCACAGGCTCTCTTCTGGTCTTCACATGCACACCGTGATGTTTGTGCACACAGTTAACATTTGATTTTTTTTTTTTTTTCGTTTTTGGTTTTTTGAGACAGGGTTTCTCTGTGTAGCCCTGGCTGTCCTAGAACTTGCTCTGTAGACCAGGCTGGCCTCAAACTCACAGATTTACCTGCCTCTACTTTCTGAGTGCTGGGATTAAAGGTGCGTGCTACCACTGCCCAGCTGTATTTTTTTTTCTTGGCTTAACACACTAATCCATGGTAGCGGGGCTCAGTGTTCAAGTCATGGGGGCTCCATCCTATGATGACCTTATGTATTCGTAGTCATTCTGAGGCCCCCTCTACGTACAAGTTAAGCCACCATCCTTGTCATACCTCATAGTGGAGAATTCAGCTCTAACATTTCAGCAGGGGCACCACGTTCAGCCCATGGCAAGCACAGTGAGCCAGTCATTTGTGCCTGAGGGCTCCATCTTCTGCCTCCTGAAGCAGTGGGAGTCTGTGCCACAGGTGACTGACCTCAGCAGGGCGTGCTGGGGATCATGCCACTGGCCCTGTAGCCTCCCTGTTTTTAGCCTCCCCTGAAGTCCCTTAGGGAGTAGAGGTTACAGGAAGCCCATGGTTTGGCTTGCTGGCCTTGTGTGCACAGGGGGTTGGAGTTATCAGCTGCACAGAGGTCAATGTTAGAGCCACCTACAACGTCCCAGTAGTTTCATCTGTCCTTTCTGCTCCCTCTCTCTTTCTCTTGGCCCCCTCTCCATACACACCGTATACCAACATGGCAACTCCTGGCTACCCACAGCCTTCTCCACTAGCCTGAGTGGGGGAGGTACTGATGGCTCGCAGCCCAGGAACTGTCCAGATTCTTCTCTCCTGGTATTTACTGAGTGCTCAATTGGCTAGGGGCCTCCTGTTCATCTGCAGTAGTCCCTGATGCCCCCACACTGGCCTCTTCAGCAGGCACTGCTCTGAGACCTGCACAGTCTTCTTTTACAGCCCATGGTATCCCAGAGGTCCCCAGCTTCTCTACCTCTCTTCATGTCACATGGCCTTTTCTGACCACCCAAGCCTGTGCTTGCTCTTGACTGGCTGGTGGTTTGACTCCTGGTGCTAGCAGTAGATTAAGCACCGTCGTCTCCCAGGTCATGGCTTTCCTTCTTTATCTTTTCCCTGACTCCCCCCTTAGGGTGAGGCTATCCTTGGCCACCTCTTCCCTTTGCAGTCTGGGTGCCCATGGCCATCCACTCAATGTTCTGCTGTCCCTGTCATAGTGTCAAGACCAGACATCTTCCTGCTCCCCAGGAGCCCAGCTCCTCACTGCCGCCTCTGCCAGACCTTCCTGTGATCACCAGTGCCACATGATCAGTCCATCTGATCTCTGCATCATCTTCTATCCATGTCACCTTTATCTGCTCAGAAATTTCTAGGCTCCCAGTGTCCTCTCTGGGACACTGATAACTTGCCTTCGTCTATCTCAACCTGCCTAAAGGGCAGGAATTTTGTTATTTCCCCCCTGACCTTTTTGGGTTGACCTGAACACTCTGATCATCCAGGCCCTAAAGTTATGCCAGCCAGGAGCCTATGGGGCACAAACAGAAGATTGTGGCATCCTGGGCTGTATCAAGAACAAGGTCACTGTGCAGCCTTGGGAAAGTGTCTTCTGACACTGACACTTCCTTCCTAGGTGGGGCTCTGGAGCATGGCCATGCTGCTGAGCTCAGTTTTTATGTTGCTCAGGGTCATGGTGACACTTGTGCAGATTCATCTGGTTGGTCTTTTCTCCAGCCTGCCATGTCTTTTAGGAGAGAGACGGTCTCACAGAGTAGGGGTGGGTGCCTCCTCAGAAGATGCTGGTAATGGGGCTAGGCTGTTTCTCCTTGGGGTGGCCCCTGAAGACACTGTCTTGTGTCCCCTCAGCAAAGCCAACCGAAGTCTGCCAGCGAGAAGTCACAGCGCAGCAAGAAGGCCAAGGAGCTGAAGCCAAAGGTGAAGAAGCTCAAGTACCACCAGTACATCCCCCCGGACCAAAAGCCGGACAAGGGGGCGCCCACCATGGACTCCTCCTACGCCAAGATCCTGCAGCAGCAGCAGCTCTTCCTGCAGCTGCAGATCCTCAACCAGCAGCAGCAGCAACAGCAGCAGCACTACAACTACCAGGCCATCCTGCCTGCCCCTCCCAAGTAGGAACACGGTCCCTGAGGTTCTGCAGATGGCCACTGCCTGCAGAAACTAGGGGGTACTGAAGCTGTTTATTTCTGTCCTGCCTCAGGCCAGCAGGCGAGACTCCCGGAAGCAGTGCCCCCACCCCGTCACGCAGCCTTTCCACCAGCAGCAGTTCCAGCTCAGGCACCCCAGGGCCCAGTGGGCTGGCACGGCAGAACAGTACTGCACTGGCTGGCAAACCAGGAGCCCTGCCAGCCAACCTGGATGACATGAAGGTAGGGAGCTGATCCCTTCTCACTGGAAGACTAGGCCTCTCCCATGAAGACTAGGGGGCCGGGTGCGCACGCCTTTAATCCCAGCACTCAGGAGGCAGAGGCAGGCGGATCTCTGAGAGTTCGAGACCAGCCTGGTCTACAGAGCTAGTTCCAGGATAGGCTCCAAAGCCACAGAGAAACCCTGTCTCGAAAAACAAAACAAAAAAGACTAGGGGAAGATTTCAGGCAGAAACAGTGATGCCCCATGACCACGGATGGAAGGCAGAGCAGGCTCCAGATCCAATCTGCCATGAGAGAGGGCACCTTAGAGCCTGCTGTAAGGCCTCTCTGGCCTGTGGTCATAGCAGTAGCAGCCTTTGTGTATGTGTGTGGGGCTGGGGCAGGTGAAATCTTGTGTTCTCCATTATTGTGTGGTGGATGTGAGTAGCAGCAGGGGGGTTGTTCCCTCTGGGAGGGGAGCAGGCAGCAGGTAGGGTAGAGTTTCATCCACCGTTGCTGTCAGTCAGTCCAGGGGCTCAGCCTGGCCCAGCCTGTTTTCTCTGCCCCTGAGCAGAAGATGGGATAGGCCAAGTTTTCTATTGAACACGTGTCCTCCTGTGTCATGACCTTGATCCCTGCAAGACTTGGGCTGATGGGCTCCAGCTGGACTCAGGTCCTCTCTTTCTGCTTAGGATTTTTATGAGCTCAAGGTTCTTGTATTCCGTGAGCTTTCCTCATCCAGGGCACCAGGGAAGTGTCTGCTCTAAGGGAGGGCCTTGCAGGGTCTCATCTGGAATGGCCAGTGGGACCCAGATGAAGGACAGACTCACATACTGTTAGCCCCTACCTTTCCCACGCTGCTAAGCTCTCAACCCCTGCAGGTGGCAGAGCTGAAGCAGGAGTTGAAGTTGCGGTCACTGCCCGTCTCTGGCACCAAGACAGAGCTGATTGAGCGCCTGCGTGCCTACCAAGACCAAGTCAGCCCAGCTCCAGGAGCCCCCAAGGCCCCTGCCACCACCTCTCTCCTGTCCAAGGCTGGTGAGGTAGTGGTCGCCTTCCCTGCGGCCCGGCTGAGCACAGCGCCAGCTCTTGTAACAGCAGGCCTAGCACCAGCTGAGATGGTGGTGGCCACAGTAACCAGCAATGGCATGGTGAAGTTTGGCAGCACGGGCTCCACGCCCCCTGTGTCTCCCACCCCCTCAGAGCGGTCACTGCTCAGCACGGGTGATGAGAATTCCACACCGGGGGATGCCTTTGGTGAAATGGTGACATCGCCGCTGACACAGCTCACCCTGCAGGCCTCCCCACTGCAGATCCTCGTGAAGGAGGAGGGTGCCCGTGCTGCGTCCTGCTGCCTGAGCCCTGGTGCACGGACTGAGGTGGAGGGACTGGACAAGGACCAGATGCTGCAGGAGAAGGACAAGCAGATTGAGGAGCTGACCCGAATGCTCCAGCAGAAGCAGCAGCTGGTTGAGCTGCTGCGGCTACAGCTGGAGCAGCAGAAGCGGGCGCAGCAGCCGGCCCCAGCCAGCAGCCCTGTGAAGCGAGAAAGTAGCTTCTCCAGTTGCCAGCTCAGCAGCCAACCTCAGGGTTCTGCTTGTGCCTTTGGCCCTGGCCTGGTGGCTCCCACTACCAGTCATGGAGACACTCAAGCTCCAGCCCCAGGGCCCGTACCTGTGGTGGTGAAGCAGGAAGCCGGGCCGCCTGAGCCAGATCTGGCCCCTGCCCCCCAGCTGCTCTTGGGCCCACAGGGTACCAGCTTCCTCAAAAGGGTCACCCCTCCTACTCTGGTCACTGACTCTACAGGGACTCACCTCATCCTCACAGTGACCAATAAGAGTGCAGATGACCCTGGCCTGCCCACTGGGAGCCCCCGGCAGGTAGCTGAAGGGCAGGGGCTGGGTGGCTCATGGGCGGGTGGAGAGTGAACCCTGACCATATAAGCTGCAGCCTCAGACTCAGGATCCTGCTCCCTAGAGTGGCCTCCTTGGGGCCGGGTGTCACCCTCACAGCATCATGCTTACCCATCCTGTATTTCTTCTTCCCTAGTGGCTTCCATGAACGCTCCCAAAAGCTCATTAGCTAACAACCTCTGGGCAGTGAGGGCGGCCCTTCCCCACCCTGGCATGTTTCAGCGTCTACCCCCACCAACAACTGATTTTCCTGTTTAGCCTCTGTCTCAGCCTGGTTCTCCAGCCCCTGACCCACCTGCCCAGATGGACCTGGAGCACCCGCCTCAGCCCTCATTTGCAGCACCCACATCTCTGCTGAAGAAGGAGCCACCTGGGTATGAGGAGACTGTGACTCAGCAGCCTAAGCAGCAGGTGAGGATGCTGGGAGCTGAGGTGCTGGCAAGATGTCTCAGCAAATAAAGGCACTTTCCTGACAGCAGATTTGAGCCTCAGGAACCACGTGGTAGAAGGGGAGAACTGACCTCCACACATTATGGCATGCATATACACATGGACAATATGCTTTAAGGCAGCAGGCCCAACCTTGGGCAATGCCTCAGACCCACATGGGTTGGGGATGTGCTTAAGAAGCAGGTCCATGACAAGCATGGGGAACACTCAGTGCAAGGCTGCCCAATCTGAGCTGAGATAGTATCTGGATATTCATGTTCTTTTCTGTTTCTTTCCTGCAGGAAAATGGCTCTTCCAGTCAGCAGATGGACGATCTGTTTGATATTCTTATTCAGAGTGGAGGTAAAAACCCCATCCCCAGCTGCCTTCCTCACCTCTAGTTAGTTGTAGGGTGGCAATTCGTTTCAGAGCCGCAGGCCTATGACATCCCTGCAGTTAGGTGAATGTGGCCTACATTTATCCTTGTAGAACTCAGTCTACAGTGTGGAGAGAGTTGTCCAAATACCTGACAGCAGCATTGTGACAAGGGACAGGAAAGATCCAGGAATTCAGGGTTCCAGAGCAAACCCTAGGAAGGTACCGGCTTGGGGCTGTGGAGTAAGAGAAGAGGGCAGAAGAACATGAGGTCATGGCTGGCTCCAGGTGGCAGAGTCTACTGACACAAGGCCCTCCCTATTGTAGTGACTGTGGCTGTGCAGGAACACCAGCACGGAGACCCTGCAGTGAGCTGGAGAGGTGCAGCCAGGGGAAGTTTGATTGTGTCACATACAACTAACTATTCAGTGCTTGATACTCAGGAGTTTCCAGGCTTAAGGAGAACATTTAGTGCTGAGTCTGCCACAGAGCCTTTGTACCAGTGCAGGAGAGCCCCAGGCCTGAGCCACAGTGGCCACTGTGCCCACAACAAACCCCATCAGGACAGAGGGGATTAATGGAGGAGTTGGAACCACTGAAATCTGGTATTTAAGGGATGATAGAGGAATGGCAGCCAGAGTGCTGCCTGTCCCCATCCCCCAAAGGACACTTGATGCCAGAGTCAGGTGGTGGCATCTGGGAAACTGAACACAGGCACAGCTGACCTGGGACAGAGACCTGGAGAGTTTTATTGTGTCACATACAACAAAACTCGACAGTCGAGTTGCATTAAGTACACTGGTATTGCACAGCCGTCACCATCTACCTCACTCCCCCGCATGTGGACTCCTGTGGTCTGGGTCTGTCTGTGAGGGGTTTATTTTACTTACCATGTCCTCAGGGCTCATCCACTTGTCCATCACTGCACACTTGAAATGTATGTGGCTGCTGCTTTTAGGTACAAGTGAGATGGCTAGGTCATACTGTTTTTTTGTTTTGTTTTTTGAGGAACCAACTCATACTGCTTTCAAAGCTGCTGTGAGCTATTTAACCTTCCCTTGTCGTGCACACTTGGTTCCAATGACCCCACTTCCTCACCAACACTTCTGGTGCTGGGAATCTCATGCATGAGTTCATCTGCTCCACTTGTGACCACCAACACCTATTTTCTGACCTGAGAGTAGCCAGACTGTCATGTATGAGATAGTATTTCCTCAGGGCAGGGCATTTCATTTCCCTAATGACCAGTGATGCCATGAACTGTTACAGACATGTGATCTTTGGAGAAAATACCTATCCTTTGCCCATTTTTAAAAGTGAAGTTGAGTTTTACAAATTGTATGCACTCCCTGGTCAATCTGTGACCCGCAGATACTTCCTCTCATTTGGTGACATGTCTTTTCATTATTTTATCTTTTTGGTGCATGCATGTGTGGTTTGAACCCAGAAGAACCTCATGCATACCAGGCAGGCATTGTTCCATTTATCCTCAGCTCCCACAAGTTAGAAGTTCCATGGTTTTCTCTCCTATATTTAAGTCTGTAGTCAGTAGATTCTTCTCTGGTTTATGGTAAAGATTGTCCCATCATTTTTTGTGCATATTCAAACTTGGTTTCTGACCCAATCCACTATCTCTGTTGGCAGAGATTTCAGCATATTTCAAGGAGCAACCATCCCTACCAGGCAAGGAGAAGCCACCCCCAGCAGCAGCCTGTGGGTCCCTGCTGACACCACAGCCCTCGCCTTCGAATGAACTCCCTCAGGCTGCTCCTCCACCTGGCTCCCCCACTCTCCCGGGGCGCTTGGAGGACTTCCTGGAAAGCAGTACGGGGCTGCCCCTGCTGACTAGTGGGCACGAAGGACCAGAGCCCCTCTCCCTCATTGATGACCTCCATAGCCAGATGCTGAGCAGCTCTGCCATCCTGGACCACCCCCCATCACCCATGGACACCTCTGAATTGCACTTTGCTTCTGAGCCCAGCAGTGGTATGGGCCTGGACCTAGCTGATGGCCACCTGGACAGCATGGACTGGCTGGAGCTGTCATCTGGTGGCCCTGTGCTCAGCCTGGCTCCCCTCAGTACTGCAGCCCCCAGCCTCTTCTCCACGGACTTCCTGGATGGCCACGACTTGCAGCTCCACTGGGATTCCTGCTTGTAGCCCTCTGACTCCAGACATAGGCTAGGGAAGGGTCTGAAGTTGGGGAGCCACAGGACCATAACCAGTGTGTGCTCCCTGTGACTGTGAGCCTTGACAATCACAGTCCCTGGAGGCTGCAGTAGAGACCCTACACCTGGCTCACGCTCACCCAGGGCCGGGGATAAAAGCTCTCAAGAAACAACTCTGGGCCCATGCTGAGGCTTTCAGAGGCTGGCCAAACCCAGTTCAATTCGACCTCCTTTTCTGAGGTCAGAGGTGCACACCTGGCTGAAGTTTGGCCCAGGTGGGCCTGGAGCCAACCTGCCTTCCTCTCCCTTTAAGGAGGAAACTAGCCAGGCCTCTACTTGCCCATTCCCTATTTCAGCCAGTCCCAGGACCCTGTGTCCCAAGAGGTGGCACTCTGCCATTTTAGTCTTGGTATATAGTGTAACCATTTAGTGGTTGGTGGCAAAAATCTGTATAGGTGTATATACCTCGATATTATATATCAACTTGCATATATACATATATTTTTAGGGGTGGGGGGAGATGGGTGTGGCTACCTCCACCTGCTTTCACATGCAAAGGCCTGGAGAGCTGCTTGGGGATTGATACAGGGTCACCATGAGGAGCTGTGTGCCACGTGGCCCAGTACCCAACCTGGCATGCAGCTGCCTAGGCCTATCCCACACATATTTGACATGTAGACAGACACCTACCATCGCCTACACGCCACCCTGCCCTGCTTCCTGGCCCCATAGTGCCACAAGGGCAGAGGTGCTTCCTGGTTCTCAGTTCTCCACTCACCCACATTCCGTCCCATCTCCCCACTGCAGCCACCCTGGCCTTGGGATGGGGTAAGGGTGGGTGGGTCCCGCGGGTCCCGGCTATACCTGCTGGGGACTAAGAGGTACCTTCTGCCCAACACCAGCCCTGTTCTGTCCTGATCCAGTACGGAGTAGGGACAGTGCTGGGACAAAGGTGGGGAAGCTGTGTGAACTTTTTAAAATAAAACAAAAACACTGACTTGCCAGGCTGTTGTACTTGATCCATCAGGGCTGAAAGGCGTGACTGGGGTCCTGGGCCTATTCCATGACGGCACCTACAGGTCACACTGTGGCCCTAGTTTCAGACCATTTCAACTGGTTTTTGATGGGGTCACCTTGATAGTACCCAGGCCTAGCTAAACAAAGATAGGAGGCGCTGTCTCACAAAATGAGTTTTATTTACATTTAAAGAGGTCAAGAGGCCTTTATCTACCATTAGCCTATGCCCTTCCTGAGCAGAGGCCAGCGTGGACGTGGCTCTCCACTCCTTCAGGACCTTGGAAGGACACTCCCCAGAAACGTGTTAAGAAGAGACGCTGAGCTGGCCACCAGCCAACTATGCGAGCATGGGGTGGGGAGGCCTAGACACTATTGTGGGTCCTGGGCAGGCTTGGGGGTGTTTCCTTCCCTGAACCTCCTTCCTTGGGGCAGGAGGCCTGAGGCTGGCCAGGGCTGGGGTAGGCCTGGGAGCCACAGAGCAGCTAGGAGTGTCATCCATCTATGTCCCAGCTGAAAAGGTGGTGCTTCACGAGCATGTCCTGAACACCCTCCTTCAGTGGCTGCTTCTCCTCCTGTGCACAGAACAGCCCCAGTCATGCACAGGGACCACCCTGGAACCACACAGGTCACCTCAGCCCAGACAATGCCAGGGACCAGCCAAGCCACACACATACCTCTCTCTTAGCAGGAAGCTCCCAGTCCTGGGAGAGGCTGAAGGCAAAGCAGCAGAGAACACTAGGGACCAAGGGACAGTCTCTGGTCATTCTGGGCTATTCCGCCCACCCACCAAGTTCCAGGCCCTTCAGAGCTGCCCACTCACCCACCGGAGCTCACACTTGATCTGGACCCAGCCGGGGCTGCGCAGGAAGGACCAGGGCTGGTACCACTTCTCCACAGTGGGCAGGCTGGAACAGAGGACCTCCAGCCACAGGTGTAGCACCTGTTCACTAGGAACAAGGCAAAAGAGGATGGGGCTGGGGGCCAGAGGACCCGTGAGGCCTCCAATGGGTTCAGAATTCCGGAGGACCTCCCCCACACCCTGGCTCTGCCCTGTGGGGTACTCTTTGAAGGCCTCTCCTTCCCTACACTTACTTGAGCCCCACACAGATAAGTGAGCGGAGCTTGACGTCCATCTGGGCGTGTGCCGCATCATGGGTCACATTCACAGACTGCACAGCCTGAGAAGGGCACAATGTCACTCAAGTGCCCAGTGGCTGGCCAGAGAGGTCTCAAGAATCCTAACAAGTGTCCTAACTTACCCGGTACAGCAACTCTTCAGGGGTCAGGACTTTGCCATCTTCATCCAACCTGTAAGAACAAGAGTGCCATCACTGGCTGCCGTGCTGGGCACTGGCAGGTGGCACAGGCACTATGTATGTACCTGTATGTCTTACAGAGCACCAGGCGGGAGTACACTGAATCAAAGTCTCTCTCGACCTCCCGGCCCGCTGCCTGTGGTGGACAAGACACAGTGTGAGTGAGGGCGGTGATGGTGAACACACGCCGCCACCACCACCACCACCCTGCAAGCTCCTTCCACCTCCTCCAGGAACCCAGGGAAGGACTGAGGTGAGCACCAGGCCCAGGTGCCAACAGTAATTACCTCCTCGATAAACAGCCATGGGTGGCAGGCTCCTCCAAGCAAGGACGGCTTCTTCAGTCCATGTTCAAATAGGGCCTTGAGGGCTGGGCAGAGGGTCCCTCGCACGAGGTCTGTGACTCCTTCTGTCACAGAGTCATCCCCCGCAATGGAGTACTGAAGGAGAGAACGTTTGAGGAGCCCTAGCCTGACACCTGCAGCCACCCTCTCCTGTACTCCTGGCAGCTGCCACAAGCCAGGGCTCACTTGGGACATGGACCCAGTAGGAGGATGCTCCCACACCACGAGCTACAAGGAGCAGTTCCACACTCTTACCTCTTTACTCCGTTCATCCAGGACCTCGACAAACTTAGCCGGAAACCAGCCTGTCGGGAGAAGCAGTCATGTGAAGAGCAGCAGCGGCCATGGCAAACCTTCTCCCCAAGGTCCAAGAAAAGGGCTCCCCGGACCATTCAGAACCTTCAAGTAGGCCAGGCATGCCAAGAAGACCAAAGGAAAGAAAGCCCAGCTCTCTCAGAGGCCAGAGGTCTGAGGCTGGGCAGGCCATGGAAGAGGAAGGACTCATCTCCCCCGCCAGCCCTGCAGCAGACAGAAGCCCTCACCTCTCAGCCCGTTCAGCTCGCCCACCCAGCAGTGTTCATCCTTCTGAGAGATGATCTGCAGGAGAAAACAGGACTAGGCTCAGGGCCTGCACAAACCACCCGATGGCCTCAGCACCCTCCAGGCTGAGACCAAACATGCTCAGCAGCATCAGCTCTCAGCAGGGAAGGTGGGGAGCAGGCAGCAGGAAGCATGCGTGCCAGGCCCCCACACACCGTGATGATGTCATTTTTTCGGAAGCCTAACTCATCATCATCATGCCGCTCGAAGTCCAGCAGGGCCTTGGCCCGGCGCCGGTGGCTGCGTAAGCACGCCACGTAGTTCTCATGGTCCCGCTGGTGGCTCTCCATGCTGTAGTCTGGGGTCAGCTCCTGCCAGAAATGAAAGGCCCACCATGGAGGAGGAGCCTCAGTACCAAGAATGGGCTGGGGAAGAGGAGCCCCAAGTTGAGTCTGGGGAACCTGCCACTCACCACACTGCAGTTCTTGGGGTCTGTGCACTGGAAGTGGCGTGCCACACGCAAAATGGCTTCACGGAGGTCAGCTACCAGCTCTGTCTGCTTGATATTCTTGGCTTTGAGAGCCTCCAGGTCATCCTCCCCTAGGAGGCACATGGGCTCAGTCACCAGTCCTGCCCAACCTCTAGAAGAGCCTGTACAAACCCGCCCTGGTGCTCACCGAAGAGCAGGGAGGTGATACCAGACTTCCTCCTCTGAGTCCTGCGGCGTACAACCTGTGGAGAAGAAAGCTGTCAGCAGTGGCCAAAGCAGCCACTCAGAAAGGCAGACACTAACTAGTGTCTCACTCGTGTCTGGGCATTTCTAATGGCCTGAAGTGGACACTGAGATCAAACCATATCTTCAGTTCAGGCTAGGCACAATGTCCAGGAATGCCTGTTACTAAGGAAGCCTAGATCACCCCCTAGTGGCCGTCTGATTGTCTAACAGGGCCACTGCAGGCATGTGCAGAGCTGGGTGGGATGGAGAGTAGCTCAGCAGGTAAGGGCCCTCTGGGCTCCCTTGGGAACTCCATGATATGGCCAAGACAGAGCCTCCCTACTCAGCCCACCTGAGAGAGGTTGGTGGTGGCACTAGTCCCCAGGGTCTGGCCTTGGTCTGCAATGAGGTAGGCCAGATGCTTGCGGCGCTGGGTCTCCACAGCCACATCAGTGAGGGAGCCAGCCAGCCGCATGGCCTCCCCCAGCAGCAGCTCCGCGTCTTCCATCTGTGCAGGGATGTCCGACAGCGTGTTGAAGATGGAGGCCGAGTTCTCTGACTGTATCAGCTCTTCCTCCTGGGGAGTGGGAGAGTTAGGGAGCATGGCACTGGTGCCCTCCTCAGAAACCTGTGCCCTTCGGCAGGCCCAGGAAGATCCCCGAGCACACCCACACTTAGGGCTTCTCTCGGGCAACACTATGATGAAGGCTGGACTAGCATGGGGTCTCCCCAGAGGAGGGTACCAGAACTGCTGTACTTGGTCCACGCTCTCCTTTCTCAGTCTGGAAGCTAGGAGGCCCTGACGGTGGGGAGGAGACTCTGTAAGCACCTTAAGGCGCAGCATGCCCAGCGTAGTCTGGAACAACACCAGGGAGCCCTCGTAGAAGAACAGGTCCCAGATGCGCAGCAGCAGTCTGATGTGCACCACGCTGGCGAAGGCCGTGAGGAACCAGTGCAGTGTGATCAGGGAGAGCTCTGCCAACAGACACCAAAGCCACGGGGGCTGGGACCAGGCTGTGGTCTACCGGGAACAGCCTGGGCAAGAGTCAGCCAGCTCCGAAAGAGCAGCAGAAGGGAAAGGAAGGGAAGGGATCAAAATAAACCGTGAGTCTCTGCCGGCAGCCCAGCCACCAGCCCTCTCAGCTCAGAGTTGGTACTACCATCTTGGGGTCCCTGGACTCTGGGGGAGGGAGGCAGCCAGGACTCACCAATGTCATGCTCCTGCAGCAGTTTGTCCAAGCGAGGCAGGTACTGAACGATCAGGTGGCGCAGGACCCGCTGGTCAGTCTGGACACCCAGCAGGGTGGTGCTGAAGTAGGAAGCAGGCAGCAGGTCCTCAACAATGGCACACATCATCCAGAAGGCGTCCTCCTCCTCCAGGAACAGCAAGAGGCAGGCGGCCACCTAGCCAGAGGAGGACACGGGGCTTCTACCCAAGTATTCATGTAGGTCTTTCTAGAATGGCTACTTAGGAAAGGCTCTTGGGGACCCTCCTGAAGGCACACTTTTTCAGGCTCACTGAGAGGGCCCCTAGGAAAAGGCATGTTCCCACGGCCCTCCTTGGGGACTCCCAGATCAATCCCCACCTCCCATCCATACAGCACCTCAAGGGAGAACATGGCCCACAAGAGGCCTGAAAAAGACCCTGGTTGCCTCCCGGGCTGCTTACCATGCCTGTGCCCTGGCAGTAGCCAATCTCGGGATAAAGCCAGGCCAGTGCTCGGAGGACTCTGCGCAGGCGGGGCACCCCGATGCTGTTCACATTGGCAAAGCAGGCGTTGCTGGGCATGGTGCGGAGCAGGTCCTTTTCAATCTGTCAGATCCCCACACCACCCCACAAGACCTTGTTTGATGCAACTGTAGACTGCTACCCACCCAGTAAGGGAGAGAAGCTATATGTGGGTGGGCTTCTGTCCCATCAATGGGGATTCCTTTAGGTCCAGGCAAAGGTTAACCCTCCCTTCTCCAGGACTAGATCCCATCAGGTGTGGACCTGAGCCCACACCAGCCATCTGGGAACCTCTGCCTGACCCAGATCTGTATTTAAAATTTCCCGCTCTTCCTAACATGGAGCCATCTCCTCCACGTCCTTCCTCACCTTCCATAACTTTCCCTGCAGCACTGAAGGGCCTGGAAAGGAGCAAGTTTACTCCAGGCCCCATTCATGAGTAAAAGGGCTGCCCACCCTGCCAAGGAGACCAACAAGGGGCAGTCCCAGAGGTGACGCTTCCCTCCTGCCAGGGCACATGGGCTCTGCCAAGCAGCTCCTCCTGACCAGCTTAGCTGGCTGTTCTGTGTTACCTGTTTGGCAGCAATGGTCTCATCATTGGAGCTGTTCTTTACAATCTCACGGTAGGACAACTCAGAGTTCTTCTTCTTCTGTAGTGCCCCAGACAGTCGCATCCATAACTGGAGGGAGAAGCCACATAGCAGTTTCTTTTGTGACAGGCGAGAGCGCTCTGAACTCTCTGTGGGGTCCTTGTCTTTGAGGCCATCTCACCTGTGGTCTCATGCCATGTGGGATGCCAGCCAGCACTAGGGAGCGGAGTTTCTCAGAGCGGGGGAGGGAGACTGCGATCTTGTCCCACGTGAGATCCCCCACATCATGGTTGTGGGTAAACTCCAGGTGGGCCTGCCACCGTAGCCTGTGTGGGGGATCCTCCACCAGGGGTGCACCTGCCATCTGGCTGCATCCAGGCTCTGAACCTTCCACCAAGAGAGAAGAGAGGGGAAGGGAAACGTGTTCCTTACTCCCCACTCCCCACATTAGTCTGGTCTGTCTGGATGGGGTTTACTGCTGCCCACAGCCTCCCAAGAGCTCTCGCCACACAGCCTTCTTAGTGGTAAGGGGGCCCAAGCAGACCTTCTCCTCAAAGCAGCCCCAGACCCAGAAGCCAGGTCTCCATCCTCCAGAGGCTTGGGAGGCTCCTTGTACCCTAAACACCAAATTCAATCCACTGCAAACACAATGGGCTTTGTGCGTGTGTATATGTGTGAGCACGCGTGTGTGACAGGACAGGTGCAGAGGTCTGGGACAACTTCTGGGAGTCAGTTCTCACCTTCTACCACATGGGCCCCACGGATCAAAGCCAGCTCACCAAGCGTGGTGGCAATCACCTCCACCCACTGAGCCACCTCACCAGCTCTGCATTTCCTTGTCTTACCAAACCCCTGGCGACTGGCGCATCTCACTGGCCTCCAGAGCAGTCACATAGACCTTCTGGGATCATGTCACTGCTCAGGCTCAAGACTAAAGGCTTTCGGGCTCCATCACCTGCTGCTCTGTCCTCACCTTTACCCCTTTCTTCTTACTCCTCCCCTCCATTCTTCTCCCCCAAACCCATTCACTCCTTGGGACCTGTGCACCTGTCACTGCCCATCCACAGTTACACTCCCTCCCTCCCTCCCTCCCCTTCTAGTCTCTACTCAAAGTCTTCTTTTGAAAGCCCTACTTAACTGCCTTGTACGTAAATATTTCACCTCCCTCTTTGCGAGCCATGACATGCTCTTCATAGGTCTTCTTGCCCCCAGCATACTCTATTTCGGTTTGACTACAGCCTGTCTCCTCACCAGAATGGGAACTCCATGTGGCCAAGACCATCTTTGGGAACATCAACAGGAAGAAAGCACAGCTACCACAGCTTCATGAACCCCTTGCACACAAGAGAACGAAGTCTGTGGCCAGCAGTCTGTGTGGTGAGTCTGCCTGCAGAATCTCCTTGGCAGTCACCCTAAGTCAAGCTCTTACATTAGTTCTAAAAAAACCTCAACCACAAGTGGTACATTAAAAGGGAGGAGTGGGCTGGGCAGTGGTGGCGCACACCTTTAATCCCAGCACTCAGGAGACAGAGGCAGGCAGATCTCTGTGAGTTCGAGGCCAGACTGGTCAGGCTCCAAAGCTACAGAAAAACCCCGTCTCAAAAACCAAAATAAATAAATAGATAAATAAATAAATAAATCCTACCTCTCCTGCTAGGTGGTGGTAGCACACGCCTTTAATTCCAGCACTCAGGAGGCAGAGGCAGGCAATCTCTGAATTCAAGACCAGTCTGGTCTACAAAGTGAATTCCAGGACAGCCAGGGCTACATAGAGAAACCCTGTCTTGAAAGACCAAACCCTGCCACAACACACAGGGTTTCTCTGCAGCACTGGCTGTCCCATAACTCGCTTTGTAGACCAGGCTGGCCTCAAACTCAGAGAGATCTGCCTGCCTCTGCCTCCTGAGTACTGGGATTAAAGATGTGGATCACCATGCCCAGGCTTCATTTTGCTTTAATCTTCTTCCCTTTCTGCATGGTCCACTTTGTCTACAACATACATAACTGCTATATTATGTAAAAATTAATAAGATTTATCTTAAAAAAAAAGTTCCCACAAACTTACATCACCCTTAGATATACTCTATCCTTAACTCCTTAAATGATAGCCCCAAACCTCAGAGGTCACACGCAGCAGAATGGAAAACACAGGGCCAGATTACTCCCGAGGACATCAGCAAGATCACACAGAAGGGGCAGCATCTCACCTTCCTTGTCCACGCGGAAACCAAACTCATCATAGCAGAACTCTGGTTGCTCTGCAGACTCTTCCTTCTAGAACCAGGATTAGGAAGCAGTGTGAAGCGATTCCAAAAAATGCCACCCATATGGCTGACTGCTAAAACCCACCCTGATAACGGGTACCCTTCTATGATGCCTTCTCTCGCCATCTGGTACAAAGGGTCACCACATTACTGAATTCTCCTGTGTCTCCATAATAATCTTTCTCCTAGCTAATGACTGGGTCTTACAGGCCCAAGAAACTAAAATGTCACCTCTAGTAGTGAGCCTGTGACCCTGTGTGAATGTGGAGTGGGTCATCTATCCCCAGAATACTTTCGAAAGTAAATCTCTTCATGAAGAACATGGGAGAGAGCTTGGCAGGCTGGTGCCTGGCTATGTTAACTGCTATACCTGTGCGTACTTTGCCAGGATCTCCTGGGGCCATATGCTTGGAGTCAGGGCAGAGAAAGGGCCACTGACAGAAGGCATGTGGTTTCCTACAAAGACCAGAGAGAACAGTTAAGAAAAGCAGAAACATCAAGTATGGTTGCACACCTTTAATCCCAGCAGAGGCAACGAATCTGAGTTTGAGGCCAGCCTAGTTAATCTACATAGTGAGTTCTCATTCCAGGCATTAAATCCTGTCTCAATCAATCAATAATAGAAATCACATAGAAATGACTGGCTGTATGGAATGGGCTGATGAGCTGGTGGAGAAACCTAAAGATGAGCACTGTGGAAAAGCAGCAGTATGTCCAACATATAAACTCAGACTCTTTTTTCACCCTTGGTTTTGAGACAGGGTTTCTCTGTGTAACAGCCCAGACCTGGAACTCGCTTTGTAGACCAGGCTGGCCTCGAACTCACAGAGATCCATCTGCCTCTGCCTTCTGGGTGCTGAGATTAAAGGTGTGTGCTACCACGGCCCTACTAAACTCAGACAAAATTCGCAGGCCAGAAGAGCATGGAGCAGAGCAGTCTCAGTCACTGACCCAAGAGCCCAAAGCCTTCTCTTCCCCCGGCCACCTCTCCCATCCAGATTATTTTTCAGTTGTTTGGGTTGTTTTTGAGAGAAGGCCTCATAGCTCAGGCTGCCCTTAAACCTGCTATGTGCTGTGGCAGGCCTTCAACTGCTCATCTTTCTCCGCCTCAGTGGAAGACTAATTATGAAGCTGGAAGTCGGCTCCAGCAGCGCTCCCATGAGTGCAGGCCTTGTCCCACCTGACATCGTGTGCAGGAGACAGTAGCAGGTCTTCCCAGATCAGGCTTAGATGGGCATCACGGGCATCTGACTGCCACGAGGCTCCTCGGGCTTCATCTGCTCTGTCAAGAAAGCAAAAAAGGAGGTTGTTCCACACCACTTCTCCATCCCAGAAGGAGAGTTTTCTGTTCATGCCAATGTTCAACTAGGAGATGTCTACTACCATTTTTCTCTTTCTTTTTGTTTTGCTTTATTGTTTTGTTTGAGACAGAGTTTCTCTTTGTAACTCTGGCTGTCCTGAAGCTTGCTTTGTAGACCAGACTGCATGAATAGTATAATTCAGAGCCCATCAATTGTACCACGGTGAGACGGCGATGCACGCCTTTAATCCCAGCACTTAGGAGGCAGAGGCAGGCAGATCTGTGAGTTTGAGGCCAGTTTGGTCTACAGAGCAAGTTCCAGAACAGCCAGAGCTGTTATACAGAGAAACCCTGTCTCAAAAGAAAAAAGAGAGAGAGAGATCTGGGTAAGGGGAAGATGGGATGTCTTCTGGGGATCTGGATTCAGGCAACAGTTCTGCTAATCTCCACTTGTTCAGGTCCTGGGCAAGTATATTTCACTTTGAACCTCCGTTTTCTCACTAATAAAATGAATACCACCACTTATGCATTATAAAATCATCGAGATTAAGTAAGGCCCTCAGGCACACCATCGGACTTCCCATTGGGGCCCTAGGGATCCTAGTAATGTCTAGAAAATGATTGTCAGGGAAAAAATGGCTGTTGGTATCTGAGCCTTGGGTCCAGACTGTGGTACACTAAAAACTATTAAGCCATATGAAATTGCTGATATTCGTGTGTGATAACCTACAAAACCAATGTCAAATGGTTCAATGTAACATATCCCCAAATGAGATCCTAAGACTCAGCACAAAGGAGGTGATCTGGTTGTTCCTTGAAGAAGAGGAGAGGATTGGGCATGGTGGCAAATCCCAGTGCTCAGGGGGCAGAGGCAAGCAGACCTCTGTGAGTTTGAAGATAGTCTGGTCTATATAGTGAGGCCACAGCTACAAAGTAAGACCCTGTCTGAAAAATAAGAAGAGGAAGAGGAGAAAACATGGCAGAGCAAAACAGGTTTAAAGTGGAGGAACTGACATCTGCTATGGAGGCAGAGGGGTTGGAAGACAGTTCTCCATCAGCAGGTCCCTTCTCGGCAGCCTCCTACTCATTGGTCACTCAGCAAACAATGACTGGGCACTGAGCAAGGCCGCCCAACAGTGAACAAGGTCAGGCTGCTGCAGGATAGTTGAAAATCAGCCATGAGACAAAACTAGACGGGACTGCATCAGAAGAGAGGAACTATCTGTATCATATCAGAAGGAGCCTTTGAGAGTTGAGGTCTGAGTAAGAATCCAAAGGAAGCAAGGAATCAAGGCCTGGACTTCACTGAGAGAGATCCAGGTACCAAGAGCAGCCAATAAGTTCAGAGCCTGGGGTGCACTGAGGGGAACAACAGCAGGGGCCAAGGGCACCTCACCCTGCATACAGGCCTTTGATCTTTATTCTCAGAGACTGGAGTGATCAGGAAGTTCTGAACAGCCATGAAGCAAAATCTGATGGGACTGGATAAGCTCTCCAGATGCCCAGGGTAGGAGGTGATGTGGGCTCTGCCTGGGTGAAAGCGTGGAGAAATGGCCGGACTGTGGATACATTTTAACAGGCTGTGAGCTTCAGCTCTGAATTCTGTATGCATGTGTGCATCTGTGCTATTTCCGTGCAGGTTGTATATATGGATACATATATACACGTATATATGGATACATATACTTCAGGCTGTCCTTACCCCTCCCAGAAGTGATACTGCTAAGCTGGGTGGGCAGGTTTTTCAGCTTCTAGTTGCTATGGAAAATTCCCTGAAAGCACTCATCTGAGAATTGATAGAAGTGGCCTAAGGAGTTAGTCACGTCTTGGTTACCCGGTTCCTGTAGCTGCCCCTCTGTTGCCAAGGGGTGCTAAGAAGCAGAAACTTTAGAAAACCCATAACTGATGCAACCACCTCTGAGACGCCCTGAAGAAACTGTAACAATTAAATGTGCATGCTTAAAGGAGCCATTCCTGATGGTGTGTATCCTCCCTAGCTCACCAATCCCACAATGTCCTGTTAAGCAAAGGTTGTGCCACTGTATGCAGGCACAAAGGTAATGCTCATTTCCTGTGGTCTCCTGACATGGACTACACCCCTACGAGGCAGCAGGACTGCTGTCACATGGGGCTTTCTGCAGACATCTGCCAGAGAACACACAGGCTGAACCAACACAGACAGAAATACCCAAGATCCTGAAGACCATTTTTTCTCTGTAAAGAGATGAGGTAACACTGAAAGCTACAGATAACAGATAACCTGGTAAGAATAGCTCAGAGCTAGGAAAGTCTGAGAAAGGCTAAAGGAAGGAAAGGCCATACTGATATGGCCACTACAGATGCTCCCAACATCTACACAGTGGCTCATAGCCATCGATAACTCCAGTTCCAGGACAGCCAATGACTTTGTCTGACTTCCCTGGGTACCAGGCTTATATACATGCATACAAAAATACTCATATTCATAAAGTAATCTAAAAAAGAAAGTTTAAATAAAAATAAATTGTAATAAAAGTTTTCATAAAATGTCACTATGACAATAAAAGGGTTTTTAATCTTAAGAGATGGTTACGTGTGTGCACCTTTAATCCCAGCACTTGGAAGCAGAGGCAGGAGGATCTTTGAGTTTGAGGTTAGCCTGGCCTACAGAGCGAGGGAACAAAGGCAGGAAGATTGCAACTTAAGATCAAGCCATCTATATAATGGGATCCAGGCTCAAATTAAACAAAAAGTGATTGGCCACGAAAGCCATCAGACAGTAGAAATGTAGAGTCTATCGATCTTGGATTTTTATTATTGTTGTATGTTTTATAATCTGGCCTATGTTGTCCAGGCTGGTCTTGAACTTTTGGACTCAAATGATCCTTCCACCTCAGCTTCAAATGCTGGAACTACAGGCATATGCCACTATGCCTAGCTTGGTCCTGATTTTTTTTAATGTTATTTTCTTTGGAAGTACTGGAGATTCAACTGTTAGAAGTTTCAGACTTTTTCAGAATTTGAAAAGCTAAATACATTTTATTAGGGAAGTATCTCTAATTGGAAAATCTGAAACTTTACTTATTTGACATGGTGTCTCTCTACATATCCCTGGCTGTCCTGGAACGTACTATGTAGACGAGGCTGGCCTCAACTTTACAGAGATTTGCCTGTCTCTACCTACACTAGGAATAAAGGGATGCATCACGATCTGGCCTGAAACTTTTTTTTTTTTTTGAGACAGGGTCTCTCTGTAGCTTTGGAGCCTGTCCTGAAACTAGCCCTTGTAGACCAGGCTGGCCTTGAACTCCTAGAGATCCACTTGCCTCTGCTGGGATTAAAGGCACGTGTAGTCACCACCCGACCTGAAACTGTTTGTTTTGTTTGTTTGTTTTTATTGAGTTATACCATTTTTCTCCGCTCCCCTCCCATTCTACCCTCTGCCGTGACCCCCACACTCCCAATTTACTTGGAAATCTTGTTGTTTTCTCCTTCCTATGTAGATCCATGTATGTCTCTCTTAGGGTCCTGTTTGTTACCTAGGTTCTCTGGGGGTTGTGAACTGGCCTGAAACTTTTTAAGCATCAGAAACACTCAAAAACTTATCTATAAGAGTACTTGCTGCCCTTCCAGGGGATCCAGGTTCAATTCCCAGCACTCACATGGTGGCTTACAGCTGTCTGTAACTCCAGTTCCAAGGGATCCTATGCCCTCTTCTGGCCTCTGATGGAACTTCATGTTATGGTACATAGATGTATATTTAGCATACACCTATACACATAAAACAATAAAGTAATGACTTAAATTTTAAAAAAGTTTAAGATCAACCTTTTTATGTGTATCAGTGTTTGCCTGAATATATGTATGTATACCATGATGTGTCTCTGGTGCCCAAGGAGATCAGAAGGGATCAGATTCTCTAGTTTCAGATAGTTGTGAGCCATCACATAGGGTGCTGGGAGTTGAATCTGAATCCTCTACAAGAGCAACAAGTGCTCTTTAACTACTGAGGCATCTCTGTAGCCCAAAATAATAACTAAAATTTAATGTTCAGTGTGTGGGTACAAGTCTTTAATCCCAGCACTCAGGAAGCAGAAGTAGGTTTGAGGCCAGCCTGGTCTACACAGTGAGTTCCAGGTCAGTCAGGTGTAACTGAAGGTTTTTCTCCCACCTGCCAGTTTCCAAATAACCACTCTGAGGCTTAATATTAATTATAAACTCTTTGGCCTATTAGCTCAAGCTTATTATTAACTAGTTCTTACAAAACTTAAATTAACCCATTTTTATTAGCCTATATTTTACCATGAGGTTCATGGCCTGTTACCTCACATCTTGCTTCTCCAGCAGTGGCCGGTATCTCCCAGACTCTGCCATCTTTTTCCCAGTATCTCTGTTTGGATTTCCCGCCTGTCTCTATTCTGCCTGGCTATTGGCCAAATCAGCTACGTTATTAATCAGTAGTAATAAAACATTCACAGCATACAGAAGAGCATCCCACATCAGCCAGGACTACATAGTAAGACTCTATCTCCAAATTAATTAGCTAATTATGGGTAATGTTATAGTATACATATTATAATTAGAAATAATTACAACTTAGTAATTGCACTGGAATATGAATGGTGCAGGTCCTTTAGCCTTTCTCCCTCTGACAAGGTACTACTCGCCACCTCAAATTTCGTTCTTTGGGGATTTAATGTTTATGCAAAACCAAGAGGAGAAAAAGTGGAGGGGAGAAGTGCAAACAGCTTGTCTGAAGCTGTGAAAAGGACTCCTTTCCCTCTCATTTGTAGGTAACACTTTACCAACACAGCACAGCTTGAATTTGACATCTCAGCAACCCAGGAAAGCAGGAGCTTCTTAAACTGCTAAATGGTACAGTTGTCACTTTTCAAGTTATTGTAAAGCCTGCCCCTCAACAGCCTAAATAATCCCCTGAAAATGACAGCAGTGCCTTGAAACTAGAGCTGCAAGCCCCAGTTTTTTTCTGTAAAGGCTGGACAAGGTGCCCCAGGTACCCAAGCTTTCACATGGGGCTGTAGATTCCAAGCATGCTGACATAAAATACTTTTTCAGAAGCAAAAGACATAAAGAGCAGCCTACAGAAAAAGAGATGCTTACCGAGGATGTGAGCTAAGTACAGCCATCTGCGAAACACACTCCTAGGGGAACAGACGCCATTTCCAAACCTATTTTTCACAACACTTCCATGTCTCCTGAGTTCTGTGCAATGCCCACAGGACCATCCTATCCACTGGCAACACAGTAAAATGTAAACACAAACGAGAGACTGAAGTTGCAGCAAATAGACAAATAAGCTCGCCAGCCAGATGTGGGAAACAAGACGACTGGCTATGTAGCTACAAGACCTTGTCGTAAAAACAAACAAATAAAAGTCTCCAGATTAGAAACAGCCACTAGATTTATTACGTATGGCAAAGGAAATTCTGAACTCTCTTTCGAATTTTTGTTTTTTGAAACAGGGTCTCACATGTGGCACTGGCTGGCCTGGAGCAGATTACTATGTAGACTAGGCTGATCTTGAACACACGAGATCCACCTGCCTCTGCCTCCTAAATACTGGGGGAAAGATGTGTGCCACCATGCCTAGATCCTGTGGCTTTTTTATAGCACTCTGAACAACACAAAATAAAAATTCTGAGGCTGGGGGCTGAAGAGATGGCCCAGCAGCTAAGACCACTGTCTGCTCTTCAAGAGGAACCAAGTTCAATTCCCAGCATACACAAGGCAGCTCACAACTATCTGGAACTCCAGTCCCAGGAGATCAAATACCCTCTCTGGCCTCCACAGGCACTCCATGTACGAGGTACACAGACATACATACATACAGGCACAACATCCATACATACACACAAAATAAAAGGGAAAATAATTTTAAAAAATAAAAGGGTGTGCCTTTTAAGAAAAGTATGGCGTGGGGCCAGTGAGAGACGGTTCAGTGGGTAAAGTTGTTCAAGCCTGATACCCTGAGTTCGGTCACTGGAATCCATGACAGAAAGAAGGAAGCAGTTCCTGAAAGTTGTCCTGACCTCCACAGAGTGCCACTCTCACACACATAACAAGTAAGAGAAACGCATGCCCTGGGTGAAGAGATGGCTCAGCAGGTAGAGCACTTGCTAGATAAGCATGAAAACAGGAGTTCAGATCCCTAGACTCTACATAAGAGCTGAGTTGGTGTGGCTGCTTACCTGCAATCCTAGCACATGGGGGTTGGGGCTCAGAGGGTGAAGACAAGAAATCCCAGAGAAGCTGACTAGCTAGACAAATGGCTAACCCCATGTTTATCATGAAACCCGTCTCAATATACAAGGTGAAAATGATGATGATTAAGGACACCTGATGACAGCTTTGAGCTTCCACACACACACACCTGCACATGCATACACATATGTACACACTACACACAGATACATATGAAAAGGGAAAAATTAGGAAAACTATTAAAAAAACAACAACAACAAGGTATCACTACATAGCTAGCTCTGGCTGGCCTGGAATTCGCTAATACACACCAGACTGGCTTCAAACTCAGAGATCCACATGTCTCTACCCACTGAGCCATCCCTTCAGGCCCCTTAAAGGATACGTTGATCAGCAGACCTCAAACTGCTGACTGTGCTGACATCACATCTCTGGTGCTGAGGCTGCTGGGTCTGGGAAACAAAACCCTTGAGACCCAGCAGTCTGAATTCCCCCTTGGCCAGTCTTTCAAATTCTAGTTCAGATGGGACCTCTAACAAACCCTCCCTTTCCAGCTCCCATGTTTATCCACCCCCCTCCTGAAAGAATCAATCACTAACAGATGTTCCTAGCGTCCCCGACTTCATACTGTTTGTGTACATGTCTGTTTGTTGTATATGCAGACACTCGTCCAGAGTCCGAGCTAGGGCAAGTGTTGACAGAGGATAATAACCTGGTAGCTCCTGACGTACAACATAATCTCTTTGGGACCTATACCTTGGTTCCTATTGCTCTCCCTGCTTGCAATACACTTCATCTGACTAGTCCTTCCTCAATGCTCAAGCATTAGCCTCTTTAACACTCCCTCTGCCTCAGTCTCTGTGTGGTGTCTGTCTGAGTTGGGGTTTCTATTGCTGTTAGGACAAAAACAACTCGAGGAAGAACGGGTTCATTTCCCTTACACTTCCAGGAAATAGTTCATTACTGAGGGAAGTCAGGGCAGGAACCTGGAGGCAGGAGTTAATGCACAGGCCATGGAGGAGTGGTGCTTCCTGGCTTTGTCTTTATGACCTGCTCAGTCTACTTTCTTGTAGAACCCAGGACCAACCAGCCCAGGGAGACCCCACCCACAATAGGAAGAGCTCTCCCAAATCACTAATTAAGAACATCCCCATAAGCTATCCTACTGAGGCATTTTCTCAACTCAAGTTCTCTTTTCAGATGATTCTATCTTGTGTCAAAGTGACATAAAAACTAGCCAGTTCCTCTATGTTCCTAACCAACCTGTCCAGACATACTTAATAGCTACTATTCACTGCAGGCTTTCTCCATGCCAAGAACTCTAATGAGCAGAGCTGGATTAAAACCTGTAGAGGCTAGCCAGGAATAGTGGTGCACACTTTTAATTACAGCACTAGAGAGGCAGAGGCAGAAAACAACAACTCAGTCTGTTGGGGCTAGCCTAGTCTACATAGTGAGTTCTAAGACAATCATGGTTATGCAGAGAGACCCAGTGGTGCAGGACAATTCTGTATTCTGTCAATTATGTTGTAAATAAATGCTGATTGGCCAGTAGCCAGGCAGGAAGTATAGGCGGGACAACCAGACAGGAAGTAGAGGCGGGGCAATGAGAACAGGAGTATTCTGGGAAGAGGAAGCTCTTTCTGCAGTCCTGTCCAGACACAGAAGAGGAAAGATGTGACCTGCCCAGCTGAAAAAGGTACCGAGCCATGTGGCTAATACAGATAAGACTAATGGGTTAATATAAGTTATAAGAGTTAATAAGAAGCCTGAACTAGTGGGCCAATCAGTTTATCGTTAATATAGACACTCTGTGTGATTTTCCTTGGGTCTTAACGAATGCAGGAACCAGGCAGGACAGAAACCCCAACAAGCAGGCCCTCCCGTTACAACCCAGTTTCAAAAATGAACAAACCAAAACCCAAAACCCAAAACCCAAATGCAAAGACAGGCAAAAACCAGGGCATACATTTCATATAAAAGGATACACACCAGTGTGAGCAGCAGAGCCAAGCACTTTATTCACTTCCGCTCCAGCTCTGGCTCCTGCAGGTTTGCTACTGGGGCCACTGTCCCTTCCTTAAGTCAATATTTCCTCTGTGATCAGGGATAGAATGTTCTTTTAGGCCAGAGAGGTGTGGCAGTGTAATATAGAACACACACTGGGCAAACACAAACCAGACAAGGAGGAGCATCCCCTGGAGCAGATGCCAAGGAACAGGCTGCCCCTTCCTGTTCAGCAGCCAAGAGAAATGCAGCCCTTCTGAGGCCTTCCAGTCCCTCCACGATCACGCCTCTCATATGTACAGCTTGGCAGTATCCCGCTGGCTACGAGGAAAGCCAAAGCAAGGCATCTGCATAGCCCATCTATTCCACCACCAAGGGGGTGAAAATGAAATGTGTTAGTTAACTGAAGTTCAACATTCCGGGAGCCCCAAAAAACAGCCGGGAGGTATTGAGGAAAATAGTTACTTGAGAGCCGACTAGTGAAAAAATCCACTGAAAAATCTTTTCTTAAATGTACAGTAGCATAGGGAGCCTGGTAATACAGCTTATAGGTAGAATGTTTGCTTAGAATGCAGGAATCCCTGGGTTTGATCCCCGACATCACACGGAAACTGTGTGGTGGTGTAAATGGTAACCAGTACTCTAGACGTGGGGGCAGAAGGATCAGAAATTCAAAGTCACTTTTGGCTGCATTCTAGGCCAGCCTGGGAT
>NC_022017.1:12929301-12932542 GCF_000317375.1 Microtus ochrogaster
TACACACATATTCCTTTCTAAAACAAACAGATGAGAATAAATTAAAAATACAAATTGGGGCTGGAGGAGTAAATCAGTCATTAGGGTGTGCTGGACAACCATAAGGACCTGAGCTTGGGCCCCCAGAACCCACATAGAAAGCCAGGCATGACAGTGTTCATCTTATTATTACTATTTTGAGGGACTGCTGTAGATAATATCCTACGCTTTTTGTGATAATTCTTTATATTCCATACTTGATGGGTGTGATATAAGCAATCAAGTTGATGGCTGGGAACAGTACATTGGGAACAGTGCTCGCCTAGCGCACATGAACCCTGGGTTCCACCTTCAGCACTGAAGTATAAATAAGAACAATCAGGCTCATATACTTAAATATCCCATTGTAGGAATAACATCACTTTCTTGCAGTAACTCTAACTATGGAATGAATGTTCCTTGGCTAGTCCCATGTATATTCTTCCGTTCGTGCACCTACTGAACAAAGTCAAGGAGCAATCCACATAAGATTTATCTTCACTGTGGTTTTAAGCTTCATCACACATCTCTGACTGACTTTTTGTTTCTGTTCTTTGACATAGTGTCACCCTGTGCAGCCCAGGCTGCCCTGGAATTCATTCTGTAGCCAACCTGAGTGGAACTCGTGGTAACTCTCCTACCTCAGCCTCCTAAGTGCTGGGATTACATGTATGAGGCACATGCCAGGCATCTCACTAACTTTATATCATATTTCCTTCAGTGTTAATTCAAACTCCCCACAATTCTGGTGACCCCAGGGGACGGTCACAGCCTAAGAAGAGTTGAGGTCACAATTACAATTGGGCTGACAGTGTAGCTCCATGATGGTGGCAGGCTGGGCAAGCACAGGCCCTGGGTTCCATCTACAGCACTGCAAAAGCAAAGCAACAAAAAAGGGGGGGGTGCTGGAGACATGGCTCAGTGTTTGTGCTGGCTGATTTTACATCAACTTAACAGAAGCTATAGTCGTCTGAGAGGAGGGGACCTCAATTGAGAAAATGCCATCAGGAAAAAAAAAATCAAGGCAAGCCTGTAAGCACATCTTCTTAACTAGTAATTGACCAGGGAGAGCCCAGGCCATTACGGGTGGTGCCATCCCTGGGCTGGTGGTCCTGGGTTCTATAAGAAAGCAGGCTGAGCAAGCCAGTAAGCGGCTCCCCTCCATGGTCTCGGCTTCAGTTACTGCCTTCGGGTTCCTGCCCTGCTGAGTTCCTGCCCTGGCTTCCTTCCATGATGGATTATGATGTAGAGGTGTAAGAGAAATAAACCCTTTCCTCCCCAAGTTGCTTTGGTCATGGTGTTCATCACAGCAATAATAACCCTAGGACAGTGGTTAGGAGCACTTGGTGCTCTTACAGAGGACTCAGGTTTGATTCTCAGCACCCACACGGTCACTCACAACCAATCATAACTCCACTTCTGAGGGATCCAACACCCTCTTCTGACCTCCAGGGGCTCCTGCATATACAGTATACACATAAACGCTACACAGGCACACATATAACATAAACTCTACACGGGCACACATACACACACAAACTACACAGGCACACATATAACATAAACTCTACATGGGCACACATACACACACAAACTCTACACGGGCACACATACACACACAAACTCTACACGGGCACGCATACACACACAAACTCTACAAGGGCACGCATACACACACAAACTCTACACGGGCACGCATACACACACAAACTCTACACGGGCACGCAAACACACACAAACTCTACACGGGCACGCAAACACACACAAACTCTACATGGGCACGCAAACACACACAAACTCTACACGGGCACGCATGCATACACACACAAACTCTACACGGGCACGCATACACACACAAACTCTACACGGGCACGCATACACACACAAACTCTTACACGGGCACGCATGCACACACAAACTACACACGGGCACGCATACACAAACTCTACACGGGCACGCATACACATAAAAACAAATGCATCTTCCTTAAGCCTGCTGTGTATTCTTTTCTTCTTTTCACTTATTTTCTCCCTTCTCTCTTTTTACCTCCCACTTCAGGATGAAGGATTCTCCCTTTACATGTTAACTCTTCCACCCATAGGAGCCTTTCAGCCCAGCTCCTTTGTGGTATCTTACTCCTGAGCACCTTCTGGCTATTCCCCTCCACTACCTTTAAGTCAGTACTCAGATCTCCTGAATCCTTAAATTAGAACTACCAAACCAATGTGACTGAGTCCCTCGGCATTTTTATCTGCTTTACTGGCACACTGTTAAAGCACTTGTCAATGAACTCACTGCTTTAAACTTCGTGACTTAGCTTGCTCGTCTTAACAACTAGACTCTGGGGTCTCATTGCTTTCCTAATCATCCCATAGATGGACTCTTCCTCCTGCGGCCTAACTCCTCACCCTGTAGCGCTGGGCTCACGAACCTAATCCAGGTTTTTAAATTTTTTCCCCATAACTCTGAGATATTCATCAACATCAGTTTTTCTTCTCTACTTAGCTGTTTTGTTATCAGCTCTTCCACTGCCTCATTTCCCATCAGTCATGTTCTTGTTAAAAATCCACTGTTTGGGATCCATTCTCCTTCCAAAGTGGGATCTAAAGGGACCGGAAAGATGACTTAGCAGTTAAAAGCACTGGCTGCTCTTACACAGTTCAAAACTGTCCGTAACTGCAGTTCCAAGGATACAATGCCTTTTTCTGTCCTCCGCACCAAGCACACATGTAGTACACAGATATACATTCAGACAAAGCACTCATACATACAAAATAACTAAAAATTACAAAGTAGGATTCAGGGTCAGAGAGATGGCTCAGGGGGTAAGGGCACTCGCTGGCAACCCTAAGGACCTTGAGTTTAATTCTCAGGAACTACTTGGTGGAAGGAGAGAGCAGACTCCTGCAAGCTGTCCTCTAACTGCTACACGTGTGCATGTGCACAAGCAAATAATTGTTTTTATTTAAGTTGAGCATGGTAACACACACCTTTTTTGTTTTGTTGTTATTGTTGTTCTTTTCTTTTCTTTCTTGAGACAGGGTCTCTGTATGTCTTGGCTGTCCTGGGACTCACTATATAGACCAGGCAGACCTCAAACTCATCAAGATCCACCTGTCCCTGCCTACTGAGTGTTTGGAATCCACCATGCCCATCAATAACAAACACCTTTAATCCCAGCATTTAGAAGGCAGAGGCAGGGGGATTGGTCTGGGCTATATAG
>NC_022017.1:12932790-12937576 GCF_000317375.1 Microtus ochrogaster
CTAAGGACTTTGTTTTTAAGGAGGGGGAGGTGAGACTATCTCCTGACAAGTTTTTGTGCCCTCCCCAGACTGTCTTCTACTCAAACACAATAGATTAGTCTGGCTGACAGCCACAATCCTGCAATCCCAGTTCCTTCAGGAATAAGGAAGGGGAAGATAACACTTTCAAGGTCCGCCTGGGCTACAGAGCAAGTTTAAGGCCAGTTTGGACTACTTAACAATAAATAAAAAGTTTGCCGGGCGATGGTGGCGCACGCCTTTAATCCCAGCACTCGGGAGGCAGAGGCAGGCGGATCTCTATGAGTTCGAGACCAGCCTGGTCTACAAAGCTAGCTCCAGGACAGGCTCCAAAGCCACAGAGAAACCCTGTCTTGAAAAACCAAAATAAATAAATAAATAAATAAATAGTTAAAAAAAAAAGGAGCTTGAGAAAGCGCTCAATGGTAGACCACTTTCTCAGCAAACAAGACATCAAGTTCCATCCTCCAGTATGGGAGACCAGAGGAGGCCCTAGAAACAGACTAACATCCCAAGTAGCACAGCTGATTACATACACATGCTTCCAACCCACTTCAGCCAGAGGTCCAGTTCAGGATGCTCAATCCCTTCTCTGCCTTATGTTTAACATTTATTTATATGTATATATGTATACTTGTGTCTATGTAAGTGTATACCATGTGTCTATGGGTATCCTAGAGACTAGAAAAGGGTGTCAAGAGCCCCTGGAGCTGAACAGGCAAGTGCTGAGAACCAAACTCAGGTCCTCTGGAAGAACAAAAATGCTTTTTAATTGCTGAGCCATCTCTCTCGTCCCTCAGTCTTACTTTTTGAGGCAGGGCCTATCACTGAAGCTTAGCTTTTAGCTAAACTGGCTGGCCAGCAAGGCCCTGGGATCTGCCTGTCTCTGCTTCTCAAATGGTGGGGTTACAGATGTCTTAGTTAAAGTTTTAACTAAGAGACACCATGACCACGGCAACTCTTATGAAGGAAAACATTCAATTGCAGCTGTCTTACGGTTCAGAAGTTTAGTCCATTACTGCCATGGTGGGAAGCATGGCAGCACGCAGGCAGACATGGTGCTGGAGAGAGAGTTGAGAGTTCTACATCAGGACCCGCAGATAGGAGGAAGTGACAGTGAATGACACATTGGCCACGTCTGAGCTTCCAAGACCTCAAAGCCCACCCCCTAGTGACACCCCCACAAGACTACACCTCCTAATTGTACCACTCCCTATGGGCCTATGGGGGCCATTTTTGTTCAAACCACCACAGCTGTATACCTCCAGACTGCCGGGGATCCCAACTCTGTCCCTCATGTATGAGGGCTTTGCCTGTATATACAGCTGTACTGTATAGAATGTGTGGGCCTGGTGCCCACAGAGTTCTGGAGAGTCACATCCCCAGTGGTTACAGTCTGGAGTTACAGACAGTTGTGAGCCATAATGTGAGTGCTGGGAATCAAACCCTGGTCCTCTGCAAGAGCCAGAAGTCTCTTAACCAATGAGCTATCTCCAGCCCTGCCTGAATCAGCTCTGAACATGTATATCATGCTTCAGACACGGTAAGGCTGACTCAACATGCCTCTGTGCTTTATTGTTTCTTCTGCTTAGAAGACTGCCTTGTATTTCTACTTTTTTCCTATTTTCAGTACTCAGCTCTGAAATACCACTTCTGTGATGCTTTTCCTACTGCTTTCTCCCAACATCTCCTTACACTCACATAATGCCACACACACCAGTCATTTAGCTAGCTCTGTACCTTACCTTTCCCAGCAGACTCAAGCTCTGTTAGGATTTAAACTCGGGGCTTCCCAGAGCCTAACCCAGCTGCCTGTGCTATGAGCACTTAGTCACCTACTGCATGAAGCATCTACATGTATATACCTTCTTTAGTATTCTGAAGATGTGATAAAAATAAACCTGTATTTACTTTATTTAAACATGCACAAAACAATCTCTCTCAACCTCCATTTTCCTCTTGTTATTTGTTTTAAGACTGGGTCTCACTATGCAACTCTGACTGTCCTAGAACTCACTATGTAGACCAGTCTGGCCTCGACCTCACAGAGATCCACCTGCCTCTGTCTCCAGAGTGCTGAGATAAAAGACGTTCACCAAAAAGGCGAAATCAGGACAGAAAAGTACCTGCAGAGTAAGTGAAAACATACTTACCACCTCTAGCACCATGCCCAATACCCTGGCTTTGTGGCCTGGAACTCCAAGATCTGCCCACCTCTGCCTACAAGTGCTGGGATTAAAGGCACATGCCACCTTTCTTCTTGGTTTTTGCTTTGTTTTGTTTTTGAGACAGGGTTCTTCTGTGTAGCCTTGGATATCCTGGAACTAGCTCTGGAGACAAGGCCTGACTCAGCTTCCCGAGTGCTGATTTAATTAAAGGTGTGCATCACCAGCCAGTGGAAACCCTATTTTCTAAAGATGGACTGATACATTATAACCTATCCCATATCCTTTTAACATATGATGTGGTGGAGTTTTTATGCCTCCTCCTTTTGACATGAAGCAAACTTCAGAGACTATATCAACCCAAGGAATACCGTAGACTAACCACTATGTAGCACCCAAGATTTTGTTATAAAAATGCCATGAGATCTTATAGTTCATCTATCACACACTGATTTGTAGGTAAGGTTACATGGGAAGGACATCTAAGGACTTTGTTTTTAAGGAGGGGGAGGTGAGACAGTCTCAAACTGCTAGAAAAGATTGCTAAGAGATTAGCACACTGCTGAAGAGAACCTACCTTTGATCCCCAGCACCCACATGGTGACTCACATCTGTAAGTCCAGTTCCACAGGATCCAATGCCCTCTCTGGCTTCTAATGCACATGGTACATAAACATACAATCACACAAAACACTCATACATATAAAATATTTTTTTTTAATTTTAAAAAATATTTTTCGGGCTGAAGAGATGGCTCAGTGGTTAAGAGCATTGCCTGCTCTTCCAAAGGTCCTGAGTTCAATTCCCAGCAACCATATGGTGGCTCACAACCATCTGTAATGAGGTCTGGTGCCCTCTTCTGGCCTGCAGGCATACATGTAGATAGACAGAATATTGTATACAAAATAAATATTTAAAAAAAATATTTTTCAAAAAAGTAAAAAAACGAGCACTGGTTGTTCTTTCCAGAGGACCTGGGTTCAATTCCCATCACCTACATAGAGGCTCACAACTCTTTATATGTTACTCCAGTTCTAGATGTGATGCCCTCTTCTGGCCGTTGAGGATACCAAGCTAACACGTGGTCCATAGGCATACATGTAGACAAAACACCCAAACATATTAAAAATAATTTTAAAAAATTTTGAAGTTTCACACTGTAGCCAGGGTGGCCTCAAATTCACAGCAATCCTGCCTCAGTTTCTCTAGTAGAGTCCTGGCAATGCACATGTGAGCTGCCACAGCCTGCCAATGAAGAACCTGGAAAAGGCAGACACTGAAAAGACATTTTTCTTTTGGTTTCTCAAGGCAGGGTTTTTCTGTGAACAGAGCCCTAACTGTCCTGGAACTCACTCTGTAGACCAGCCTAGCCTTCAATTCAGAGAGCCGCCTGCCTCTGCCTCCCCAGTGCTGGGATTAAAGGTGTGCGCCACCACGTCAGGCTGAAAAACATTTGTCGACTTAATAAGTGAAGATACATGAATGAATGAGACCCCAAAGAATGGTAAACAGAAAAGGGAGCTTGGTACAAGTCACAGTGGGTGAGTTTGCATATGTAAACACACAGCAGATGTTACTCTGCTCAGGAAAACCAGGCAAAACATCTTGGGAGAAGACCAAGAGTTTGCCACCAAAGAAAAAAACAAGAATAGAGCCAGGCATGGTAGCACATGTCTGTAATCACAGCAGCACTCAGGAGGCTGAGGCAGGATGGGGGGAGGCGACACACCACACGAGCCTGTGGAGGTAAAAGGACAGCCCTGTAGAGTCAGTTCTCTGCTTCCACCTTTCCATGGAAGCAGACTCAGGTCTTCAGGCTTGCTTGTACCTGCTGAGCCATCTTACGGGTCCTGTAGAGCAACTCTGAGGTCAGTCAGGACTACAGAAAGACTGTCTCAAAAGGAGAAGGGAGAAAAAGAAAAAGAGAAGAGATGAAAGCAATGCTGGACTTTCACCTCATTCTCAAGTCACACAAGAGTATTTACCAATGGTACGCAAACATAAGAAATGGGAAATGACCCGCTCTTTCCTGTCTTTAGAATGTTAGCTAGAAGGCCCATCTTATTTTGTTAAGGGGTGGGGGCGAAGAAATCCTTCTTTGAGTCCTAACTGCAAATCATGCCTTTTCTAAGATTTTTACTGAGACTGGATCTCCCCTATGTTGCCCAGGCTCACCTGGAAATTTCTGAGTTCAAGCAATGGCCCTGCTTCAGCCTCTGTGGTAGCTGGGAATACAAGCATGGGCCATCTTCTGTTTTAAGAATGAAGACTTTTGATAATTAGTGCTTTCAATTTCAGTTTTCATGTTACTCTTGTTGAGAATCTACCCAATGAAAGCTAATTAGTGAGTCAAAGGAAGCTAATCTTCTAAAACACACATCGTTAGAGAAAACCACAAATATAAGGCTGGGCTCAGGGATGGCGTACATCTGTGGTCCCAGTCCTCCAGAGGCAAAAGCAGGAAGATGCGGTAAACAACGCCTTTCTGCACTCTATGCACTACCATACAGTCCGCGAGCTTCGGGCAAGGGGCTGGAGGTTGAAACACAAAAGACACAGAGACAGGGAGAGACGACAGGGAGACAGACAGACAGGGAGACAGA
>NC_022017.1:12937676-12954011 GCF_000317375.1 Microtus ochrogaster
GACAGGGAGACAGACAGACAGGGAGACAGAGACACGGACCTCTAGTCACCGGTAAGAAGCCCTTTATTGAATAGCACCACAGAGGCTTATATACCCAACAGTCAGGTGGGCCAACAGGTGAAAATCTTATCCTCTGATCCTCAAGGCAAGGCAACACGTGCTCGTGAAGCAGAGCTGGTAAACAACTTTGACACAGCTTTTAGTAACTCAAATCAGAAGGAGAATAAAGATCTCTAGCAGGGAAGAGCAGCTGGAGGCCAGGACTCCAAATGGTCCCAACAGGAAGATCCTGAATTCAAGGCCAGCCTGGGATCTATAACAAGACCTCATCTAAAGTAACAACACGACACACATAAAAATAGTCAGTCATAATTATTTCTGCACCTGGGAGGCAAAGGCTGGAAGATCAGGAGTTCAAGGATACTCTTTGCTAAATAGTTATTTTTGAGGCCAACCTGGGCTACAGGAGCCCCTTCTCAAACAAACAAAACCTCACAAATGCAAAATATATAGCACAGGTGCTTTAAAATGCAGGAAATGTAAGCTGGGTGCGTGGCACACGCCTTGAATCCCAGTACTCAAGAAGCAGAGATAGTGGATGCCTGTGAATCTGAAGCCAGCATAGTCTACATACCAGTTCCAGGGCAGCCAGAGTTACACGGAGACCCTGTCTCCTAAAGGGAGGACGACTACAAATATGAATACAACCGGAAGAGACACACAGTGTTACAAAATCATAGCTAACTGTCTACTGAAAAGAGGCTAATGGCTCATTTCTAGAAGGTGATCATAAGGCAATGAGACTACATTTTCAAGAGGAGTAATTTATTATGTAATGTAATATTAAAAAACCAGTGCTGTCAAAACAGCTGATAAGCCGCACAGAAAACTTAGCCTCATTACTTAGTCACATGCTACTACTACTACTATGAGCACTCACCTCTACCACGCTCAGCTCAATAATCCCAGAAGGCATTCAGCCTCCAAGTTATCACCCTAGGGAGAGAGGTGAGGTGGTGAACAGGACAAAGGCCCTACTCTTCAAGAGCTCACACTGAAAGCTGGTAGTACAAAGACAGACTTGTGGTTCAGCTCCTAGTCTGTCAGACTTCAAAGCCTGCACTTTATCTTTCAACCATATCACTTCTCATGGGGGAGGGGGTGATGCCTGCCTGGAAGAAAAAGCCGCACACGGGAAAATACCACCTCCAGAGCAAGGGAAGGTTTCTCTCTGTCAGTGGTCTAGCATTTCCCCAGCTCCCAAGACTAAAGACTTCGATGGAAGCATTTACATAAGATACTGACAGTTTCCAACCTTTTTCTTCTTAGTCCCTAAGCCCCCATGAAAAGGAGGGAGGCACAGTAGATATTCGGTACAAAGCTGAATGAAGTTAAGGACGGTAGATGAAAGAGAGGGATAGGATCTGCCCTCCATTTTTTGAGACAAATTTCATATATCCCAGGCTGACTCAAACTATCTGTGTAGCTGAGGATGACTTAAAACTCCTGATCCCCCTGCCTCCACTGGGATTACAGGGAAGTACCACATCCAAGCACTTGGTGCTAAAGATCAAACCCAGGGCTTCATGCATGGTAGACAACAAATCTACAAATTGAGCTACATCCCCAGGCCCAGAATCTACTTTTTTTTTTAAAAAAGACTTATTTATTAAGAGGCCACCAGATCTCATTACAGATGGCTGAGAGCCACCACGTGGTTGCTGGGAATTGAACTCAGGACCTCTGGAAGAGCAGCCAGTGCTCTTTACCTCTGAGCCATCTCCCTAGCCCCAGAATCTGCTTTTTAAGAACAAATAATAGAAAGAAAAATGGGTCAGATGTGCTGGCACACACCTTTAATCCCAGCTCTCAGGAGGCAGAAGCAGGCGGATCTTTGTGGGTTCAAGGCCAGCCAGCCTGGGCTATAGAGCAAGTTTCAGGACAGCTAGAGCTGCATAAAAGAGAGATCTTGTCTCCAAAAAATATAAAATAGAAACAAATAAATAAAATGGGAGAAATTGGGTAATTTCTGGGGAAATATGACCACGGAAGTAATTTTTCATATAATAAGATTGAACTGGGAATATGACTCGGTGGTAGAGTTTGGCTACCATACAAGAGTCCCTAGTTTTAATTTCAAGTGGTACATTAAAAGGGAGGAGTGGGCTGAACAGTGGTGGCGCACGCCTTTAATCCCAGCACTCGGGAGGCAGAGGCAGGTGGATATCTGTGAGTTTGAAGCAAGCCTAGTCTACAAGAGCTAGTTCCAGGGAGAAACCTTGTCTGGAAAAATCACAAAAAGAAAAAAATAAAAAGGAGTGGGACCAAAAGTAAGACTTAAACACACCAGCTTTTGTTATTGTTTTGCAGTGCTAGTATTGAACACAGTACATACATACATACCAGGCCTTGCACATAGCAGGTAACTAAGCCACATTCTCAATACTTTGAATATAACTGTTGATAAGGAAATACAAAACACTGTGAAAAGAGCAGGAGTGCTGGGTATGGTGGGACACATCTGTAATCCCACACCTGGAAAGAGGAGGCAGGAAGATCTTGAGATCTAGGCTATTCAGCAAGCATTATGGGGGAGGGGGGGAAGTGGGGGTTTTAGAGCTAGAGAGTTGACTAGAAGTTGGCCTTGGCACAGCGTGAGAAAATCACTTAACCTCTAGGCCTTATTTACACATATGTAAAATACAGTAACACCTATCACTGACTGTGACAATTACAGTGTTTATTAGACAAAGGGGACTCGGGGTAACTGCCTCCAACAGATTACTACCGCAAGTAGAAGCCACACTCCTGTGTTCTAACCTCTCCCAACTAACTGTCCTATCCGGATTTCCTGTCCAAGTTTGTGTCACAAGCAATGACAAACAGGATCTGTAGTTCTGCGTACCACCCTTTGTGCTATTCCCACTTCCTTACGACAGTGTGAGCTCCTGGGTGGCGGCTGTGGAAAAGTACTGCTCCCAGCTGAATGAGAGGCATCTGGAGAACAAGCCGACGAAAGTGATGGCAAGTCACCGAATCTACGAGAGTCTGGACTTCCGCCAAAATCTTCATTGGTAATGAAGAAGAGATAACGTGAAAACACACACACACTTTTTTTTTGTGACTCTAAGCCAGTAAGATGCAGCCACTCCAGGCACAGTGTGACCAAAGTGAAGGTCTCCTGAGTCACTTTCTCAGAATTTCCCTCATTCCTCTGACATACTATCCACCCCAGTTCATTCTCTTGCCAATGTGAAGAGTTCCCAAATTCACAAAAAAAGGTGGGTGTGTTTTTATGGAGAGGCTATTTTTGTTCAGAACCTTCTTTCCTTTTGCTAGGACCTAAACCAAAGGTCTCATTGAGGTAAACTAGCACTCTACCCAAGCCACATCCAGGACTCCTCACAGTCCCATCAAATTCATGTTTGTCCATCAGCCCAAACACCTTCCCCTCTCACACAGATCATACACATCTGTGGTTAAAAACGGAAAGAAGGTAGGGTGTGAGGCCAGGTGGTGGTGGTGCATGGCTTAAATCCCAACACTTGGGAAGTAGAGACAGGTGGATTTCCAAAGCTACAGAGAAACCCTGTCTCAAAAAACCAAAAAAGAAAGGAAGGAAGGAGGGAGGAAGGAAGGAGGGAGTTGGGTGTGATGATACATGCTTGTAAGCCCAACATCTAAGAGACAGAGGCAGGAAACTTAGCCTGGTCTACAAAAGAAAAGCTCCAGACTAGCTATCAACAAACAGCAGCAGCAATAATCAGGGGCTGGAGCCATAGCTCTGTTGTCAAGGGTGAAGACTGCTCTAGCAGAGAACCTGAATTTGGTTCCTAGAACCCATGCCAATCTCACAACTGCCTATACCTTTAGCTCCAGCAGATCTACCGACTTTTGCAGGTACCTACCCTACATGCACCTGTGAATACACGTGTGCACTGGCAACACTCACATGTACAGACACTAAATAAATAAATCTTAAAAGTTTCAATCCAATCAAGCAATCAAACAAAAAATCAGGATGGGCTAAATGAAAAATCTACATTAAAGATCTGGGGGCAGCCCAGTAGTGAAGGGAGGCCCCGGGTTCCATAGCCATGACAAAGTAAGTAACAGCTATACTTGATTAGGGAGTATTAAAAATCTACAACAACAAAACAAGGTAGTAACCTTTCCTTAGAACGAACAGCAAACTGCTCATGGAAAACAGAAAGAAATGAATATGTCAAACACAGATGATTAATGCGTACAGTTCAGAGAGACCTGGAAGCTCAGAGAAGGAATGAGGGGTAAAGAACTGGGAAACGTGTGCCCCTTTAAACTTAGTCCCCAGCACAGTCAGAAAAGCTACAACAAAAAGACGAGACTGAAAATTAGTCCCATTAAAAATCTGATTTTTCAGTGCTTGAGAGTGCTCACCTTTAATCCCAGCACTTGGGAAGCTGAGCAGAGGCCAGCCTGGGCTACATAGGGAGCTGTCTCAAAAAACACACTTGAATTTACCTAGAAAGATTTCTTTCAAGGGATTTTTTAAAAAAAAAATATTCTGGGTCATTTCTAAATATCCCACCAAACAACACCACCAAAACCAAACCCACCGAGACCCATCACAAGTTCCATACGTAGTTTAAGACTGGAAGATTCGACACAATCTGTCACCGAAAAAGAAACTTTGAAGCATCTGCCATTTCCCATTATTGCATTATTGCCATATTAAAGCAGCCGGATCCGCACCTCAATCTCAGAGTAATTTCCAGAATTCCAACCGGAAGCACACAGGCGACCCTGCCTAAATGTTCGCCTCAGTTTCCCCGATGCTAACACCGGAGCGCGCTCGGACCGGCCTAGATGCTGAACCTGAGTCTTAAATGAAGACACCCAAGTTCGCTCTGGAAGAGTTGCCACCTGCCGAGACGCCCGCAGCAGCCCCACGTCACAGGCAGGAGTCCCCACGTCAGGCGCAGTTTCTCCGAGTCGCCGGGCGGGCGCCGCCGGAGGGGGTGGGTCTGTCACGCGCGTCCCGGGTCGCCGTGGGAGCAGACGCCGCAGCAGCCTGCCGCCCCCGTCCGAGGCGGCACCCGCCTCTTCTCCCTCAGCCCTTCACCGCTGCCCGCGGCCTCCACCCAGGAACAGCAGAGCGTCCGCCTCGCGGGGAGACTCGCACCCCACTCACCTGTCTCGCGGCCACCTCAGCAGGACAGGCTCCCGGCTGGCTCCCAGTCAGCGCGCAGAGGCCCCTCTGCGCACGCGCGAACCGCAGAGCCGGAGGCTGCGGAGCATGCTGGGGGCTGTAGTTCATGGAGAGACTGAACCCTGCATTCCAGGCCATCCTTTGGGGATGCCTCATGCGCCTGGTTCATAGTGTGAGCAGCTGGGGTGGGGGGGTTGGAGCAGTCAAGATGGGGAGGCTGGGGTCGATGCACAAGGTCGGAGACGGGTCTTCTCTTTCAGGCTCACAGAACAAGCCTCCAGATCAGCTTAATCCAGTTTTCCATCAGTCAGGCCCTAGGGGAAGCACTATTGGTTGAGGTTATGACCAAGAAGGGTGCAGTGTGTGGAGCCTGAAGGCTTGCTTTTGAGTCACTGTGTCAACATCTAAAGGACCCATGGGAACCCAGAACTTCAGGTTCCTGTGAGAACGCGATGTGTTGGGAAACATTTAAACACAGTACCAAAGAACAATCCAGAAAGATGGCACCTGTCACTGCTGGCAAGGAATCTATCTTGAAAATGCCCTTTCCTCATTTCAGAAAGGCTATCGACTGCTTCGATTGCATTAAAGGCACATCTCACTTAAATCTGAAAGACACTGGGGCTAAGAGGCGCTTTCCAATGTCAACCCCAGTTCCTAGCGTTGGTTTGCAGCTGTGCTCCGGTGAACGAAAGCAAAGATTACAAAACACAAGGCAGCCTCAGTCGTGACCTGGCTGTACAATATTTGGCTTACAATAAGCACTTTAGCGGGTTGTTCACGTCTCCCAAGCACAGAATGCACTGAACACAGAGCGAACGGTCTCATTCCATTTGTTGCAAGAATTCCTTCCCTGGGAGACAAGTTTCTACTCATTCTTTGTAAGGTCCCAATGATAGATCCAAGGACAATACCACAGAAGTTCAACCCAGAGAGCCAGTGAGTCTATTAGGCTTACTTACAGATCACAGGTGAGGATTTGCCTACCGGAGCACGGGTGTCCACAAGCGGCCATACTGCCGTCTTCACCAAAGAGGAGCAGATAGAGCCCCTCTCAACTTTCCAAACCTACACAATCAGACGCCTCCTGAGATCCTGAGGCCACGTGCAATTAGAACAGAACTGCCCCAAATGGCTACGAGGAGCGGCTGTGCTCTCAGGTGGGGGGAGAACGAGGAGGGCTGTGCTCTCAGGTGGGGGGGGAGAGTTACCCTCCTTTCGTACCCCCTTCTATGAGGGATGCCAACAGCCCTACTGTGATGGCTGAGAGCAAACAGAACAGCTGATGTCGTGGTGACGGAAGATGTTTTGCTCAGAGGACTGATGTGCAACACCATTTAGAGAAGGATTGATCGGAATTATGAGAACTGCTAAGCGGCAAATCGGGGCCTGCATTTATTCCCTAAGAAGTCCATTTGTTGTCTTAGCTGCAGCAGCCTTCTGATTGTGTGCGACCCTCCCCCAACACACACATTAAAAAGTTACACATGTTTTTACTTTCTGCGTTACTGTTTTACCTGTATGCTTGTATACCATGTGTATGCCTGGCGCTTAGGGAGGTCAGAAAAAGGCATCAAATCCCTTGGGACTGGAATTATGGTTGGTTTTGAATCACTGCATGGTGCAGGAATTGAACCCCGGTCCTCTACAAGAGCATCAAGTGCTCTTAGTTGCTGAGCCATCTCTCCAGCCCCTCAGGTTTTTTGTTTGTTTGTTTTGTTTTTTAATTTTAGACAAGGTCTCTCGATGTAGCTTTGGCTGACCTTGAGCTCTCTATGTAGACCAATGTGGCTAAAATACTCAGAGATCTACTTGCCTGGGCCTTTCAAGTGTTGAGGGTAAAGGGGTGTGTCACCATGTCTGGCTTATGAAACATTTCTTATTTCAAAATGCGACAGTAAGAACTCTACAAATATGTCTAGTCAGAAATCAGGAAGAAAAAAATGAAAACCGTTTAAAGCTCCTTGGACAGTGAGAGGTCAGGGCAAGGCCCCTCTCAGTTCTGAAAACATCAAATACGTGGGAAATGGGACCCAGCGTATTGACATAATTCAGGCAAGCTGCATGCATGCGAAACTAGCACCTGCCCCATGATGCAAAGTAAACAGGAGAAGCTGTACCAGCCAAAACCAAAGAGGGGCAGAGACTTTTCCGAATTAGAAAGTTGTTTTTGAAGCCGAGCAATGGTGGTGCATGCCAATAATACCAGCACTTGCGAGGCAGAGGTAGGTGGATCTCTGTGAGTTCAAGACCAGCCTGGTCTACAGAGTGAGTTCCAGACAGCCAGGGATACACAGAGAAACCCTATCACAAAAAAAAAAAAAAAAAAAAAAAAAAAAGCTGGGCATGAATGGCTTAAGCTTTTAGTTCCAGCACTTGGAAGGTAGAGGCAGGAGGATCTCTGAGTTTGAGGCCAGCCTGGTCTTCAGTTCCAAGACAATCAAGACTACACAGAGAAACTCTGTCTCAAAAACAAAGTCAACCAAACAAAAGGGTAATACTTATTTCTCCTAGGCTATCACAAAATAAAGGAAACCATTTGTTTGTATTGAGACAACTTATTGCAGCCCAGGCTGTTGCTGAATTCACGATCCTCCTGCCTCAGCACTCCCAAGTGCTGGGCTCACAAGCCAAGCTAGAAAGGAACATGCACTCCAATGTGTGTGTATGTCTGTGCCCCTGCCCAGGTCTCATGCAGCCCAAGCTGGCCTCAAACTCTATGTGGCCAAGGATGACCTTCATTTCTGATCCCCCATCCCATCTCCTCTATGCAGAGATGATTCATGGGTGTGTGTCACTATGGTTTATAATTGAACATTTTTATTTTCTATTTTATGTGCATTTGGTGTTTTGCCTGTAATTATGTCTGTATAAGGGTGGCAGAAGCCCTGGAATTGGGGTTACAGACAGTTGTGAGTTGACATGTGGGTACAGGGAATCGAACTGGGGGTCCTGTGGCAGAGCAGCCAGTGCTCTCTGGCTGAGTCATCTCTCCAGTACCCAAAGTCTGTTATTCTCTTTTCATCCTTGGGGAGAAAGTGAGGAACTCATTTAACTGATGAACCATGGGCTAAAGTCTCACCCAAACCTTGTTTGTATTTTTGCATTACATTTTAGACGTGTTTATCTGCACTCTTACAAACAGCACTACCCTAATTAGAACATTTTAAAGACAGCTGTCTTATTAAAATTTAAAACCCTGGGAGACGTATTACAGTCAGAAGTTCAAAAGCCCATTCTCCAGTGCCCTCAAGCCATGGGCAATGACGGGAGGCAGCAGAGGATGGAAACTGCCTTTGTGGGGGCACCTCTTCCCCAAACTCACACTTGGTCTTACTATTGGACATGAACTATATATTCCCGTGTGAGGATTACAAATGAGGAACTCGCCGGACAGTGGTGGCACATGCATTTAATCCCAGCACTTGGGAGACAGAGGCAGGTGGAGCTCTGTGAGTTCGAGGCCAGCCTGGTCCATAGAGCAAGGTCCAGGACAGGCTCCAGAGAAACTCTGTCTCAAACTCTCGCCCCATAAAAAAGAAATGAGGGACTCTGCAGTCTGCAGTAGGTCTTAAATTCTCAATTGACATTTGGTCCTACTACATCTTCCAATGGCCTTGAAATTCTAGACAGAAATGTAGCTCAGTTTTTCTTTTTCTGTTTAAGAATTCACTTATTTTTATGTGCCTTGGTGTTTTGCTTGTGTAAGGGTGCCAGATCCCCTGGGACTGAAATTAGACAGTTGTGAGCTGCCATGTGGGTGCTGGGAATTGAACCCGTGTCTACTAGAGGAGAAGCCAGTGCTCTTACCTCTGAGCCATCTCTCCAGCCCCAACAGCTCAGTTTCTGAAGGTAGGACTTTTATTTCCCAGTTACGTATGAATTTATAATGTATTTACTTTAGTGTTTGTTGTAGAGGTCACACACCGTGGCATGTCTGTGGAGGTCAGATGACAATTTGCCTGAGTCCTCCACCGTGTGGGCTCTAAAAATTAAATCACCTTGTCAAGCTTGGCAGCAAGCTTCTCTGTCCCCAGAACCATCTTACTGGCCTCTTGTGTTTGGGGAAAGATTCTAACATATCCCAGGCAGGCTTTGAACTCCTGATCCTCCTGCCCCCACCTCTGACGTGTTTGGATTACAGGTGTGCACCACTCTACCCAACTAGAATCAGCACAGCACTTGGCCCTCAGGAAGAAGGGGCAGGGGGATCTCTGTGAGTTCGAGGTGTCAGACATCCAGAGCTACCAAGTGAGACAACAGTTTTGGTATTTTTTTTTTTTAAATTGGCTTAGCAGAATTTCTCTGTGCACGGCACTTTACAGGGTGGTATGTTACACCAGACGCCCAGCAAAGAAACCAAATTCTAATTGGTGTCTATAGTCAGAACTAGCTCACCTTGCAAGGAAAAAAGTGTCCAATCATTAGACTACATGTGCAGTAAAGGTCATCTCATGTATGGAACATACGTGAAGTCCAGTATTTTAAATTATATGCTACAATGACTGCTGTGGAATCCTGTTCTTCATGCGCAGAGGCCATTACCATCGCTATCAGAGCAGCTGTGGCTACCCATAAACCACCACCACCACAGTCAGAACTGTCGATGCTCTCTAATACAAATACTGGGCCGGGAGGGACATTAGACCCTCATGTGAGGTTCCAACTATCCTTCCTGCCTCCTCTCCCCAGACATAGATGGTTCTGCCCAGCTTCATATAGACTTAAGGGCAATTGGAAGGTTAAGTGAAGTAGGGGTGCCATCTATCCGGCTGAGAGTTTTCAATGATGTGGTTATTTTGGGATCACCCACGCTCTTGTAAGTAAGCCAGTAAACGTGAAGGTTCAACAAGCTGGACTCAGGTGGAATTGTGTCTTTGGTCTGCTGTGGGTGGGTCCCTTATCTGAGATGAGTAGATGTTTGCTCAGGACTCCCTAGGAAAAGTTAACAATGACAAAATGTGTGAGGGTTTGAAAGAAAATGGCCCTCAAAGGGAGTGGCATTATTAGGTGTGGCCTTGTTGGAATAGGTATGGCCTTGATAGAGGAAGTGTGTCACTGTGGGGGTGGGCTTTGAGGTCTCCTATGCTCAAGCTGCTCCCAGTGTAACAGACTACTTCCTGTTGCCTACAAGATACAGGACTCTCAGCTATTTCTCCAGTATCATGTCTGTTTGCATGTTGCCATGTCCCACAGTGATAATGGACTGAACCTCTGAAAATGTAAGCCACCCCAATTTTTGAGCTGCCCCCTAATATATATATATATGACAAGCACCAAAACTACAGAGAAACCCTGTCTCTGGGGTGGGGGAAAACCAAAATAAATAAATAAATAAAAAATAAAAACGAGACACTGTCTGGACAATGGCAGCATGTCCCTTTAATCCCAGCACTTGGAAAGCAGAGGCAGGTGGATCTCTGAGTTTGAGGCCAGCCTCATCTACAGAGGAAGTCCCATGACAGCCAAGGGGAGAGAGAAACCTTGTCTCAAAACCAAACCAAATCAAACCAAACCAAACCAAAAAGTGCATACTGGGATCTGAACCTGGATCCTCAGGCTTGAACAGGAAGTGTTTCACCCATGACTCACCTCTCCGGCCCCAGGACATAGTGTTTTCTGGGTATCTTTTGTGACAGATCCCTTTGTACAGTCCCAGCTCACCTGACCCCTGCAGACGCTTAGGATTTATGCCAGTCTAGACCCTGCCACCATGTTTCCACTTGAGATATTTGCAAATAACAGAGATGAGCTCTTATATCAACAAGTGCCCAGCTGTTTGCAACCGGACAGGAAGTCTGTGTCCTGTGATCTGCCCCACCTCTGGTGTCCAGTGTGATTCTGATCAGGGCTTTCAACACAAGCTGATCATAAATCCAATTTTAGAGAAAGTACAAGTTTTTCTCTTCCAGCAACCCTGTAGCTCCAATTAGATGTCACAGGGGAAAGACTGATTGCACTTAAGAGTCTAATCACAAGTGTGTAGTATGTAAATACAGGGAACAGAAGAGCTTAGGGACACACAAACCCACCCAAAGTACTCAAGAGAAACAGGCCAAACCAGCAGATGTCTAACTGAGCAAGCCTATCCGGTTTCCTTATCTTCTGTGAAGAAATTAACTAAAATCCCTGGCATTTAAGGTCCCCAGTGTGCCTGGTGTATTCCTTGGAGCCGCTTTCAGGGCAGAGTGCCAAGATCAGAGCAGGATCAACAACTTCTTTGTGTAGACACTAGTTCCAAATGTCAGACAGGGGACTCAACAGGGCCTCCAGTTTGCAACTGAAGTGTTCCCTCCCCCTCCCCCTCCCCCGTATCCCTGATCTCTCAAAATCTCCCTCTTTTTGAGACAGGGTCTCAATGTATCCTGGATGTCCTGGAATCACCGTGATCAGGCTGGCCTTGAATTTACAGAGATCCACCCACCTCTGCTTCCCTAGTTCTGGACCACGGCTGATCCCCTAATCTTTTTCTTTTTTAATTATATTTTACCTATTTTTGTGCTGTGACGTGTGTATGTATGTTTATGTGCGCCAAGGTACGCATGTCCAAATCTCCCTCCATGTGGACCCTGGGGATCGAACTTAGGTTGTCAGGCTTGGTAGCAAGTTTCTTCACCCCTGAGCTACCTCACATGCCCCCTCACCCCTACTCCTTTTTGAGACAAAGCCCCTTGTATCACAGGCTGATCTTTAGGATAGCAAATGGGTACCACCATGCCCAGTTTACGCTGTGCGGAGGATGACACCAAGGCTTCTGGTATGCTAGACAAGCACTCTATCAACTGAGTGACATCCTGTTGTCTTTTGTTTCCCAGGCTGGCTTTAAACCTGTAGCCCAAGCAGGCTGTCAATGTCCATCCTTCTGGGTGGCTGAAATGCAGGGCTCCTTCAGGATCTTTTCAAGAGGAAGCTGGGTCAGGATTACGTGAGCACGAGACTTGGAGACCTGTGGGGCAACAGAGACCTTCAAGAGGGAGGAGGTGGAGTAAAAGGCAGATGCAGCTGTGGTGTTCAAGAGGTTGACAAAAGTTTTTCTAGGCCAGGGAGACAGATGACTCATTTGGCAGATGCTTAACATACAAACACAAGGACCAGAGTTTGAACCACCAAACCCACATGAAAAGACAAGCATGGTGGTGGGCTCCTATAATCCAGTACTGGGGAGAAGACATGAGGAGGGGGGACCCTTGGGCTTGTTGGGCAGACAGTCACTCCAGCCTGATCAGTGAGCTCAAAAAGTATAATGGAAAGTTGGTGATAGCCCAGTAGTTAAAGCACTTACTGTGCTGTAGGAGACAGAGGTCCTTGTGCTCACAGACAAGCACTGGGGAAACCAGAAATGTTAAATACACAGGGTTCTCTCTTTGAAGAAGATGTCTGCTTTCTGCCCTGAAGACTGGGAATGGACTGGCTAACAGACTGTGACCTCTGCAATACGGTACAGCCAGGCCATACCTGGCTCCCCCAGATCCTTGCGTGTATCTCAGGCATCCTCCCCATACCCTTATCTTGAGCACTGTTCTCCAGTCAATACAGAGAACCCATCTATATGGGAGAAGTCACATGAACTTTACAAATAGGACCAGAGGCCGGGCGATGGTGGTGCACGCCTTTAATCCCAGCACTTGGGAGGCAGAGGCAGACGGATCTCTGTGAGTTCGAGACCAGCCTGGTCTACAGAGCTAGTTCCAGGACAGGCTCCAAAGCCACAGAGAAACCCTGTCTCGAAAAACCAAAAAAAGAAAGAAAGAAAAGGACCAGAGGTGGGTCACAGCCTGATGACCTTTGCTCTATTTGTATGACAAAGATCATGCCAGATACTCCCCCCAGACCATAACATGTCAAATGTAGTCAACATACAGAACAAGCCCATTAAGTACCTTACAAAGGGTTTTTTTTTCTTAAAGATTTGCTATTTATTATGTATACAGTGTTCTGCCTGAATGTATGTCCACAGGCCAGAAGAGGGCACCAGATCTCATTACTGAAGGTTGTGAGCCACCATGTGGCTGCTGGGGATAGAACTCAGGACTTCTGGAAGAGCAGCCAATGCTCTTAACCTGAGTCCTCTCTCCTGACCCTAAGAAGTTTTGATGTAGCCATGCTTTAAACTTTATCGTACACATGGGACTGAGTTATCGCCAGGAAATTTTTCTAAGTTGCGCTGTACTTAAAGATGCCTATGATAAACAGCCCAGAGTCAGACTCGAAGTCTGAACCAACACAGGCTACTGAGTCGTGTTGAAGCGACTTCCTTCTTGACACCCTGCTGGCCATGGTGTTGACAGACCCTCCCACACTGTGAAGACTTGAATTTGGTTGGACCCTGAGCCCTCACAAAAAAAGCCAGGCACAGCAGTGTGTACTCGGTGATGCCAGGGAGTTCCCAGGCAGACTCTGGGAACTTGCTAGACAGTCAATCAGGGGAGAGGACAAGTATTAGGTTCGATAAGGCTGTCTCAGACACAGGTGGGGAGAGACAGACACCCAGTGCCAATCACTGGCCTCCACACACGTGCACAGCGCACACAAACAAATGCATTTTCCTGGATGAGCTGAGCATAACTGTGGCTCATGCTTGTTACTTTTGAGCTGTATGGAGACATCGGTTTGACAGCTGCCCCTTTCCTTTCCAGCAGAAGCTCTTCACTTCTGGCTTTTGTTGTGGGGACCAAGTCCAGGACCCTGTGCATACTAAGGACCACCAAGCCACCCCAACCAATTTCTGGTTCTTTATTCATTTATTTTTGGCTTTTTGACACCAGGTTTCTCTGTAGCTTTGGAGCCTGTCCTGGAACTAGCTCTTGTAAACCAGGCTGGCCTTGAACTCACAGAGATCCACCTGCCTCTGCCTCCTGAGTGCTGGGATTAAAGGTGTGCATCCCACCACCCCCAACCAATTTCTGGCTCCATTACAAAAACAAAAACAAAAACAAAAAAACAAAAAAACAAAAAACCACTGTCTCAATCCGTTCATCATATGGCCTGGAATTGCCCCCATGGCAATCATCCTGCCTCAGTCTCCCAAGTGCTGGATAACAAGGCCGAGGCAGCAAGTGCAGATTCTGGATACTTATGAGCAAACTGGAATGGCCCAGACTCCCCTCCCTCAAACACCCTTGACAACAAGGCTGTCCTCCAGTTCCTTCCTGGACAGGAGGTGGGTTGTGGGCCACTCTCACAAAGGTGTCAAGGAATACTGACCTCAGGTTTTCTTGTTGGACAACAGACCACGATGTCATTCTTCTACTACACAGTATCTAAAGTGCTGATAGCCGGGGTCCCGTGGTGCAGCACACCTGCCATCCCCACCCTGGAGGCTGGGGTACAAACTCACAAACTCAAGGCCAACCTGGAGATGTCCACACACACTGAATCTCGGACTCCAGCGCTCCTCATGAGACGCTGGGGTCTAGAGGCTGGATGTCCTCTGTAGACATATTCAAGACTGGATAGAATACTGAGTGTGGCGTAAGATCTGGTGACCTCTCTGGACACCATTATCACAATGCATCTCAGAACTTAGTTCTGGCTCTTACAGAATCTAAGGTTGATTGGTTTACATTTACCTTACCAGATGAAATCTCGGTTATTACCAAGTTGGTTAATTCTCCTAGTTTTTGTCAACTAAAAATCTGAAACAAAATCTTCACGTTTGTTTTGTAGGCAGGGTTCCTCCGTGTAGCCTGGACTGGCCTGACCCTCACTGTCTAACCGTGTAGACCAGGCTGGCCTTTCCTAGCTGAGCATCTTTCCAGCCCTTTGTTTTCATCTACACCAAAACATGCAGCCTGAAGCAAGGCTGCACATAACGTTCCCTGCCGGCTGGGCAACTCAGACCTCAGTCTTTGACTAGCCTGTCTAAACAGCTACCAATCTTAAAAAAGATCAAAGCCTGGCACATGCCACGACGCAATCCATTTATTCATTAGCATCTCCCTGACAAGATAGCCTCTCCAAACAATGAAACAGGCACAACCCGAGCTGAAGGACCCAACAGCACCCATTCTTTCCTGCTCTTTGGCTACAAACTTCATGACTTAATCTCAGCAAGAAGAACTGAAATTGAGGTATCTGATAATTCTGAACCACTGGATCCAGAGGATTTTTCTATTTAAACCCATTTTCATGAGGACCAGGAATTTCTTGCTCCTTTACAATCCACTGAACACTTGAAAAGAGCTAAAGAAGAACAGTGTGTAGCTAAGTGTGCCCGCACAGGACTCGGGACACTACACCAGACATTTGACTAGCTCTGTAGATCAAACTGGCTTTGAACTCAGAGATCCACCTATTTCTGCTTCCTAAGTGCAGGGATTAAAGGCATGTGTCATCACTGTCCTGCTCTCAATGTACATTCTTGAGGAGAAGGAGGCACTTTAGAATTAAATTTTCCGACAACACAACTAGCAAAGTCTCAATGATCTTTCCATGTCTTCTACAGACTTAGCTCTGCTTTCACCTCCATCACACTCCCATAGGGTTTCAGCAGGGGATGCACCTCCTCTTCTAGAAATCTGTGGACCTGCCAGAGATGAGCAAACACAAGACAAAAGGAAACATTAGTTCCTTCCTCAGACCAGGCCAGCTAAAGCAGCCTCCACTGAGCACGTGCTGTCCTGTCCTCAGCTGCCTATTGGCTAGGCCTCCCAGACACAGCATGTCACAAAGACCCTCATGCCAGAGGCGGGTCGCTCTAAAGTCGGCCAGGCATCCACACTGACCAGTCCCATCTGACCAGCTCCCAAGGGATTAACTCTTTTCCCCTTGCCTACACTGACCACACTACCTTTGTGAAGTCCTCCCGAGCAATGATTGTTTGCATTTAATCATGTGGCTCTGTGTACTGCATGTGGGCGTGGCCGCCCTGCCCGTGGAGGCTAAAAATGCACTGAATCCTGCGGAGCTGGGTTGGAAAGAATTTGGGCTTTTGTGATATGAGCCCTTGTGGCCTAAATATTCTTAAATATTAATTCCTTGTTTAAAAAAGCACGGTTCTGATCTTTGAAAAAAACAAAAACTAACTCTTCATTTCAAACAGCTGAGTGAGCGTGTTCTGCAGATGCCTGTGTACTGGCTGCCATGCGCCCGCCGTGGCGCCCACTGTGAGGCAGAATTCTGAGATCCTTGGGGTGGGGAGGTCT
>NC_022017.1:12954111-12959880 GCF_000317375.1 Microtus ochrogaster
GGTCTCTTTACACATTTATGCAACCCCTAGAGTGTCTAGAACTCTCTATGTACCCCAGGCTGGAATTAAAGGCCCATGTCACCATGGCCAACCTCTACTATACTTTTTAGCCTCCCTAGGTGGCCCCTCTCGCATCCCCCCACAGCCCCAGAGGCCCAGGCTCTGCAACCAGCATTGTAGAGAGACAGCAGTCCCAAGAGTGCCCTAAGGGACAGTTACCTGCTGGGGTGCTCGGCCAGTGAAAGAAGAGGGGTCCAACAGATGCTCCAACTGGGAGTGGATGGGGCTGAAGTAGGCATCTGCCCGAATGCGCTCTATGAGGTCATTGTCGCCCCCTTCCTGCTTAACCACGGCAGCTGCCTGCTGGGAGAGCACTCTGATCTTCTCGTGGCAGTCCTGGGGAGAGAGGAGGTATCAGCATCATCACCGGGTGCTTAGACCTCCGCCTGCTGAGGCGGCTATTCCACAGTGACTCCTCCATGGCCTCTACTCTTGAGACGGGTGCTCTTCCTTCCACAACCCTGGGAACCATTGGTTCTTGCTTCCTCCTCACTTCCAACAGATTCAGACCCAATGACAACCTTTTTTTCTGATTCACCTTTTTTTTTCCTTTGGAGAGAGGGGAGTCTATCTGTGTAGCCCTGGCTAGCCCTGAACTCTCAGAGATCCACCTGCCTCTGCATCCTGAGTGCTGGGGTTTGAGGTGTGTGCCACTGTACCCAGCTTGATTCACTGTCACCATACCTGTCGGCTGCCCCCAGCTTTGACCATTGCCATGATGATGTTCTCTGTGGCCATGAAAGGCAGCTCTTGCCGGATGCGCCGTTCAATTACCTAGAAGGGGGAAGACAGATGTTTCAACATTATGAGTCACAGAGTACGCCCAGTAGGTCAGGAAAATGCACAGTGGGGCTAAGGACTGACATTGTTTACAGAGATGGGGGATGCAATGCTTTATTCAGGATCGCGTTTCTCAATTTTCTTATAAATTTAGATTTTTCTCCCTCCCTTCCTTAAAAAAAATGAAAGTCTTTAAGTAAACTCTCATAAGCAGCTTCATGGGAACAGCCCTCAAGACTACCAATTTGGGTGGCGAGCTGGCCCAAGAGTACTTTTTGCTCCTGCAGAGGACCTGGGTTTGGCTCCCAGTGGTAACATGGGATGCTCACGACCACCCTCCCTCCACTTGCTGAACTTGACTGCTCTACTTCAATGAGTATGTGATGGAGAAGAACCCACCTGGCCAGGTGTGGTGGCTCACGCCTTTAACCTCAGCATCCCAGGAGGCAAAGGCAGGACACTCTGTGAGTTTAAGGCCAACCTGGTCTACATAGTGGGCCCCAGACTCAAACAATAAAAGCCAACCAACCAACCAACCACGATGAAAACCACACAAAACAAAACAACAAAAACAAGGTGACTAGTGCCACTTCCTCTGCTGCCCAAGTCAAGACAAGTCAGTGTTTTTCTCAGTCTGTAAGCGTGTCTATGAATTAAACATATCTGCTTCCCTCTGCTGTCCTGGACTCAAGAAGGGGGTCTGGTAGAAGAGCTCCCCTGGGCCAGACTACAGCACCCCAGTACATTCCTTCCGGAGCACTCCCCTTCCCATATCCGAGGCCTCTTACTTTGGGGTACACCACCAGTCCTTCAGAAATGTTCTGCAGGGTATTTAACACAGTATCTGCAGTGAGAAATGCTTCCGCCAAACAGAGCCGTCTACAAAACAAACACATTCAGTTAATCAAACGTCAGAGACCTACAAGGCGCGTCCAAGAAGCTGCCCTATTGACTTCTCATGCCTTATGTACGCTGGGCAGTTTCCTTCAGTCTCATGATGTCACTACCCCAATGTCCTCACAACCCTCTCATCGTCACTTCTAGTCCAAACCGTCTGCCCAAGCAGCAGACCTTGTACGTGAGGCTCTACCTCAGCGTCCAGCATCGACCTGGCCATCCCCTCACTGGCTCTTGCTCACCACTACCAAGCTGCTCTCCCCTGCAGTGGGCCTTCTCTCAGGAGCACCCCACTCCCCAAGTTCTCTCGTCAGCCACCTAGGCTGGCCTGCTGGCCCCTCTGCTCATACCCTTCTTTTCCACCCACGTGGCCACTGGGCCCAGGTGGACTGGACCCCTGAAGAGGTCTACCTCGTTCAGTCTGCACGCAAGACTCGCTAAATGACGCTGGGGAATTTCAGCAGGCAACTGAATTCGGTTTTACTGTCTACCACGGCCTTCTGTATCTGAGAGCTTAACACCCACGACTTCTGTTAGCCACAGGTTGATAACGCTTGGAAAAATAAACTGCTCAGCAGTCAGTTTCCTCACTCCCCAACTACCACAGTGACAGCAATTATTCACCAGCATTCACACAGTATCAGGTATGAGGTGCAATCTACAGATCATTTACAGAATACAGGAGACGGTTTAGCCATTAAGAGTGCTTGTTGCAGGGGCTGGAGAGACGGATCAGTGGTTAAGAGCACTGGCTGCTTTTCCAGAAGACCACAGTTTAATTCCCAGCACCCACATGGCAGCTTATAACTGTCTGTAACTCCAAGATTTGACACCCTCACACAGATATACATGCAGGCAAAATGCCAATGCACATAAAATAAAAATAAATAAATTATAAAAAATTTTTTAAGAAAGTGCTTGTTGCTCTTACAAGAACCTGGGTTCAGTTCCCAGCACCGCACGGCCAGCTTCCAACCATATGTAACTCCTGCACCAGGGAATCCAGTAGCCTTGTCTGAACTCTGTGGGCACCAGACATGCATGGTGCACACACACACACATACATGTATGCAAAATACTCATATACATAAAATAACCTAAATTTTAAAAATATAAAATAGACAGGAGGACATGAACAAACAGGTTTTCACAGCAAAGCTAAGACTCCTCTTGGGGCTTTTAGACTCTCCATAGACTAGCTGCTACCTGTGTTCATATCTTAGCCAAGAGGGCTCCATTCGCCGACTAGGTAGCTCCCTATAACCTCCTGCTCGTGTCTTTGTGTGTGCTTCTGATCACCCTTTAAGTGCCCATGTTTCCTTTCCTTTGAGACAGGGTCTCCAGGCCAGGGTGTGGTGTGGGAGGTCCTTCTGTCTATGTGTTGCTTTTATTGGTTAATGAATAAAGAACTGCTTTGGGCCTATGGCAGGGAAGAACAGAACTAGTCGGAAAAGCGAGGCTGTATGCTGGGTGAAAGAAGGGTGGAGTCAGAGAGAAACCATGTAGCCTGCAGGAGACAGATGCTGGGAACTTTACCCCAGTAAGCCACAGCCACGTGGCGATATACAGATTAATATAAATGGGCTAAATTAATATAAGAGTTAGCCAATAAAAAGCTAGAGCTAGGGGCTGGAAAGATGGCTTAGTGGTTAAGAGCACTGACTCTTCTAGAGGTCCTGAGTTCAATTCCCAGCAACCACATGGTGGCTCACAACCATCTGTAATGAGATCTGGCGCCCTCTGGCCTGCAGGCATGCATGGAGGCAGAATGTTGTATACATTAAATAAATAAATAAACAAATAAATAAATCTTAAAAAAAAAAAGCTAGAGCTAATGGGTCAAGTATTGATTTAATTAATATAGCTTCTAGCTAGCCAGGCAGCTGGGAACCAACAAGAGACCTCCCTCCAACAAGGGTGGAAGCTGACTCCCTATGAGAATGGCCTTGAATTTCTAATGTTCTTGCCTCCAACCCTGTCCCCATGGAGAGCTGGAATTACAGGTGTAATGGGAATCGAATCATAGGCTTTGTGCACACTAGGCAAGCACGCTACCAATGAGCTACATCTTGACACTCCCTTCCTAAGCCATAAGCCATCGCCTCCTTTAGGAAGGCTGCCTGGAGCCTTCAATCACTGCACTAGGGGTACAACACCAAGCAAACTGCTCGAGCCAAAGCTGCTTGAGGATAAGGAAGAAAGCAGACATGTTCAAATCTGCCTTTTTGCTTCCTTCCTCTAGAGCTCCTCCCATTGTGCTGCGTGTGTTGTCCCAGTCACTGACCTGTTGGCACTGTCATCCAGTGTGCGCTCAAACCACTGCACAGAAGCTGTCTGTAGTGGGTCCATGACAAGGGCCATTAGGTGACGGGCCAGGCTGCAGCAGCGTTCGGAGCGCATGGGGTTCCGCTTGTATGGCATCGCACTCGAGCCTGCCCAGAGAAGAGGACAGGATGCAAGGGCAGAAAGGGATCTAGGGACAGCAAATGCGCAAACATCTGCTGGGTGCACCTGAAAAGCCACGGGGATACCCACATGCCTCTCCAGCAGGGGGTACCCACATGCCTCTCCAGCAGGGGATACCCACACACCTCTCCAGCAGCCACTACTTCACACTCACCAATCTGCTGCTTCTCAAAGGGCTCCTCCATCTCCTTCAGGTTTGCCAGGAGACGTATGTCAGTGCAAATCTGGGGAGGCAGACCAGGCATCATTCCATGCTTGCTACACAGGGGACCTGGGGCCAGGCCAGGTGCCAAGCTCTTTTTCGGTTTGTTTGCTTCTGAGACAGGGTCTCTCTGTGTAGCCCTGAATGTCCTGAAACTCACTTTGTAGACCAAGCTGGCCTTGAAATCAGAGATCCACACCTGCCTCTGCCTCCTGGGTGCTGGGATTAAATGTGTGCCACCACTGCCAGGCAGGTAATAAACTCCTAGCGTGTGCTGTTGCTGAGTTCAAAGCCAGCCCTACCCTCCTAGAAGCCCACAGAGTTTCTTCTACTCAGGTTTTGTTCCTAAAAAACAGAGATGACGAATACAAAGAGCAGACTAGGAAGGTGGCTCTGTACTGAAGCGCTTGCCTGGAATGCACAGGGTCCCGGGTTCTAAGTACCATAGAACAGAAACAGAGACATTCTTAGCCAAAAACTGTGTCAAGTGTCAGGAAGCTGATTGTGGTGGCTCTAACCTCAGTGGTTGAGTCGTCTAGGCTAGCCTGGGCTATACAGAACACTCTGACTTGAGTTCAAAAGAGGAAGAGACATAGACAGATCATGTAGCTTAGGATGGCTTTTAGCTTGCTATGTAGCCAAAGAAGACCTTGAACCAATTCTGCCTCTCCCTCTAATGTGATGGAACCACAGGCCCAAGCTACTATTTGCCTGGCTGCAGAATTTTGAGTTTACTATATCCTTCAACAGATGAACATGTTGTAGATGTAGGAGTAACTTCCTTCCCTTTGGCACATCTCAATTTAAAGGCTTTCCTTATAGGTCCCAAATTATCACGACTAACGTACTGAGATACGATTAACTGAAAGTTCGTGTGTCGAATATTTCTTTATACTGTGTGACTATGTCACTGGGATTGGTTTAATTAAGCAGACAGGCCAATAGCTGAACAGGGTAGTTAGGCGGGACACAGGGAGAAGCAAGATGAGCATCCACTGAGAAAATGTACCAAGGCACATGGCAGAGCGTAGAGAAGAAACACGGGTTAATTTAAATGTAAGAGTTAGCTAGTAAGACTCCACTCGGTTATTTGGGAACTGGCAAGTGGGAAAGACACTTCTGCCCACAAGCCTGGGGCTGCTTTGGTCTGTCTGAGGGTTCCTTAAAGTTCCCACCCTGCAAGCTGCTGCCCTTACCTTGTGCACTGATGCCCCTAAGCTGGCCAGCACAGACAGCACTTCAATGTCCACTTTTCGTGTATAGGTCTGTCCTGTGATGATGAAAGCTCTAGAAATAAACAAAAAAGAGATCTATGTTAAAATATGTGATTATTAGGCTGGAGAGATGGCTCAGAGGCTCAGACC
>NC_022017.1:12961085-12961601 GCF_000317375.1 Microtus ochrogaster
TTTTGAGAAAGGATCTTTTATGTATATAAGACAACTATGTAGCCATTGTTGTCTTGGAACTCAGAGGTCTGCCTGCCTTTGTCTCTTGAATACTAGGATTAAAGTTGTGTACCACTATGCCCAGTTTCAGTTACTGTTTTTGAAGGGGACTGAGGTTTGATACCCAGCACCTACATGGCAGTTCACAACTGTCTGTAATGCCAAGTCCCAGGGGATCTGACACTCCCTTCTGGCCTCCATGAGCACTGTATGCACATGCTATACAGACATAAACACAGACAAAACATCCAGATAAATAAAATAGATAAGTAAGGGACGGGAGAGATGTCTTGGCAGTAAACACACTGTTGCACTCACAGAGGATCTGGGTTTGATCCCAGACACACACAGTGGCTCACAACCATCCCAAACCCCAGTTCCAGGGATTCCAAAGCCCTCTTCTGACCTCTGCAGGCACCAGCCACAAGTGCAAATGTAATACACAGACATGCAGGTAAAACATTCATACACACACAC